>NC_140737.1:7707500-8220000 GCF_050655825.1 Lonchura striata
CACATCCCAGCCCCACTCCTGGTGATGTCCCAGGCACCAGAGCACATCCCAGCCCCGCTCCTGGTGATGTCCCAGGCACCAGAGCACATCCCAGCCCTGCTCCTGGTGATGTCCAGGCACCAGGGCACATCCCAGCCCTGCTCCTGGTGATGTCCAGGCACCAGAGCACATCCCAGCCCCGCTCCTGATGATGTCCCAGGCACCAGGGCACATCCCAGCCCCGTTCCTGGTGATAGATTTCAGGGGCACAAAAACAGTTGCAGACTTCCCATACTTTAGGGATCCATTAAGCACAGGAAAACGGCAAAGATTCATTTGTCACGTATGCATGGGAAAGGCAGAAAGGTCAGAACGAGGAAGACTTATTTTGCTTCTTCATTTTGGAGACCCCTCCCCAAAATGGACCCCCAACTCATTTCAGGGAACAGAACTACACATGCTTAATTGCCTTTTTGCCAATTAGCACATGAAGCGGAGCAGAGGAAGTGACAGGGATATGAATATGCATTCATATTTGTGTATTCAAGACTTCTGCAAATAAAAAAGCTTTGTAATACCTGTGATTTTTGCAGTGTGCATTAGGGAATTATCCCATGTACTGCCCGGCTGTCTCAATAAACATACACTTTCTAACTTTAAACCCTTAGAGAGTTTTTGTCCATCTCAGTTGGATATCGATATTAAATTGATACTCATATTTCAGTAAATCATTGTCTTAAAGATGTCCTAGTATGTGTATTAACATGTCTTTTCTTAATATTCTAGTAATTATTCTTGCATTGTTTCAAGATAAACTGGTATGATTCAAAGAATATCCACTGAGGTACACATAGAACATCGATTTATCATAAGCAAATTGCAGTTGCAAAGTTTTTTCACTGAAATTCTGCCACTTGTCATCATTTTAAAAGTCAGCTATTAAAGTCAACAACAAAATTTCTAACTTTGAACAAAGGGAAAAAAGTATATGGTTTGCACTAGAAAAAATAGAAATACAGAAAATGTCTCCTAACCAAGTTCCTTGCCCTGATCAAAACATCTCCCAATCAAGTTCTTCACCCTGAACCTGGCTGGTAAAGAAAAATATTATCAGTAAACGTGGATGAAATTTTGCATAAGTTAATAGTATTCAAAATCCATGTTCTAATCCTATTATTATTTCTTAGACAACGAAAAAAGGGGAAAGGGGTTGGATTGAGGGTACACCCTCCTCCCCTCTGAGTCTGTTCTCATGTTTTACAATAAATCCTACAACAGTACAATACAGCTGCCTAAAATATGGACACTGGAAACCACAGACAGCATTACAAATGATCACCTGCCTCATGGACAGTTCATATAAGGACTTGATTTGTTTACAAATTATTTCTCATGTTTACAAACAGTTTTTCTGTTTACAGATTGTTTTCTGGGAGTTCAGTTTTTCCCCAAGGGATCAAGTGCTTAAAGGTTGTTTTTTAAAATTGGGTTTTTCCCTATGGGTTAAATGGGCTCAGGGTTAAATAGCTTTCTGCTTTTAGAGATAAGTTCAATTTGTAACCAAGAAGCATTATGCCTGTGGCCTGAGTTCTCCCCTAACAGTTCCTGGAGGGGAATGCTGCAGCTCCAGTGCAAATTAGATGCACGCTGTCCTCTGTCACCATGTTGGCAAAGGGCCCTTGCAGATGGGTGACAGAGAACAATACACAGAATTTTATACAGAAAAGAAGGGTGAGGTGTTATCATGATTGACAGGGGTCTTGACCAATCAAATATCTCCCAAAACTGCAGGCACCTCACGGGCCAGAACCTGAAGGGGCATGGAGCTCAAACCAATGAGAGCTTCCAGGCCTGGTCTTTCAAATGCCCTGTGTAAGGGGGGGCTTGGGAAATAAAATCTCTCTGTTGCCCCATGAACTCGGGAGGAGCAGTCTTTGTCTCCTGTGCCCTCGCTGCCCCACGAGACCAAAGAGATGTTCACCAGGGCCCTCCCTGTTTGTGGCTGTCCATTGCCCAGCTGAGCAGGCAGACAGTTGTGTTTGCAGGGAGCTGCCACAGGCAGACACACAGCAGCTGGAGATTTGAATAGCAGGGCTTGGGCCAATTCTTCTTCTTTCAGAGTGCAAGAAAGACACAAAAGCACAAGGAAACATGACAGTGTTTTGGTGGAGTCTCTTTGTCCTGTGAAGTTCAGTAGCTGTTGGTGTTTCTGTGCTGCTGCTAATCCCTTCCATGAAAAAATCATCCCAGGAAGGAGCAACAACATCTGACACTCACCAAGTGTTGCCACCAGTTGCTCCAGGTGCTGCTCCCAACAGCCCCTGCAGGACGGAGCACAGCCCCCAGTGCACACCAGCTTTGGCTGCCCTCTGGCAGAGAAGCCCTTTTGGGGCACAGGTTTCTGGAGACGGGCACCGGTGCTGCCAGGGCTCGGGGGAACTCTGCTTGGGCGGGGACTGTGCCTCACCTGCTGCTGTCAGCGCTGCCCGGGCCCCAGGGCTCAGAGCAGCATTCCTGCCCTGGCCCACACGTTCCCGGTCTGTGTCCCACGGCCGTGCTTAGGATGGCCACCATGTGGGACGTGTCCCGAGGAGGCCGTGCCAGCTTCTGTGGAGGCCCCGTGCCCTTCCCGCCGCGGCTGCGTCGGCAGCTGCGGGGCTCCTGCTGCTCTGAGCCTGCAGAGCAGGGCAGCATTTGCTGATGGGCTGAGCTCTTCCTAAAGATCCTGTTGGGCTGTCTGACACACCCGGGGCAAGGCATTCCTTCCACCCTGGGCCACTCTGGGGGGCTGGGGGTGGCCCCAGGGCAGGTGGCAGTGCGTGCAAGGGCCCTTGGTGACACGGTGCAGCATGGTCACCGTGGAATGGAACGGGACAGGGGATCCAAGGGCCCTTGGTGACACGGTGCAGCATGGTCACCGTGGAATGGAACGGGACAGGGATTCCAAGGGCCCTTGGTGACACGCTCTGGCAGAGGTGTTGGCAGTTACAAGTTACAGTTACACTCCACAGTGCTCGGTGCACACGACGAGAGAGGACGCGAGAGAGCGGTGCTGTGAGGAGCCCTCGCACAGCCACTTGTTCCTTGCTGACCCAGAGCTTTCCCAAGGTATTATTCCTGCAGGTGAGCTCGTGGCCAGACCAGAGCACTTGGTGACCCCTGGCCTTCCCGAGGCATCTCTTCTGCAGCTGCCCTCGAGGGCAGACCGTGGCATTTGCTTTTCACTGCCCTTGACAGGAGTCTCCTGTCCTTGTGGCTGGAGCCCCCAGGACCAGAGTGCAGGACTTGCTGTCCTGTAGCCTTGCCAAGACTTCACTCTTGCAGGTGCCCTCAAGGCACGACTGCAGCACTTGCTGACTTGGACCTTTTCCTTTTCACCTTCTGCAAGCAGCCATGAATCCAGACAGTGTCGTAGAGCACAGACCTGCGAGCGTGCCCAAGCTGGCCTGGGGGAAGGAGGAGAAAGAAGGCCCTGGAGCTGCCCCAGCAGAGCAGCCTAAAGAGGTGGAGCAGTTCCAGCCACGGCAGAAGGGTGAGTGGCAGAGCTGGGCCACAGGGCTGGTGCCTGCAGCCAGCTTGGCCCCATGCCATGCCATGCCATGCCATGCCATGCCATGCCATGCCATGCCATGCCATGCCATGCCATGCCATGCCATGCCATCCCCTGGGGCCATGCCCATGGACAGGTTGGAATAGGGGCCGGGCAGACACCCCACAGCCGTGCTCCGTGCCCTGGGCCGTCGCGGGGCTATCCCTGCCTGGGCAGCGCAGGGCTGGGCTGTGTTCTCCGGCCTCTCCCGCAGCCCCTCAGCTCGGGCTGCGCTCGCTCTTTGCCAGGTGCAGCCGTGCAGCGCACACGAGAGCAGGAACGCACCCGTGGCCGCTTCCGCAGAACAGCGCAGGTACCTGCAGCCATCCCCACCTGGGCTGGGCCTGCTGGCACTGCTCAGCCCAGCACTGTGCTCGGAGCACTCCATGCAGCATCCCGGGCTTCTTGCCCTTCTGCTGCAGATGGTTTGCAAATTCATGAAGAGGATTCGGGAGGAAGAGAGCAGCGCCATGGGCACCGTGCTCAGAGCGTACTCTCCCATCTTCAAAACCAAGACCAGCGCTGCCCTGCTGGATATGCTTGTGGAGGAGGGTCCTTCCAGCCCAAAGCAAGTAAGCAGCCTGTGGCCTGGCTATTCTTCTCCCAGCAATTGCTTGGCCTCCCAAGCCACACCTGCTGCTCCCTGGGAGCCTTTGAGGCCATGGCAGTGTGGAGGCAAGGGAAGCACTTCTCTGGGGCAGCTGGGCACATTCCTTCCTCCGGCAGCTTTCCAAGTCTCCCCTTCCTTCTTCAGGTGCCCGCCATGGTGAGGTTCATCCACCAGTGGCTCGTGGCCAATGAGTTTCCTGAATACAATCTGTACAGGCCCCTTCTGGATCTGACAGAGGCACAGACCTCTGACGTGGTGATGGCTCTCCTGCGTGTGGCCCCATTGTGTGACAGGTACGGGGCCCACCTGCCCAGAGGGCTCGGGGCTCAGCAGCCCTTCCCCCTGTGCAGCCTGTCCCAGGTGTCTGACACAGAGAATTCCAGGGCCCTCTGGCTGCTCCCTTTGCCAGCCCTGGCCCCTGCCAGGGCTGCCATGCTTTCCCCCTGCCCCTCAGGGGCCAGTGCCCACAGGGCTGGGCTGCCTGCGTGCTGCCAGTGAGGGGCAGTGGGCAGAGGCAGGGCTGGCAGAGCAGCTCAGCTCCCCGCTGCCGCCCAGGCCACGCTGCTGTGTCCCAGACTCCTCTGAGACAGAGCTCTGACCCCACAGAGCTGCTCTGGCCATGTGGAAGAGCATCATGTGCTCGCTGAGGACTGCAGAGCCGGCCATGCTCGTGCTCCTGGATGTGCTGGGGAGCTGGCCAGAGCACAGCACGTGCACCTCCGATGGGGACCACGCGGCTGTCCTTGCCCTGGCTGTGAGTTTCTGCCTTTGCTGGCCCCAAGGCCACCTCTCCAGCAGCTCTCCATCCTCCCTCCCCCACGGCGTCTCCCTGCCTCAGGCGCTGGGCTGAAACCTGGCCTCGGGGCAGCTCCAGGGCCACCAGGCCCGGTGCTCCCCCTGTGTCTCTCCGGGCATCTCCCTCCTGTGCTCGGGCCCTGCCACACGGACACCTCGGCACTGAGCGCTGTCTCAGGCTGCTCTGTCCTTTGCAGGCAACCGTGGTGATGTGGAAGATCCTCCAGCTGCCCTGTGTGCCACATGTAGTCACCGTGCATTTCCCCGGCCTCTTTGTGCATCTGCTCTTCCAAGTGCTCTTCTGCACTCTGGATGTGCCAGAGGAGGTCGATACCTTCTGGAAGGGATGCCAGCAGCAACACGGTCTTGCCACCAGCCCCAGCAGGTGCTCCATGCCAGTCCTCCTGTCCCTGCCATGTGCCCAGGGCAGGGGCCAGTGCTCCCAGTGTAACCTCAGCTTTGCTCTGTGCACAGCTTTGCAGAGCAGACCCTCAAGGCCCTGCTCTGCCAACTTCACTATGAGGATGTGGTGGTGGCCATGGAAGACAAGCGTGGCTGGGACACACTGCTCTGTGCTGACACCCACCACTGTGCTGTGGGCGTGCTGGCCAGGTGAGACCCCCTGCTCCCCAGCTGTCCCCGGCATGTGTGCCCTGTGCCCGAGGTGCCCCACACAGTCCCCGTGGCCATGGGCCAGAAGGCCTTGTCACCAAGGGACGGCCAAGGAGGCTGCAAAAGGCTGGGAGAGGAGCGTGCCCAAGAGCAGCAACCTCCCAGAGGGCTCAGCTGCCCCTTGCAAGGTGGTGGAGAAAGGCCAGAGCTCTGTGAGGCAGTCCTGGGAGAGGTTTGCCTCCACTGGCTCAGGGCTTTGACTCGTGTTTCCTCCTGTCAGAGAAATGCACCGCGCATCCGAAGCCGCGTGTTCCGCCATTGCGTTCCACCTGCTCGGGCTGCTCAGCAAGGACACGCCGTGCCGGGATTTGGCCACCCTGGCGTTCCTTGTGGAGGTGAGCCTGAAGGCCGGCGCTGCCTCGCTGAGCTGCCTCCCGGCTCTCTGCCCTCTCTTGGCCACAGTGCCTTGGACGGAGCCCGCGCCCTGTGCTGCTGCCTGGGCCCGGCCCTGGGCAGTTCTGGGCTCCTGCCGGCCGCTCCCCCGTCACCGGCCTGTGCCTTTCAGATCCTGGAGCACCTGAACTTGAGTGAGTGCCGTGACAGCGTCCTGCAGTTCCTGTCCAAGCACCTGCAGGGCGAGTGCAGGGGGAGGCGTCGCTTGGCACTCCGAGGCCTCGTGGCGCTCGGCACCACCAGTGTCTCGGTGAGAAGAGCGCAGGGGCTGAAGCCGTGCTGCCAGCGTGGGGCTGGGGAAGGCAGTCCCTGGGGCTTGGCTGGCCTTGGGGCACTGGGGCAGCTGCTGCCAGCTCTCCTGCCTCCTGCTGCAGCTGCCCCAGGGCTTTGGCACAGGCCTTTGGCCCCTGGGCCCTGTGGCAGCAGGATGGTGTTTCACACACTTGTGTTCCACAAGTAGATGGCCATAAGGATGTGGAGCCTGCATGAAAGGCTCGTGGAACTCCTGCAGGAAGATGACAGCACCATGCTCAGGATGACCACGGTTCTCCTCAGGGGTTTGTTCCTGTGCAATGGTGCCCCAGTAACCAGCGCCCTCGCCCTGCAGCTGGCTGAGGCGCTCCTGCCACTCTTTGACAACGTAAGGCTCTGTGCCTCCAGCCAGGGCCAGCGGGTGCTGCCCGCACACTTTGTGCCCTGTGCACTCACAGGCTGTGCCCAGGTGGGCCTGAAGCAGCTGGCGCTGAGGCCTTTCTTCCTCCCATCCATACAGGAGGACAGCGAGGTGCAGTTGTGCTCCATGTTTATCTTCAAGGAGATGCTGGATGTTTTTCCAGAAGAGGAAAAAAAGGTCCTGAAGGCACATGTGCGCCAGAGCCTGGTGCCACTCTTCTTCCACTGCCACGATGAGAACCAGAGAGTGGCAGAGGTGAGGACTCGGCAGCTGCCGCTGGCCCCTGGCAGGGGCTGGGCTGGCCCTGCCCTGGCGCCTCGCAGGCTGCAGCTCCTGCTGGCCTTGGCACAGGGACGGGGTCCTGTGCCCTGGGCTTTGGGGCCATCTCCGCGTCTCTGCTGCTCTCCAGGCTTCTCAGGAAACACTGCTCTGTGCAGCCGAGTTCCTCAGGAGGAGGGACCTTGAACAGCTGGTGAAGAACCAGAAGCTGTGGCAGTTCCCCGAGTGCCTGGTAAGGAGGGCCGGGAAGCTGCAGCCCCAGCCTGGAGCAGCCCCTGAGCGCGGTGCTCGGTGTGCGGGCTGGCAGCTGTGCCCCTGCCCGCTGCTGCAGCCCGAGGCCGCGCGGGCTCTGCTCCAGGCTCCTGCGGCCCCAGCCGGGTGCCCATGGAGCCCCGGCCCGGGGGGCTGCGGGGCCAACCCTTCCCTCCTGTCGCTCTCTCCAGCTGGCAGAGGACAGCGGCAGCGTGGCCGAGCACCTGCGCCGGGCCCTGCCCTACCTGCAGAGCCCACAGGAGCCCCTGCGAGAGGCGGCCGTCAGGTTCATGGGTGAGCCACGAGCCGGGCCAGGAGGGCGTGTGGGCACAGGGCTGGCGGCGCCGCTGGCAGGGAGCTGTGCCCTGGGCCTGACAGGCTCTGTGTTCCCAGGGACGGCCGGGTGGCACCTGAGGGGGAGGAAGGAAGAGCTCCAGCTCCTCTCTGAGGGTGAGTGAGGGCAGCGGGCTGCCAGCGGGGGCTGCCGGGGGAGCTGCGAGCCCTGCCCCAGCTGCGGAGGGCTCTGCTCCCTGTGCGGACCAGGGCCGGCGTGGGCAGAGCACACAGAGCTTTCAGGGCACCTGGGGATTCGTGGCCAGCAGCTTCGGGCTGATCCAGCTGGTCCCTGCTCCCTGCTGGCCATGGCCAGAGCCAGCTGGGATGGCCCTGGCACAGAGTCCCCTCGGGTCCCCTCAGATGTGGGAACTGACCATGGCTCTGTTCCTCTCTCTTTCAGCCCTTGAAGGCATGGAAAATGACATCAGTGTCGACGTCGCAAGCCTGGCAGTTCAAACACCATACATCCTCCAGGAAGCAGAGAGATCTCCATATTCCATCTTTGACAACCTGCGTGATCGGCTCTGCAGGGCATGGAGGAGACGGCCTCGTCTGTCGAGACTCGGCTGGCTGCGCTGCTGGAGCTCTGCACAGAGCTGATTCCAGAGGCTCTGTCTGCTGGGGCCACCTGAGCCAGCAGGAATGTTTTGTTTCGTTAAGATTGTTCTTTTCTTTCTTTTTGTTTTTCTTTAGCATGTTAATATAGGATGTGTTGCTATAGACAGACTACCAGGATCTTTCTTTGGCTGTCCAGGCTCTGCAGGGCTGAAGGGAAGAGGGAGAAAAGGGTTCCTGGGCTCAGCAAGCTGCCCAGGCTTGCAGGGTTGCAGGGAAAATGGCCAGAAGCCCCTTGGCCTTTGGTGGCTCTGATGAAGCCCTTGTGCTGCCCACAGAGCAGATGGGCAGGGGCTGGAGCTGTGGGGATCTCTGTGAGAGCGGTGCCTGGAGATGGCCACAAGCCCTGTCCCAGGCAGGAAGCGCCATCCGTGTCCTCCTGCCCGTGTGTTCCTGGCTGGATTGCTGAGGGCTCCCAGGTGCCTCTTGGTGGGGCTCCTCTGGAGCTCCTGTGGGGCTGCGGCGCTGCTGCCGGGCAGGTTGGCCGGGCTGGGGAGACCCTGAGGGGATGGGGCCACAAAGGGATGAGGGGCTGCGGGAGCCCTGACAGGACAAGTCAGTGGGAAGGCACGAGGGGGACGTGTGAGAGAGAGGGTAACGTTGGCTCGGGGAGGAAAGTGGGTTGGAGCCAAAGAGACCACTCACCCTTATGTTTGTGTGGCAAACAGAGCACATTTATTCTCAAGCCCTTCCTTCTAAAGGGCCTTTGAAAACCCGGTCTGGATTATTTCACTGCTCTGATCTCTGTGCCCCTTCAGATTCTGGCCTGGGCAATGCCTGCAGCCTTGGGAGAGATGTGATGGGCCAGGCCCCTGTCAGTCAAAGCAGGGCTGGTACATTCACCCCGTACAAGCCAGCCTGCACGGTGACACGGCAACAGAGTGCGAGGCACAGCTCCGGGAGCTCCCCGTGAACCTCAGCTCTGGGACCACTGTCTGCCCCAAGCTTCAGGGGCTGCAGTGGGAGCCCGGCTGGGCTCTGCCCTGGGGCCATCCTGCAGGGACAGCTGCAAACAGGGAGCATTCCCTGCCACAAAGAGCCAAGGCAGGGCTGCAGGGCAGCTGCTCCAGCCCCAACTGCACTGCTGAGTGCTGTGCTCTGGGGCTGGGGCTCCCTGCACAGGGGACTGCACTGGTGTGCCAGAGGAGACAGAGAAGCTGCAGCTTCAGCCTAACTGAGGTGGGTGCGTGGGCTGGAAAGAGTGGGGAGGCTCCAGGGGATTCACAGAGCTCATTCTGCTGCAAGGACGAGGAAAAAGGAGCGGGAACTCAGCAGTGAGGACAGCTGGGGGCTGGAGAGCAGCTCTGAATGACACTAAAATCCCACCAGACCTCTTGAGACATTGCTGCTCCTCAGCCAGTGACAGGATGAGTCCCTTAGCCTGGAGCTTGGCCTTCCTCATGGCGAGGGGCACCAAGGAAGGGAACAGTGTGATGGAGACTGGAATAGGCTGGGAACTCACTGGGGGAAAAGAGGAAGCAGTTGGGATGTAAAAGGCAGGGAGAAGCGAGAACAGTTCAGAGAAGGGCTGAGCTACTGCTTGAGCAAGCTGCAAAAAGTCATTTGGGGTCATCCCAGATTGATTTAATTTCAGAAGTTATTGAACAAGTTTATTTTTTGGGTGGCTGCATGTTTTCTTGAGCTGTATTGCTAAAATGCTCAAGCCAGTCTGTGCTGCAGGGCACCCCATTTCTCCTTTGGCTGATTGCAGCCCGGTGCTGAGCTCCAGCAGGGCCCTGGCAGAGCCCAGAGCAGCCTCAGCACCCGCAGAGCCCGGCTGCAAGGAGAGAAACCAGAAAGCCCCGTCAGCTGAAGGCTCCTGTCCCCTTGTCCCAGCCGCCCGCGGTGCCCAGGCCATGCTGGCCGTGCCAGAGCTGTGCCCAGAGCTGCCCATCACTGCTGCCTTTGGGAGCAGAGCAGGAGGGCAGGACATGTGCCCAGCCTGCAGCCAGCCACGGCACCTCCAGCCCTCAGCAGCTGCCCAGAGCAGGACGCTCCTGTGCTCGCTGCCATCTCCCCAGAGCTCTGATCCCACCATCCCCAGCAGACAGGACCCACCTCATGCCATCCCCTGCTGGAAGAAAAGCTGGTCCCAAACGATGCCCTCAGCCTTCTCCAAGGGCACGGCCCATCCACGCCACAGCTGCTCCCAAGCACGTCCTGATCCAGACTGGGCCCCACCTGGAACACTTCCTCTAGAAAAACAAATATCAAATTATGGAAAATAGGTTACAGACAAAAAGGGGAACAAGAAAAAAGGTCAAAGATCTTACCTCTGTCAGGGCCTTAAGGAAGGCCCAACCCCTGCATGCCAGGGAAAAACCCACCATGGGTGAGGGAATTCCAGGCTTTCTCCCTTCCCCTGCACTGCCCCCATGGTGATCCCAAAGCAAACAAGGGCAGTGGAGCAGCCCAAGTCCTTCCTTGCCTGCAAAGCAAAGCAGACCCTGCACAGGGTCTGGAGTCCCACCTCTGCTCCCACCATGGGGGTTTGTTTGTGTCAGGCTGGCTGCCCCAGCCCAGCCCCAGCCCGGGCCACGGTGGGTGCTGGGGGCTGTTGGCAGGGCCAGGAGCCCACTCCCATTTCGTACCCACCCCAGCCCATGTCCCCAGCCCTGCCAGAAGCAGCCTGGCAGCCAACTGAAGGATCAGCTGCATCTGCCCCAGCAAAGGGGGAACCTTTGGTTCCCAGCCAGGCTGTGCAATGCCCAAATCTGGGAGCATCCCCCTGTGTGTGGACTCATCTGCAAACTCCCTGTGGAACCTGGCTTTGGAGGAGGTGTCAGAATCAAAGTCCACCATCTTCAGCCTGCCGGTGGTCAGGTGGAGCAAGAGGTTGTCATCCTTGATGTCCTCACTGTCCCCAGCAGCAGCAGCCCCACCTGGGACAGCTTCTCCAGGGGCTCCTTCTTCCCTGGGCCAGACCAGGCTGTCAGGGCTCTGCCATGGCCCCAGCCATCCATGAGCCATGGCAGGCAAAACCAGGGGGATGTTGGCCACCAGTGCTTGCCACATCAGGTCTCCAGCTCAGCTCCAGCCCATGAGATGTGTTCCCTCCTGCTGACCCCTGCTCAGAGCTACAGGCAGGACAAAACCTGTCTGGTTGGCTTTGCTACTGAGTGCCAAGAGATGTGTGGAGCTGTTACCTGCCAGGCCCCTGGATCCAACTGTGCATGTGGATATCTCCCATCTTCTAGGGCAGAGGAACATGGATCATGGAAAATCTCTTCTAAGGATGGCCTGTCCAAGGGCTGCATGGACAAACACCTCTTAATGACATCCTGGCACTCTGGGGAGAGAAACCAGAAATCACCAGTCATTTGGAGAAGTTGCCCCCTTTTCCCGTGCCAAGGCCATGCTGGGTGTGCTTAGAGGTGTGCCTAAACTTCCCCATGGATTTTCTGTTTGGAGGAGAGCAGGAGAGCAGGACATGTGCCACCTCCTCAGCAGCTGCCAGAGCAGAATGCCCATGAGCTGCTGCTGTCTCCCAGCACTGGTATTGCTCCCGAGGCCAGAGATGAGGATCCACCTTGAGAGAGCCATGGTGGGAACAAGATCTGCCCCCAGATATCTCCTGGCCCCTCCTGAACGGGTGCTTCCCCATGACCAGGTGGTGCAGCAGGAGGCCCAGGGATCAGATCGTCGCTGCCTCACCGTGGTAGCATTGATGGTGGATCCACTCTGGTGGGCTGTAGGACAGGGTTCCTGTGGAACACAGACACAGTTCATCCTGGGGATGCTGCAGCCTCCAGCACCTGGCGGAGCAGCCCCCGCGCCTCCTCCTCCGGCAGGAACCCCCGCTCCGCCAGGAAACCCGACAGGTCCTGGCACCGCTCCGGATGCTCCAGCACCAGCACAGAGCTGTCGGGCAGCTGAAGCCACTCCAGGAGCTGAATGACACCAGCACAGCCAGAGGAGACCTTGTCCAGCAGCGCGATCTCCAGGGCTGCGCTGGTGCCGTGGGGCTGCGGGAGGAGCACGATGCCGTCAGTGGGGCTGATGCCGTGCCGGGGGTCGGGAACCCCTCAGCCAGCCCGGGATGCTCTGCGCCCTGCGCTGGCCCCACGCCCGCTCTCCCTCCAGGCGTCCTGGCAGCTCCCACCCTGCCGGGCCCCGGCTCAGCCCCGCCCGGCACGGCCCGGCTTCTGCCGCTGGCCCCGCTCATCACCAGCTCGCCCCGGCGCCGGACGCGGTTCCCTGGCACCCTTTTGATGGCCACCTGCGAGCCGAGGGCAGCAGCGGGCTGAGCTCGCCGCCTGCCCCGCACAGCCCCATCCTTCTCCTCCTTCTCCTTCTCTCCCTCCTCCTCCTCCTTCCCCTCCTCCGCGCCCGCCGCCGGCCCCGCCGCTCCCCGGGCGCCGTCCGAGAGCCGCGTGGCCGCGCAGCCGCCGCCGCAGCCGCCGCTGCCCAGCAGCGAACCCGCCGGGGCCGCTCCTGCCGGGCCTCCTGCGCCTTCCCTGCGGGCGGGACGCGGCTGTCAGCGCTCGGCCCGGGCCAGGAGCGGCCCCGAGCGCCGCCCGAGCGCCCCGGGCCGGCCATGCCCCGGCGTTCTCCCCCGGCATCCCAGATTCGCCATGAAATGGGAACCCTGAGCTTGTGGAAGTGCCTGAAAGATGCCCTGTTCCTCTGCAGGGACACTCGGGCTGAGAAAGGAGCCGGAGCCCTCTCTGGGGAAGCCTCCTCCGAGCTGGAATTTGTGCCGTGCTGGGAGAGGAGGAGGAGGGGAGAAGGCTGGCGCTGTGTGGCAGGAGCAGGAGGTTTGGGCCGCAGGACATTCCGTCTGCGCTGCTGCCCCGCAATGGGCGGGAACGCTGTGGGGAAGGCTGGGGGACACTGGACCGGGATATGGATGGAACTGAGGGGACTGGGAGGGCCTGGGAATGAACTCAGGTGTATTGGGAGGGACTGGGCTGTGCTGGGAGGGACTGGAGGGGCACTGGGGCTGTACTGGGCTGTACTGGGGATGAACTGGGCTGTGCTGGGGATGAACTGGGCTGTACTGGGAGGGACTGGAGGGGTTGAATGGCTGTTCCCGCCCTCACTGCCTCCCATTGGCCGAGGCTCCCGCCCATCAGGCTCCAACCAATCAGCGCCATGGATCATGGCTTTGGGGGCGGAGCCTGGGGCCTGCGACATCTTTTCTTTTGTCTACAACTCCCGTCATGCTCTGCGGCCCCATAGAGCCCCATTAAAGCCGGGACTACAACGCCCGTCATGCCCCGCGCTGCACAGAACCCCGGTACCGCCCCCATCTGTCCCATCAGTGTCCGCCAGACCCTCCGGGACCCGCAAGTGCCCTCAGCGCCCATTCGGGACCCCCAAAATTTTACTGGCAAAATACAAAAGAACAAGGAACTTTGGAAAAGCGTTTAATACCAATCCAATCCAACTTAAATCACTTGTCACAGCTGTAACTTCATTCCCTCAGCCCATTTAGCCTGCAAAGCCCTAAACACTGAAGTTGTTCAGGTACCCAAAACTGTTCCATATAAAGAGCATTAGAAGGAGAGGAAAGAGAGAGAGAGACAGGAAGACAGAAGCTCCACAGAAAGACACACATGTGGCTCCCAGCTCCTGGGGCTCCAGTGTGGGTGAGACACAAACCCCAGGAGAAGGCAGAGTCCATATCAGGGGCTGACCTTGTGCTCCTTGGTTTTAAGCCCCTGGGCCTTCGTGGGCCTCCCCCCAGCTGGGACTTCTGATATCTCAGGCGTTCAGAGCTGGGTCAGCGCTGTCCCATCTGTGTGACTGACTGACAGCTCAGCCCAAGGTGTCTGGGGACATTGATCTCATCCAGCCTCTGACAGCGACCACGGTGACACTGGGGAACCTCATGGAGCCTCATGGAGCCATGGGTCAGTTGTGACAAGGCAGGTCCAAGGACACCCTGGTGACACCGGGGAACCTCATCGAGCCATGGATCAGTTGTGACACTGTGGGGACCTCGTGGAATCAGAGGGGACCATTGGGAAGCTCCCATGGATCCAAGGGCCCAGGGTGACACTGTGGAGCCCAGAGTGTCACGAGGAGCCATTGTGACACTGTGTGTCCCCATGGAACCAAGGGAACATGGGACAGGCTGATGCCTTAAGTTTTAGCTTCCATATTTTCCAGATTATGTCCTGCATCAGTCTGTAACTCTGAACTTCATGCAGAGTGTCAGCAAGTACTCTTCACAGTGTAGTCAGACAAAACAATCCTTTTACAGCCCAAGAACCAAGGACAACGCTGCAGCTTCGGGCCCAAAAAGTGAAAATAACAGCGAATTGAGGAGAGCAGACTGGGAGGGTGGGGCTGCAGTAATCTGAAGGTGTAATTGGACAATTAACCCCAATATGTAAATGAACCAAAACTTATAAAAGTGTGAAAATATTGTCATGGTTTGACACTGGCACAATGCCAGCGCCCCAATGAAATGCAACCTCTCAATTGAATGCTGAGAAGTGCGATCGGCAAAAGAGCAAAGCAGGCCCAAGCTTAATAACAGGGGAAAAAAACTTATTAAGCTACTACTACTACACTACTATAAAAGGAAATCAGGAGGAAAACACACACAAAATCCAAAATGAAAACCTTACAAAATGGCAGGTCCAAGGGACAATTGTGACACTGTGCGGCCTGTGAAACCAAGGGACCATTGTGACACTGTGGGGCACCATGGAACCAAGGAGACCATTGTGACACTGAGGCAACTCATGGGATCATGGAATACATTGGGACACTATGAGGCCCCATGGAATAAGCAGAGCATTGTGACACTGTGAGGCCTCATGGCACCAGTGAGACCATTGTGACCCTGGAGGTCCCCACAGAACCAAGAGGACCATTGTGACACTGTGGGGCCTCGTGAAACCAAGAGGCCTTTGTGGCACTGCAGGGCTGCAGGGAACCAAAGGTCCATTGTGACACTGCAGGGCCTCGTGTCATCAGTGTTCCATTGTGACCCTGCGGAGCCAAAGGAGACCACTGTGACACCGCAAACCCCCAGGGTCCAAAGGTCCATTGTGACATTGTGGCCTCATGGAACAGAGGAGTCCCGTGACATTGTGGGGCCTGGGGAACCACGGAGACCCCTGGGACACTGTGGGGCCCCAAGGAACCAAGGGAACATGGAGCAGGTCTGGCTGGTTTGGCCTCCAGGGGCTGCCTGACAGCTTGGCACCTGCAGGGTC
Organism: Lonchura striata; assembly: GCF_050655825.1. NCBI lineage: Eukaryota > Metazoa > Chordata > Aves > Passeriformes > Estrildidae > Lonchura > Lonchura striata. The sequence continues at coordinate 7,722,866 of NC_140737.1, forward strand.
TCTTCTCATCTGCTATTGAAACACTGGGGCGCGAGGCTTTCCTTCCCATGGAAAAGAACTCTCCTTCTCCTCTAGGCACACATGGCCAGAATTGGGATTTCACCTCCATTTCCTTATATCCAGGGATTGTTCCCATGGACATATTGCCAGGACAAATGTGGCAGGCAGTCATTTGGTAAGGGTCACTGCTTATCTGCCTCCAAAACACAGGGGAAGGCTCCACGCTTTCCTTCCTTTGGGAAAGAACTGTCCTGCTTCTCCAGGTGCTCATGGCCAAAATTGAGATTGTCTCCAAAATTCCCTATCTCCAAAGATTGCCCCCGGACAAAATCTGCCTCTCCTGAAAAGTCTGGCTGGCCTTGGCCTAATGAGGCTCTCACCTGCCTTCCAAACAGTGGGGCTCTGTGCTTTCCTTCCTATGGAACAGAACTGTCCTTCTCCTGCGGGTGCCAATGGCCATATTGGGATTTCACCTCCAATGTTGACTGTTGTGACAGACTGGAGGAGATTGTTGGCTGGAAACTTTTCATGTGTGGGGGAGGAAGGGGCAGGTCCAGCCTTGCCCTGCCCTGGAACCCCAGCACTGCCCTGCCCTGGAACCCCAATCCCCCCAGAGCCTCTATCCCAGCCCAGCAGTGTCTGCCAGTCCCTGGCACAGCACAGGCAATGCTCCACAGCCACCTCTGGAGCCCCAGCCCAGCTCCTGAGTGACCAAATGACCCCAGGTCCCACCTGGGGGAAGAGCCCAGGAAGACCAAGGGGTATTTAAGGCTGACCACAAGGCAAGCACACATCTTGACCCTACCTCCTCTTGGAATTTCCATCTGAACATTGCTGGAATCCAGGAGTCGGTAGCTGTGTGTGTGCTTCTCTGTATCTTATTTTTCTCTCTTTCTGTATCTATTTCTTCTATTTCTGTATTCTTGCAAATATTGATTAACATAAAATTGAACAGGCTAAGAGTTTGTGAAGTTGAGTGGGCCAAGTTAATGCTTTGAGTTTTTTTGGTTGTTTGAATGCCATATTAAAATGTTTGCCAAAGTTTCACTGATTTTTCTAAATTTCCCAGTAAAGGCAGTTTTGTTGTTTAGAGCTCCTGAGAAACTCTTGATAGTATTGCTCCAGTGCATCCAACTCAGAGGACACAAATTATTATCATTCCTTTCAAATGTCTCCTTGAGAGAGTTTTTTTAATGGATGGGGGTCAGGGCTTGTGTGTCCTGCTTGGCACAGCCCAGGCAGGGCTTTCACAGCCCCATCCCACACTCCATTCCCAGCTGGAGCCGCTGGTGCCTCTGAGTTCTGCTGCCCCAGCCCCAGGGACGCTCTCCTTGTCTGCCCATTCCCCCAGGGTCTCTTGGCAGGGATGGCCTCAGTGGGGGCTGCTGACATCCTCAGCAACTTGGAGGCTGCTGCTGAATTTTACTGCTCCAGAGGCTTCTTCAGCCTTCAGGAATTCATTTCAGGAATTCAGTGCCCCAGGGCTCATTAACATTCAGAACACCTTAACAAGCTAAGCCTCTGGAAATAATTTGATTTAAGCTTTCAAATCCTTTGTGGTTGGTTAGGCGGATTCCATTAGTGTAGTTGAAATGAATTAATTTTATTTACACAGGGAGAGAGAAACCATTTTTAGGTCCCGTTTTGATTTTTTAGTTAATACATTGATATGTGCAATCTCCAATTGACACTGAATCCAAGTACCTCCTCCTGCAGTTTGAATAGATATGAAAATCAAGACCCTTTATGGCTGACAATCCATCAGACTCTGTCCCTACCCCCACCCCACCATTTCCCCCATCGAAGCCCTGGCACTCAGAGCAGCCTTGTGCACATCTGAGCTCCCTCCAGCCCAGGCTGCACCTGCAGGTTTCAGCTCCTTGGCTCCAGCTCCCACCTGCTTTCCTTGGAGAAGGAGCTGCCCCAGACACAGAGGGATGTTCATTTATTGCCAGCCAACAAAGCCAAGGGAAGGCACAGCTCCATCCAATGCAAAAGTCATTCCTCTGCTGGATATTAAATCCATTGTGCACAGCAGACAGTCTCAGAGCAATGGAAAACACCTTCTGTGCCCAGCACAGATCCCAAAGTCCCCCTAAACCCTCCCTGCCCCGATTCTGCCCAGATTTGCTCTTTGCACACACAAGTCACAGGCTGAAGGCAGGAGCTGCCTCCATGCCCAGAGGGAGGAAAAGAGGGAAAGTGGATGAAGAGCTCTCCTGTGCAGAGCCAAGGTCCAAGTGCAGCCCCTGCAGTGGGAAGCACAACTCATCAGGTTTGTGTCCTTTGGGCTCAGGGACTGGTGACACTCAGAGGCACAGAAAGGTTTCTTGTCAGCTAACACAAGTTGAACATTTGAACAATTTAATAATCATCACAACTCTTCCCTCAGCTCTCTGGGATGTCCCAGCAGCATCTGACATGTTCCCCGTCCCCAAGGGATTTCTATACAGGGACAGTTTTAGACAAAGACATAAGAAAAGGCAATTCTGTGATGGACAAAAACACAATTACAATGTTGACTAATGTGATATTTATTTGAACTTCTGAAAGAGTGGACAACTCCCTGAAGCTCAAAGCATGAAACCAGTCAGTGGAGAGGCACTTGAATGACCCGAGAGCACCTAGATGAGGAAATCTGGGAGCACCAGGAAGGACATAGATCCAGTTGGTCTAGTGAAGAGATGTCCTTAGACATACCCATTTCAACAGAAGACTTGGAAAATCCTGAAGGAAGAGGGAGGCGATATAATAAATTGAATATTGGTGATGCAAATAGAAGGCAAGATCAGTATTTCTCCTCATGCCATCAGTACACTTCCAGGAAATTCCCGATCCTTGTGGGAAAACTTTGCCATTTCTTAACCATTCTCAAGTGACCCAGAAAAAAAAAATAACCATTTGTAATATGAAATGTACAAGTAATAACATCTGTGGCCCTTTTCCAGGCAGACATCAGCTGTGTGCCCATGAACAGGCAGTGCCACTTGTGCCCTGAGGTGCCGAGCTGGGATTGGATCTCTCAGAGAGGAGCTGAGGGAGAGCAGAGCACCTTGCAAGCTGCAGGTCCCTGCCAGCCCCGCAGGGCTCCTGTGCCATCAACATCTGCTCTGCTCCAGTCTGGAACAGGGCCCAGCACGGTGCCGGGACCATCAGAGAGCTGAGGTGTGAGCTGGAATTCCATGCCCTCCCCATGGCACAGCAGCCCTGCATTTCCCTGCTCCAGCCTTGGTCTCCAGCACAGCCATGGACACTGATGGTTTCTGTGCCAGGCTCTCCCAGCCCAGCCCAGCTCCCTGCCAGCTCTGCCAGCTGCCCTGAGCTCTGGGCAGCACCAAGGGCCTCTCCCCAGCACAGCCCAGCCGGCTCTGGCCCCACAGCTCTGCTCAGCCCAGGCTGCTCTGGGCACTGCCCCACGGCCTCAGCCCCTGCCAAGGGCACAGCAGCAGCTGCAGCTCAGCCAGGACTCAGCCCCACCATGGGGGAAGGGGCTTGGCCAAGGCCAAAGGAGCTCCCTGGCTGTCCTGCTCCCCTCTGCCTGAGGTGCTGAGAGCTCTGCAGCCCCTCCTGCCATCCCATCTGCCCAGGCCAGCACAAGAGCCCCGGCCCTGGGGCCCTCCAGAGCTGCTCCTGCTCCAGGCCCAGGGCCCATCCCAGAGCTGGGGCAGCCACAGAGCTGTGCCCATTTCTGCTCATTGCTGCTCTGATGGGGATGGATCCTCAGCCCCTTGGGGGTTGATGATGAATTTTACTGCTCCAGAGGCCTCTTCTTTCTTGAGCTCTTCAGTTCAGGAATTCAGTGACAAAAGGCTTCTAAACATTTGTTCAAAGTGCCATAACAATGAAAAACCCATGGGAATAATTCAAGTCCTCAATTCTTCAGTGGTTAATTGGACAGATTTCAGAAATGTATACAAAGGGAATATACTATATTGAAAACAGGGCAGAGAGAATTGTTATTTTCCTGTTAATAGACTGATATCAGCAATGTCCAATTGATATTTAGCCCCAGCACCTTTTAACGCTGTCTGAACATATATGAAACTCAAGACCCTTCATGACTGACAATCAATAACAGTTTGTCCCCACCCCTCCCCACCAATTCCCCCATCCACCCCCTGGCACTCAGAGCAGCTGAGGAATGGCGTCACATCCAGGGGTGTCCCCAGGGCTCAGGACTGGGGCCAGGTCAGTGAAATCTCTTTATTGCTGATCTGGACGAGGCCATCGAGGGCACCCTCAGGCAGTTCCAGGTGAGCCCAGGCTGGGTGGGAGTGTGGCTGTGCTGGAGGGCAGGAAGCTCTGCAGAGGGATCTGGACAGGCTGGAGCCATGGGCCCAGGACAATGGGATGAGGTTCACCAAGGCCAAGGGCCGGGTCCTGCCCTGGGCTCACAACCACCCCAAATCCCTGGCCGTGCCCTGCCCCTGATCCCCACAGCCTGTTCTGTTTCCTTCATCCCTGCATTGCCAGGGACTTTCTGGGACAAGGGTGCTCTGCCCTGGGGATGGAGGGAGGGCCAAGTGCCACCACTGGAGTGGGAACCACAACTCATCAGGTTTGTGTCCTTTGCGGTCAGGAACTGGTGAGACTCAGAGGCACAGAAAGTTTCTCTTCATGGCCAACAGACCATGGTTGAACTATGTGCATGATCCCAGCAGTGTCTGATGAGTCCACCATCCACAAGTGATTTTCATGCTAGAATGAATTTCTGACAAATGTGGTTCTGTGATAGATATAAACACAGTTAGGTTCTTGTATCAGGATGCTCATGCTGAAGTGGGGGCAAAACAGCTCAAATAATTCCTGATGTGCAAAGCTGTCAGTGGTGGATGGAGAAGGGAGGTCAGGCTGCTTTTGGTGCTGAGGAAATGCTGAAATCAGCCTGACTCATTTCATCTCCTCCTGGCCTGGCTGATCTCCCCTCTTTCCCCTTCCTCCCATTAGATTTTGTCTCCCACCAGGCACCCCGGTGAAGAGCCTGGCTCTGTGTTCTCCATCCCCTCCTCGCTGGCACTGCCAGGCTGGGATGAGGAGCCCCTCAGCCTTCCCTGCTCTGGGCTGGACAAGCCCAGCTCCCTCAGCCTCTGCTCACAGCCCAAGGGCTCCAGCCCCACCTTGGAGGCCCTTCCCTAAGCCTGCTCCAGCTGCCAGACATCTTTCCTGCCCTGGGGAACCCAACCCAGGCCACAGGCACCTGGATAATCCACGTCCTTGATGTCCTGGTCACACAGCCCTGGCCCCTTGTCCCCATGTCAGGCTCTGGGGTGGATCCTGTGGAACATCCTTTGGTGGAGGCTGTGGCTCCAGGGGGACCGGGGGGATACCGGGGGACAGGGACCCCACTGGGCATGAACAGCATTGGACTTGTTGGGAGAAACTGTGAGGGGGATCTGGGGCTGAGTGACCAACCCAGTGACCTCACAGAGCCCTCCTGGGATGTCATACAGCCCCTCTGGGATGTCACACAGCCCCTCTGGGATGTCACAGAGCCTCTCTGAGATGTCACAGCCCATTCTGTAATGTCACACAGCTGGTCTCTGATGTCACAGACAACTCTGTGATGTCACAGTCTGCTCTGCAATTTCAAAGCTCTGTCCTGTGATGTCAAAGCCTCTCTGTGATGTCACAGAGATGGCCTATGATGTCATAACTTCTTGATGACACCACATTAACCACTCTGTGATGTCATGGACCATTCTGTCACAGATCACTCATTTGATGTCATAGCCCACTCTTTGACCTCATGTAACCAGATGATAAATTGTCTCCAGCAGGTGAGCTAACACCTGGAGCTTGTTCTCCAAAACCCCGGGCCTATGGAGACCACACAATGCCCATTGTGGGACAAGGGGAACTGAAAGTTCACCAGCCTCAGTGTCCTGCCAGCTCAGCCAAGCCCATAGGAACATTGGGGTTCACGACCACCAGGGACCACCAGAGAGAACCCCAGGACAGAAGAACACATGGGTAAAGGGGAGGGGAAATATGTTAATGGTTTTGGGGAAATGATTATCAGATGTGTGTTTAGTCCAGAACAATCAATGAATATGTGTGCAAAATACAGAATATGAACAGAAACTTTCCTGTACTCAGCATGCTCGGCTTTGGGAGGAGCTATCCCCCGTGCATCCCCCTGAATAAAGAATGCTGCTTCTTAATGCTGCACTGGTGTTAAGGAGTTTTCTGTTTTAGCGAATTTTTGGTAACACTCCACTCCCAAGGAAAGCTCTGTCTGCTGCTGCTCACAAAGAGAGAAGGGCTGGTGGCAGATGTGGGGGTTGGAGGCTGCCTGGGGCACAGTGACCATAAAATAATCAAGTTTTCAATGATCTGTGAAAGAAGGAGGGGCAGCAACAAAACTTCCACACTGGAATGAGGAAGGGCAGACTTTGGCCGACTTAGGATGCAGATTTGGGGAGTACCAAATCAGGTACTGATTTTTTTAATGGGAAACAGCCCTTAAAAACCAAGGGGTCCAGGGAGGATGGACACAGTTCAAGACAGTAATCTTAAGGGGGAAGGAGCAGCCTGTCCTAGTGTGGCAAAAGATGAGGTGGTGAGGAAAATGACTGTCCTGGTTGCCCATGGAGCTTTTGTGGGAACTCAAGGGAAGGAAGAAGGTGCATTAACTTATGACAGAAGATCAGGCAGCTTAGGAATTGTTTAAGAATGTTGTTAAGTCATGCAGGAAAATAAAGGAAAGAGGTAAAATCTCAATAAGAGATTAACCTGGCCACTTCTGTGAAAAATAATAAAAAGTGTGTCTATGAATAAATTCATAAGAAAACGTGGAATAAGGAGAACCTCTACCCTTTTTTGGATGCATTGGAAAATAGAGTAACTAAAGATAAGGAAAAGGTTGAGCTACTTAAGACCTTGTTTGTCTCAGTTTTCAATATTTGGACAGGTTGTCCTCAGGACAAGAGTTCTCCTGAGCTGGTAGATGGGCACAGGGAGCAGAACAGGCCCCTGTAATCCAGGAGGAAGCAGCTGCTGACCTGCTGAGCCACTCAGATGCTCACAGGTGGATGGGATGGGATGGGATCCATCCTAGGGGGATGAGGGAGCTGGTGGATGAGCTCCCCAAGCTGCTCCCCATCATTTACCATCAGTCCTGGCTCACCAGGGAGGTCCCCGAGCACTGGAGGTGCCAGTGTGAGCCCATCCCCAAGAAGGGCTGGAAGGAGGATCTGGAGAGCTCCAGACCTGTCAGCCTGACCTCGGTGCCCGGCAAGGTTATGGAACAGATCACCTTGAGAGCCACCACAGGGCACCCACAGGATGGCCGAGGGGTCAGAGCCAGCCAGCGTGGATTTAAGAGGGGCAGGTCCTGCCTGAGCAACCTGATCTCCTTTTATAACCAGGTGACCCACCTGTGGATGCGGGAAAGGCTGTGGATGTGTCCATCTGGACTTCAGCAAAGCCTTGGACACTGTCTCTGACAGCATTCCCTGGAAAAGCTGCAGCCCACGGCTGGGGCAGGTTCCCTCCTGGCTGGGAGATGGAAGAGCTGGCTGGAGGCTGGGCCCAGAGAGGGGTGGGGATGGTGCTGCACCCAGCTGGTGTCCAGTCCCTGGTGCTGTCCCCAGGGATCTGTGTTGGACCCAGTCCTGTTAAACATCTTCACTGATGATCTGGGTGAGGGGATCGAGCCCACCATCCCCAGATTTGCAGGTGACACCAAGCTGGGTGTGAGTGTGGATCTGCTGGAGGGCAGGACAAGAAGACACAGCCTCCAGCTGTGCCAGAGGAGGTTTAGGCTGGACAAGAGGAAGAAGTTCTTCACAGAAAGGGTGAGTGGGCATTGGAATGGCAAGCCAGGGGGCAGGTGGCAGAGTCACTGTCCCTCTCCAGTGGCACTCAGAGGCATGGTCTGGGTGACAAGGCCGTATTAGGGCATTGGTTGGATTTGATGATCCCAAAGGTCTTTTCCAGCCTGTTTGATTCTGTCATTCTGTGATGATTGGGACACTCTGGGGCCATTGTGACCCTGCAGGGCCTCGTGGAACTAAGAGGACCATGGTGACACTGTGCAGCCCCATAGAACCAGGACTCCATTGTGGTGCTCTGGGGCCCAATGGTACCAGGGAGTCCCCGTGACACTGGGTCCTGGTGGAACCACAGAGGCCATGGTGACACTGCGGGGCCTCGTGTGACCGAGGGGTTTCACCCCTGTGACACTGCCAAACCAAGGAGAGCATTGGGAGAGTCCAGGGCCCAGTGGAACCAAGGGGCACTTCTGACACTGCAGGGCCTCATGGAACCAAGGGGACATTGTGACACTGCAGGACCTTGTGTAACCAAGGGGCCACTGTGACACTCTCAAGGAATCTGGAAGGCTGTTGTGACACTGTTTGGCCTCGTGGAAACAAGGAGTCCATTGTGACACTGAGGGGACTTGTGGAAGCACAGAGAGCATTGTGACAGTGTGGGACCTCATGTGACCATGGGGCCTTTGTGACACCCTGGGGCCCCCATGGAACCAAGGGGCCACTGTGAAACTGCGGCACCAAAGAGAACATTGTGACACTGTGAACCCCATGGAACCGAGGAGTCCATTGTCACATTTTGGGGCCCATGGAACCAAGGAGACCAGTGTGACAGTGCAGGGCCTGGTGTAACCAAAGGGACATTGTGACACGGAGGGGCCCCTTGAAACCAAGGAGATCTTTGCAGATGACACCAAGCTGGGTGTGAGTGTTGATCTGCTGGAGGGTAGGAGGGCTTTGCAGAGGGACCTGGACAGGCTGGAATCAGGGCCCAAATCCAACAAGGTGAGGTTTCACAAGTCCAAGTGCCGGGTCCTGCACTTTGGCCACAACAACCCCTGCAGCGCTACAGGCTGGAGACAGAGGGGCTGGACAGCAGCCAGGCAGAAAGGGACCTGCAGGGACTGATGGACAGCAGGCTGGACACGAGCCAGCAGAGTGCCCAGGTGTCCAAGAAGGCCAATGGCTCCTGATCTGGATCAGGAATGGTGTGGCCAGCAGTAGCAGAGCTGCTGTGCCAGCCCTGATCTGCCCCAGCTCTGCACACAGACATTGCTGCTGCAGCTCCAGAGAAGGCAACAAAAGGGCATCTCTGCAGAAAACTGTGCTGAGAGATCCTTTAGTTTCTTTAAAGCCGTCGAGAGCACAGACCACCCATTGACACAATCTGTGGTCAATGGGAAGGTGGAGGTAAACAAAATGAGAAATGGCACAAACAATGATACTTTCTTTTGGACAATCTGAAAAAACTAAAACAAAGAATAAGAACCTCTGAAATGAAACCAACAAGAATTATCAAAGATGACATTTATATACAAATGTTTTACAGAAATTGGCCGTCAGTTTAATGTTCCTGAAAGCATCCAGTCATCAGTGTCCACACTGCAGCCTTGAGCTCCTGGTTCCTCAGGCTGTAGATGAGGGGGTTCAGGGCTGGAGACACCACCGAGTACAGAACTGACAAGGAAAGATCCAGGGATGGGGAGGAGATGGAGGGAGGCTTTAGGTGAGCAAACATAATAGTGCTGACAAACAGAGAGACTACGGCCAGGTGAGGGAGGCAGGTGGAAAAGGCTTTGTGCCGTCCCTGCTCAGAGGGGATCCTCAGCACAGCCCTGAAGATCTGCACATAGGAGAAAACAATGAACACAAAACAACACAATGATAAACTACCAGTAGCCACAAGACGCCCCAGTTCCCTGAGATAAGATCTGGAGCAGGAGAGCTTGAGGATCTGGGGGATTTCACAGAAGAATTCGCCCAGGATATTGCCATGGCACAGGGGCAGGGAAAATGTATTGGCTGTATGCATGAGAGCATTGAGAAAGGCACTGGCCCAGGCAGCTGCTGCCATGTGGGCACAAGCTCTGCTGCCCAGGAGTGTCTCGTAGTGCAGGGGTTTGCAGATGGACAGGTAGCGGTCGTAGCACATGATGGTCAGCAGGAAATGTTCTGTTGCAGCACAGAAAAGGGAAAAAAAAAAACTGAGCAGCACATCCTGTGTAGGAGATGGTGCTGGTGTCCCAGAGGGAATTGTGCATGGCTTTGGGGACAGTGGTGCAGATGGAGCCCAGGTCGCTGAGGGCCAGGTTGAGCAGGAAGAAGAACATGGGTGTGTGCAGGTGGTGGCCGCAGGCTACGGCGCTGATGATGAGGCCGTTGCCCAGGAGGGCAGCCAGGGAGATGCCCAGGAAGAGGCAGAAGTGCAGGAGCTGCAGCTGCCGCGTGTCTGCCAGTGCCAGCAGGAGGAAGTGGCTGATGGAGCTGCTGTTGGACATTTGCTGTGGCTTCACATGAGAATCTGTAAGAAAAATTATTATGGAATAGCTGGGTGTGGAGAGAACTTTAAATATCCCAGCACAGCTTGCTGGCATTTTCCCCCCACTGCCTGCCCAGGGCTCTGCTGCCTGGATCTGTCCCTGCCAGCAGCTGCTTCCCTGTGCCCAGGGCTGAGCCCTGCCAGAGCTGCCAGAGCCCAGCCCAGCCCTGGGGGCTCAGCTCTGCCCTGCAGACCCCTCCCAGCTCAGGCACTTCCCAGGGGCAGCTCTGGCTCTGCAAGCTCTGATGGTAACATCAGAGCAATCCTGAGCAGGCTGGAAAAAGCACAAAGATGCTACATCTAAGGGGCCCTGTGTTGAATTCTGTTACTGCCTGGTTTATTTAGATGTGAAAAAAAACTTTTCTTTTTCTCAATATGAACTGAGAGATGCATATCTATGGGGAATTCCCCATCCAGGCAACAAAGATTAGTACATAACAACGCAGAAATTTCCCATTTATAAAGTTCTTGTCTTGCTATGCTCCCTGTATAATTTATTTGGAAAAGTTGTGGAGTTAAATGCCATGCTGGGAACAGTCCTGAACAATGCAGCATCCTCACCACACAAGGAGAACATTCCAAGATTTACCAGCTGTCTCCTTCCCCCCAGATCTTATCCCCCAGCGCTGGGAGCAGCTCCAGGGCCAGCTGAGAGCTGTCCCTGGCAGGCAGCAGAGTCCCTGGCCCAGCACAGCGCCCTGGGCTGCAGGACCCTGCTCTGCAGGACAGCCCTGGGCACCCCTGGCTGCTCTGCACAGGAGATGAGCAGAGAATGCACTCACAGGGTCTGTGGGCATTGGCATGTTCCAGCTTTAGGAGATCACTCCAGGAGCTGCAGCTGCATTGTCCTGCAGCCAGAGGTTCCTGTGCCAAGGGCTGGCAGTGTTTCTGCCCCAGGCACTTCTCAGCCCCTTCCCAGCCCTGACTGATTGAAGCTCTCTGTGCCTCTGTGCTGTGCCCGGGCTGGCTGCAGGCAGTGCCCCAGCCCTGCTGGGCTGGCAGAAGAGCTGCTCAGCAAGAGAAATGTGCTTTTGAAGCTCTCCTTGGTTACCAGGATCACCCTCTGTGCCAGGAGCCCGGCCCAGCTCAGCAGCACAGACACAGCACAAGGACTTTAATGACCCTCTGGGGCTTTGTGCTCAGGCCCTGAACATCAGGCCCTGAGAGGGAGCTGCAGAAACCTCTGCAGAACTCCAAGTCAGAATCCAACTCCAAAGTTTCTCTGACTTTTAATGGGTCCCACTGAGAGACACAACTGAGAAAGTGTCCCCAGGCCCCAGGCCGAGCAGAGAACTGGAGGCACTGATGCCAGGTGGGGACAAAGAGAAGCCAAGTCTTGGTGCCCTGGGGCACAGCAGGGTCTGTGCCACCAAGGGCTGTGAGGAGACACCTTGTCCTGAGGCCCTGGGGCCTCCTGGCACAGCCCCAGCCAGGCTGGGCACTGTCAGCCCCTGGTCCTGCCCTCAGCATCCCCCCCATGCCCACATCCCAGTGGCCTCAAGGATCTGCTGGAAGGAGTCCCTGGGGAGCCTTGGTCAGGAATGGCCCTGGGGGCTCCTTCATGCTGCCAGGGACTGCAGGTTTTTCAAAGGACTTTGGGTTTGGCTTTTGCCTTGGAGTCTCTGAGAGGTTTCTGCAATCATGGCCTCCAATATTCTGCTGTAATTAATCCCTGGAGAGGCTTTGTCAGTAACAACACTCAGTGGGGCCTATTAATGCTTCATGGTACTTCAGTTCTTTTAAGGTACTTGGTGTTTCCCTTTTTCTACAGACTCTATGAGAGGTTTGTGCAATCATGGCCCCAATTATCTGCTTTAATGAGTCCCTTTAGAACTTTATACTGACACTCAGTGGAGCTCATGAATACTTTTAGATTCTTAACTTTTGTAAGGTACTTTGGATTTTCCTTTCCACATTGAGAGTTCTTTGCGCCATTTTCAGTCTCTGAGAGGTTTTTGTGCCATCCTGGCCTCCAGTTCTCTCCTCCAAGGACTCCATGAAGAGCCTGTGGTATAGATGGACCTTTGCAGTTCCCATTAATGCTTTAGACTCCAACCACTTTGGGGTTTTTCTCTGACTTTGACTTCAGGAAAGGTTTGTGCAATCTCCTCTCAGGCCCTGAGGTTCCAGGGCTCAGCTCCAAATGCACCCCGGGGCTCATTAGGGTCAAGCAATTCCTTACAAACCATGGCTCTGCCTTGTTTTCTCTCTGCTCTGGTGCAGTTCATCAGGAAGTTTCTGTAGTGGTTTTGGTTCACCGTTTTGAGATGTCTCGGCCAATGCATCAATTAGTGTGGTGGGCTCAGTGCTGGCTAATTACCAGTGCACTCACTAGAATATACTTACTCATTTCCTGCTGTGAGATAGGATTAGAAGAAAGGGAAAGTGGTTTCAAAATTTTAAAAGGGTATAAATAAAATTGTATTAACAATAACTAAAGAAAGAGTAATAAGAATCAGAACAAAACTTTCAGAACACTTCCTCTCTCCATAAAACCTGACAATGTAAAGAGACAAAACCTAAAATTTTCAGTCAGTTTACCACCTCTAAAATAGTCTTTTTTTACTTCACTTAGGGAGAGAAGTTCCTCTTGTTAATGTTATGGAGACTTATCCACAAGAAAACAGTTATCTCATGAGTTTTCATTTTCACAAATAGCAGTGGCCTGGAGAAATCTGCAATCGTGAACTCCCTCCCATCTTTTCCCACTTTTTCCCACAGCTGTGTTTATGGGCCAGGCCAAGTTATGGGGTATTAGTTTCAAAATGAGCTGTTTAAGAGCAAAGGTTCTCTTCATATGTTTCTGAAATCATCTTCATCTCTGGGAACAGAGGTCTTCTTCTCTCCCTGAGGGCACAGGGTCTCATCACTGTTCTCCCTTTCTCTGTTCAAACCTCTCATTGGATCACAGCTACTTCAACATTTGCTTACTTAGCATGGAGGCCTTTGCTGAAACAAGTCATCTCCCCATAATTTCAATGCATTATAGTGAAAAAGATAGTCTGATGCATCAGTGACATCCTTCTCCATAGCTTTACAAGAGGATTCCAGCCCCAAGATCAAGGCATCTCCTCATCCCTCCCATCTGGGACTCAACTTCCCCTTCCCTGCCCTCGGTGTGTCCATGCTGCTCCTCTGTATGCCTGCCCTGTGTCCTTTTCTCTCACTGGAGGGAGGATGGTAGCACTGGCAGAGTCAATATCTCCCGGGGCTGCAGATGGTTCCGTGAGCCCGGCCGGGCTCGGTGCTTGCGGCCGGAGCTGTTTTGCCATGGAGGTTTCTGCAGCGGCTGCGCTGGGGCTGTGTCAGGCTGGGCCGCGCTGGGGCAGGGCCAGGATCTCAGCAGCCAGGCCAGAGCCCAGCAGCAGCACGGCCGGGGCCGATGGCTTCTCCTGCCCTGCCCGCCGGCTGCGGGCGAAGCCCAAGGGCGGCAGAGCCTTGGCCGAGCCAGCCCGGCCCGGGACTGCTCCTGGGGCCTGGCGGATCCTGGCCGGGCCCGGGCTGGCGGCGGGGCAGGGCTCGGCAGGGCCAGATGTCAGCACCCGCAGCCACGGCCCGGCCATGGAGCCTCACAGTGTCCCAATGGTCCCTTGCTTCCAGGAGGCCCTGAGGTGTCACAATGCCCCCTTGGTGACACCAGGCCCTGAAGGGTCCCAATGGTCTCCATGGTTCCATCAGGCCCCACAGAGTCATAATGGTCTCTGGGTTCATGAAGCCCCGAGGTGTCACCATGGCCCCTTGGTTCCATGGGCTCCAGTGGTGCCACAATGATCCCCTTGGTTCCATGAGGTGCCCACAGTGTCACAGTGACCTCCATGGGAAGGAAAGCACCGAGCCCCAGTGTGGCAGGGGCAGCCACAAGAGGCCAAGGGGAGCCAAACTTGATGGTACTGGCAGATTTTGGCTGGGAGCAGCCCTTGGATATAGGGAATTTTAGAGGTGGAATCCCAATTTCAGACATGGACAGTTGAAGGAGGATGGTTCTTTCCATAGGAAGGAAAGCACGGAACACCGGTGTTTGAGGGGCAGATGAAAGGCGGCCACCAGGGGCCAAGGGCAGCCAGACCTCTCTGTCCTGGTAGCTTTTGTCTGAAAGCAACCCTTGGATATAGGGAATTTGGGAGGTGGAAGCCAAATATCAGCCATTTCTGCATAGATAAGGATAGTTCTTTTCCATAGGGAGGAAAGCACTGTTGTGTTCTGCCACAGCAAAGGGCGCAACAACTGCCCCAGGCCCCAGAGTCTCAGACCTCAGGCAGACACCAATGACCAACAGGGAAAGGAAGGCAACAGGGCAGGTCTTGGTTTAGAAAATCGAGGATTCTTCATTTTCCCAGGGACCAACACAAGAAACGAGGTGGTAGGGTCAAGACTTTTATATTACAGGGTAGGGGTGGTGTTTAGGATCAAGGTCCAATATTAAGAGCAGGAGACTGCAAAGGGGTGGATCAAGGAGGACAATCAATGGAAAGAACTACAGTGGGGAAATTGCAGCACAATTTAAGCCAATAAGGTTACAGAAAAAAAAGAACATTCTGGGGCCATTCCTCGTTTGATCAGATAGGGTGGAGTGTCCTTTCCCAGGCTTTCAGGAGCACACCCCACAGCGTGGAGGGGTGGAATCTTCTTTAAGTCATGCTCTCACCGGATGCTGTGTCTGGGTAAAATCCCCACCTCCTTGGGCAGGGGCACTCTACACCTTTGGTGCCATTATTTCTTTCTCTGGCTGTTTTATACAATGAAATAAAACTCCAGCATCTGTGGAAACCACCCTTCAATCCCTCCCAGGCTACTCCTGTTCTGTCCTCAGTCTGCACACAACTGAGCCCAGAGCCTGCAGCCTCTACCTGCTCGTTATGTGTTGAAGCCTTCAAACCCCATCTTGGGAAATACTTGGGTCCTCCCCAAGATCTGTGAAAATGGAAAAATAGTTATCAAGTTATTTTGTCCCAAGTCTAGCAGTGACAGAACAATGGTCAATATCTTTAAACTGAATGAGAGTGGATTTAAATTTGTTAGAAAGAGGAAATATTTTACAGTGATGAGAGTGGCACAAAACGGCAACTGTTTTTCCAGAGAAGTGGATTTCCCATCCCAGGAATGCTCAAAAATCAGGGAGTGTGTGCAACCTGACCCAGTGAAATCCCCTCCCCTCCCCAAGGATGGAATTCCTGTTGTGTGGGTTCTCGGATGTGCTGGGTGCCCTCACAACACTTCTGGCCAGAACATCTGCTGAGGGCAGCCAGGCTGCTGCAGGGCAGTGACCTCACAGCCATCACCATGGCAGCCCTGTCCCCTGGGCCTGGCTCTCCCCTTTCCTCTGCCCCTGCCTTGTCTCTGCTGGAATGAAGAGTTTTGTCATCAATATCTTGTCCCCAAGGTGCTGGGCCAATGGCTTCCCAATCAGGCTCCTGGAGCAGAAGTGGCTTTTCAGAGCCCAGCCAGAAATGAGCCCTGAGGCAGCAGCTCTGCAGCGCTGGCCACCAGGCCGGGTTGCAAGGGAGGCTTCTGGCCATGCCCTGCAAGCAGCTGCTGCTGCCAAGGTGCCTTTGGTGCCTCGGGCTGTCCCTGGCACAGCTCCCAGCAGGGCACTCTGCCCTTGTGCCCGAGGCCTTCCCTGTGCTGGGGCTGGCCTGGGGCTGTTCCTGCAGCGGGACCTGCCCTGCTCCTGGCACAGGAAAGGCAGTTCCTGCTGGAGCAGGAGGCTCTGCCTGCAATGGGCTCAAACAACTCCAGAAAGGCCCTGCTGACTTCAAAATTGCTTCCTAGAGCAGAATATCCTATAATTGTTATAGATTCTGGACTGTGGAGTAAATCACTCTAGTTAAGAGCTTATTGTCTAATCATTATCAGATTGTATTTATATAAATATATCTGGTATTCCATCATTAATCCTGTATGAAAAATTGCATTGACAAATTGTTCAAGTCTACCTGTCCAATCATTTATACATAAACCTTTGACAAATTCTGGGGCCGGGATTGGATCCAGTCACTCCCAGTCTCTTCTCTTAGAAGGAATTGTAGAAGTCTGGGGGTCCTGCAGGGGTTTGAGGATCCATGGTGGCTGTTGGGTGTCATTTTTCGATCTCATGACTCAGCAGGAGTTTCTCCAATAATGAAATAAAGCTTTTGCCTGAAGCTCCCACTCTGCACATGACAGGAGTGTGTGTGACATCCCGGCTCTTTGGCAGCCTGGGGACTCCTGGGATGTCACTGTGGAGCCCCCGTGAGTGCCTGTGACAGATCAGTGCCTCTGCAGCCCAAGGTGCCCTGGGATGTCACCATGGAATGGCTGTGACTGCCTCTGACCACACGGCTCTTTGCCATCCCCAGAAACCCTTGGGAGGGCTCCATGGAGCCCCTGTCTCTGTGTGTGACATTCCAGCTCTTGAACAGCCTGGAAACTCTTGGAAAGTCCCCATGGAACCCATCTGAGGTCCTGTAACAAATCTGATCCTTAGAAGGCAACCATCATCAGAAAACCCTGTTGCTCTGGTCAATTTCCAGGGCAACCATCCCCACCCCTGTTGCTATGGTCAGTCCCTGGGCAGCTCCATGGAGACCCCATGCCAGGGGTGGTTGCCATGGACACCAGCTCAGGCCTGGAGCCCGTTGCCATGGCAACCATTGGCATTCCCATCCCCAGACTCATGGGATCCCAGAACCACAGAATTGGCTGAGCTGGGAGGGACCCATCAGGATCCTCGAGTCCAACTGCTGGCCCTGCACAGGACACCTCAACACTGCCAGCCTGGGCCTGGCAGCGCTGTCCAAACACTGCTAGAGCTCAGAGAGCCCTGGAGCTGTGACCCTTCCCTGGGGAGCCTGGGCAGTGCCCCAGCAGCCTCTGGGCAAAAACCTTTTCCTGAGATCCAACCTAAGCCTGCCCCGACTCAGCTGCAGCCGCTCCCTCCACTCCTGTCCCTGGGCACCAGAGTGAAGAGGTTCCCTCAGCCCCAGCCAGGGACCCGCTCCCAAGGCTGCTGCCATGGCCACCAGGGCTGGCACCAGCTGGGATGCTCGGTTTCCACAGGCTGGGGTTCAGGAATGGGATTCCCCAATTTCCTGCTCTCGCTAAAACCCTGCTGGTGCTCGTTGCCCTCCCACCTACCATTGAAGGAAAAAAGGGAAAGATCTCAGGCTAGGATAAGAACAATTTACTGGGAACAGCAACAAGATAAGGAACAAACAGAAACAGAAAAAATATTGACAACAGAAGGGATAAGAAAAACTATTTACAGAGAAAACTACATCGCCATCAATTGTATCTTCCTGGCCACGTGTTTCCTCCTGCATGGAAAGGACACCCGTCTCCTCAGGGAAAGAGAGAGTGTCCCTTTCCTACCCCTGGCAATGACCTGAGGCAGGAGTGAATGTAGTGACAGGGCCATGGCCAGACCCTCATGTCCTTCAATCCCACATCAGGTCATTGACAGGGGCAGGAATAGTGACAGGTGTCTTCCCAGCATGGATCACAGGGAACATGGATCACCTGGGCTATGCCCAAGTGGATCCTCCAATGCGGGGATGAAGCTGGAACAGTGCATTAAGCTCTTCCTGAAGCTGGGGAATTTTCAGGGCTTCCCTTACTGGTGGCTCCGTTGGTGTCTGGTTAAGTGAGAGCTCCAGGTGAAGCTCTTCCCACACTGGGGACACAAGTAGGGCCTCTCCCCAGTGTGGATGCGCTGGTGCCTGATGAGGGTGGAATTGTGCTTGAAGCCCTTCTTGCAGTCTGGGCAGTGAAAGGGCCTCTCATCCGTGTGAATCCGTTGATGTACAAAGAGATTGGAGCTGGTGTGAAACCTCATCTGACACTCGGGACACTCATAGGGCCTCTCCCCAGTGTGGATGCGTTGGTGGATGATGAGGTGGGAGCTCCAGCTGAATCCCTTCCCACACTCCCGACAATCATAGGGCCATTCCCCGGTGTGGATCATCAGGTGTCGTTTCAGATTATTGCTCTGCCTGAATCCCTTCCCACACTCCCCACACTTGTAGGCCCATTCCCCGTTGTGGATCATCTGGTGTTGTTTCAGACTGTTGCTCTGCCTGAAGCTCTTCCCACACTCCAAGCACTTGTAGGGCTTCTCCCCATTCTGAAGCTTGACAGGGACCACCAGCTCAGAGCTCTGGCTGAAGCTCTGCCCACCTTCCTGGCCCAGAGTGGGCCTTTCCTCCTCAGAGCACCCTGGACTGGGCTTGCAGCCCCTCCTCCTGTGGGATCTCTGGGGATTTTCCTCTCTGCTGGTTTCCTGCACTGTGGAGCCACTCAAAACTGCTTCTTCCATGAGGTTGTGCTGCAGGGATTTGTCCTTCCTGGTCTCCATCCTTAGCTCCTGCACTGCGGGAGGAAGGACAAGGAGAGGATTGGATTTGCCTCCGTGCCACAGGGAAGGGCAAGGAGATCCCCCCAGTGCGTCCCCGGCAGGAGGGCTCCGGCAGCGGGGCTGTCCTGCAGCCAGGGGCCGTGCTGGGCTGGGAGATGGAGCAGGAGAGAGGGGGAAAGGGGCACTGACTTCCTCCTCACCTGCCTCGGTGTCCCAGGGCATCTTCCTCTTCCTCGCAACCTTCTCGTCCATCTGGCAAACGTTTGGGTATGGGAAATGCTGTTTTGGGAGGAAAACAAGGGATGAGCACAGTGAGTTTGTTACTGGTTGGAAGGCAAACCAGGGGGAGACTTTTAAGCCAGAATGACAATTGAGAAAGAAAATTAAGATCCAAACAATGATACAGAAACACTGGTTTAATCTGACAGAGTCAGGATATAACCTGACACCCCGTTGGTCAGGGTGGTGGTGGCTGTCTGATGAAATGGTGGCTGCAGTCCAGCTCGAGTGATGAACGTGATTCTGTCAAAGCAGTGATCCTGTTGAAGGGTCTGGTCTTCCTCTGAAGGTCCAGTGGTGCTTATGGAGTTCTTGTCCTCTGGGAATCCAGTAGTCAAGGTGGTTGTGGTGTTGCAAGGGTGAGATTATATCCAGTTAGGAAAGCTTGGTTCCTCCCCCTGGGCGGAGCATCCCACAATGGGATGATGTAATTTTATCAGTGCTGCAGTGACACTCAATGGCCCATTAACAGAAGATGGCCCCTGGAGGGCGTTATCACGGCTGAGCCATGGAAGAGATAAAGAACACTGCCCCACCTGTTGATAACAGTTTATGGAGATGGGGACTGAAAATACTTTTGGTTACATCTGACATTGTAACCTGAAACAGTGAGGCAATCCCTGGCTCAGGTGTAAAACCCCCACCCTGGGAAGGCCACGCACACAGGGGACAATGACACACTTGCTCCGCTTCAGGAAAGATCTCTGTCCCTGTCACTCCCTTGCTCTCCCCCCTTTTCTCTTTCTTTCCATGTCTCTCTCTACCTCACATTTACTGATCAATAAAATCCACTTTGGATTTGGCCTTGTTAGCACCTTTATTGGGGGCAGAGGCATCTCTCTAACAATTTTATTATCCAGATTGCAACATTATTTTGGCACAGTGAGTTCAGGGCACTGTTGTCTGACCCCAAGTGCCTTTGACAACAGCATGGTTCTCTCCTCTGAGGAGTTTGTGGCTCTTTCTGGAGGAACTCTTGGAAACTTGGATGCAGCTTCCTCTGAGTGACTTTTGGGAGAACTTATGAGGAAAATGGCTCTTGTGGGTGGCCAGTGTAAAGAAAATATTTTGTTGTCCTTCTTTGAAAAGTCTGTTAAAATCACTGGAGGAAAGGGACCAAATGATACCAGCAAGACTGACAAGGATCATTCGCCCCATGGTGAGAAACACAAGGCTACTTAAATCCTACAAGAAGCCCAGCTCAAGTAGCTAAATTCCCAAATAACTCCTGAATTCACGGGCTTTGGGGGGAGAAGCATTATTTTCTTTGTCCCTGTCACCTTTGTGTTAGCTACACAGAGCTTTCCCTTCCTTTTAATAATCTGTATTGGGACAAATTTCCATGTTACTTTTTTGGAACCTGCCAGCATCTGAGCTGGAGCTGTGCTGGAACTGATGAATTTTGAAATTGCCACAGAATTGCTTCTGTTGTTGGTTTATTAATGTTTGGGATTTGTTTGCGTTTTTATCACAAGTGACTTGTGGGAAGAGCAAATATTCCTTAAGGCATTTTATGTAGGGTTAAGTTTAATTTCTGCTGAGTTTGTTTTGTCCAGTGCCTGGGGGATGCTCAAGGGGTCTCTGGTTTTGGTTTGGCCCTAATTTTCTTCTGATTTGTCTTTATCACTTAAAAACACCTGAAAAATGACTAAAAAGAGTATTGACCAGAGATGTCAAAAGTCCCACCATTTAAGAGGTATTTGAGGTGGAATTTACAGTTTGGGAACATATTCTGGAGTATTTGTGGGTTCTTGGGGGATATCTGGTAGTATTCTCCATATCTTTGCACTCCAAAAGCCAAGGTGGATTGGTCTGTCACCTCAAAGTGACTCAATCCCACCTCAAAAATGGCTGGTTCCCACCTCAGCCCCATGCCAAAATTGCTCAATTCCTCAGCCTCCAGGATGAGATGGGGTTGGAAGGTAATCGGGAGAAGTGAGGTCCAAATTTGAGGTTGTGAGGTCAGGATTGTGTGAGGCTGGGTGGGTGTGATTTATTTTGATAATAAGTAAAACTATCAGAATTATTGATTTCTGTCCCATTCATTTTCTGTCAGTTCTGATTTGATTTTCGGAGTGCCACCTTCTCAGCTGAATTTATTTGTGACCTCCTGTCCCAGACTGAAAAGCAAGATGTGTTCTATTTGCCATCTGTATGGCAGTTGTCCTGTGTTAAGTGGGTAGTTTTTCCTTATCTCTTCCACAATCAATCCTCCCTCAAGGGAGACATCTGCTGATAAGGGGCTATTGAATGTCACAGCATGACTGATAAGAACTGTAACATCCCATTGTGAGATGCTCCACCCAGAGGGAGGAGACAAGCATTCCTACCTGCATCTAGTCTGGAGATTCTGGCCCACCAACACAGCTTTTTCTGCGCTGGATTTCTCAGAGGAACAGCTGCCTCTTCCTCTTCAGAGGAAGACACCCTTTCCTATAGGATCACTGCTCCAACAGAACCACACCTGACACTGCAGGAGGACTGCAGCCACAATTACAATTGGATTGTGGCCAACACCCTGTCCAACAGGGTGTCAGGTTGTATTCTGGCTCTCTCAGTGTTGTTTTGGTTCACTGCGTTGATCATATTTTCATTTTCTTCCCTAATAAAAAGCTGTTATTCCTGCTCCCATATTTTTACCTGAGAGCCCCCCTTAATTTCAAATTTATACCAATTCAGAAAGAAAGAGTCTACATTTCTTCATTTCAGGGGAGGCTGCTGCTTTCTTTAGAAGACACCTGTGTTTCCAAACCAAAACACCTCCTTTCTCTCCTGCCTCCTTTGCCTGCTCTGTTTCTCTCTCAGTGTCTCCCTTGACCCAGGGCAGCTCTCACCAAAGACCCTGCCCTGATTTAATTCCCAATCCACGAGCTACAACAACCATGGGGGAAGTTATGAATGCTGGCAGTGAAATGTCCCTGTAGGATCTTGCTGCACTTGACTTTTGGCTCTTCCATAAGAGCTTTGCCTTCAAGGGCAGGAACATCTTTTCCTGGCTGGGAACTGGAATTCCAGCCCCTGGGAGCGTGTGCCATGGATCCCAGAGGGGCATCCCCAAGGCTCCCAGGGTTCTGCTCCTGCTATTCCTCCCAAGGAGCTGTGCAGGGCAGGGGACAAGGTGCAGCAGCTGTGTTGGTTCTGCAGTGCCACAACAGCCCCTGGTTCCAGGAGTTTCTGCACTGCCATCAGCAGTTCCTGGGTTCCATGATACCCTGCTGTGTCCCCCATGGATATTTGGTGTCATGAAGTTCTTCAGTGTCACAATGGCCACCTCGCTCCATGAGCTTCCACAGTGTCCAACTGGCCTCCTTGGATGGGCAGTGTCACCATGGACCATTGGCTCCATGCAGCCCTCTGGGTCACCATGGACTCCTTGGTTCCATGAGGTTCTGGGGGTGTCTCCATGGTCTCCTTGGATCCACAGTGTCACAATGGGCCACTGGATCCACATGGCCCTGCTGTGTCACCGTGGCCTTTTGGTTCCATGGGACCCCAGGGTCACAATTGACTCCTTGCTTCCACATCACCCACTCAGTGCCAAAATGGCCCCTTCGTTCCATGGGGGACACAGAAGATTTATAGAAACATTCAGGAAATCCTGCATAACACAGCTGGGAATATCTGCCTGCATTCTAGAAAGAGGTTAAAGGTGAGGATGGCACCAGCAGGTTCCATCTGCAACAGAGGTCCAGGGAAAGGGCAGGGACAGAGAACTCAGCTGGGAGACTCAGAGAATTCTGCTTCCAGAGATAATTTCTGGAAACACTGTCCTTTGTAGAAAGGTGACACCACTCCAGACAGCCTGTACTGAGCAGGTGACTCCTGAGTGGGGTTTGTTGTTCAGGAAACCTGCTCAGGCTTTTCCATTCTTTCCTTCCCCAGAGAAAAACTTCTCCTGGGCCTGTGTGCAGGCAGAGCCCTGAGGAGAGCAGGTGGGACACGGTGCAATGGGCTGGGACATGGAGCTGCAGAGCTCAGGGACAAGGTTCTGCTGCATGGCACAGGGATGTCAGTGCCAGGTGGGCAATGTCAGACATGGTGAGGCTGGGGGTGAGGAGCAGCTTGTCCAAACAGGGTCAGCCCTCAGGGGGCTCATTCTTCTACATGCCCAGACCTCCTAAGGAGACACTGAGCATCAAGGTCACCTGGGGAATGCTTCTATCAGCTCTTCTCTGAACTGGAAACTAAGAATGCTCACTTAAAGAAAAAAAGATCATGAGGCGCACTTGGAAATCTTCCTCCTTACAAGGACTCCAAACTGACTCCAATCAGGCGCACAAGCCCTGGAGATTTGCAGACCATTGAATGAAGACAAAGCGCCCCTGAGAGCTTTCTGTATTTTGATGATCCCCACCATGGATTTGGGACTCAGTCCAGGACCCTCAGGCACTGAGAGAAGGCTGAAGAAGCTGCTCAAGGAGTCAGAAGCAAAATGCCAAGTCCCTTGGAACATCACTGGGCCTCACTGAGGGCAGGGACTGCCAAAGGCTCCCAGGGACTGGTGAGAGCAGATCCTTGAGGCCAGGATTGCAGGGAGCCCAAGGCTCAGAGCAGGGAACTGCAATGCTGAGCAAGGCCTGGGCTGGCTGGCTGGGGGAAGCAGAAAGGCCAAGCCCTGAGCCCAGCCTGGCACAGCAGGGCCTGTCCCTCACGGGTGGCTCGGGGCTGTTTGTGGGGCAGGGGGATGTGAGGGGCAGCAAGGACAAATGCCATAAACCTGCAACCCCTGCCATCCTCCTTAGGGAGGGGCAAGGGAGAACCAAAGTGCAGCCCCACCAAGGAAAGTTCCTTCTGTGGGGCCTCCAGAGGTGCTGCCTGGGCCCAGGGACAAAGGCCTGGGTGCCTCTGTCCCTGCCCAGCCCTGCCCAGCCCTGCCAGCCCTGCCCAGCCCTGCCCAGCCCTGCCCAGCCCTGCCCATCTGTCCTGGGGCTGTGCCCCCTGTGTGCGCTGCTCCTCTGCCCTGGCCGGCTGCACTCGCCCGTCTCACTGTGCCCCAGCATTTCTCACCCAGCGTTTCTGTGCCCTCCCTGGGCTCCCTGCACTCAGCACTGCCGGCTCCTGGCACACAGAGCCAGGCCAGGAGCCCACCCTGCCAAGGGCCTTTGGAGCAGGGCGGTGGCTGCGATGGCTTCTGAGCTCAGCAGCTGCTCCTGGGATGGCTCCATGGAGACCCAGCACAGCAACGCTGCTGTGCATTGTCCCTGCTGAGGGTCACACACCGGCGGGGCACATTCCCTGGCTGCAGGACTTGTGCCCGACCCAAGCACTGCTCTTATGGCTCCAGCACTGCTTTCCAGCAGACACAGGGGAAGGCAAACTGTGTGTAGCTCATGGTATGTTAGAGTGTCTAAAACTTGCTAAGTCACCAGTCTTAGAGGTGACATGCATTTGGAATTTATGAGATGGAGAACAAGATGGAAAAGGGGAGCATAGAAATAAATAGGGGAAAACATTTCAGATTGTTTCTTTTCATTTTCATTTCACTTCTGGAAAGCTGTTTTAGTTTTTCAGGAATCTTCTCCACAGTCCTCTTTGCTCTTCTCAAGAACCCTTCCTGGAAAATGAGGTTGAGCTCCTGTCACAGGATGTGCCACCAACTGCAGCTTCTCTTGGCTTTCCACACCCTGTGTGCTGCAGGATTCTTGCAGCAGAGCAGGACAAAGGTTTGGAGAAGTTGACAGCTTGTCCTTTCTTTAACTGGTGGACTGGGAAGTTGTGCTGGGGGTAAGGTTTTCATTGTTACTGTTCTAGGCTAAGAAAAGAGGAGGTGGTACCAGGAATTGTTAGGAAATACAAACCTGGCTGAATGCAGAGAAAGAATCTCCAGAGCCTGCAGCCCAAAGTTTAGAGTTGTGTAATAATAATCATTCCAGCCTGTCAGTGGACATCTTGAAAATTATCTGGAATGTGAAAATGCTCTGATAGAGGGAGTTTGTTTCTGAGTTCAGTGTAGATGATTCCACATCTGGTGCATTGATGCATAAATCATGAGTACAATCAGTTCCTGATAAGCACTAGAACAAGCTGGACCTCTCAGAGTAGCCGACTGAAAGAATCTGAAAAGGAGAAATGCAGGCAATGACTTGGTGAACCTTGCCTGGAAGAAAGGTGTTTTTCTTCTAATAATTACTAGTCCATTCCCATGGCTTTTGGCTTTATTAACAAGCACATTTCCATCCCAGATTCACCATGAAATGAGAAGCCTGAGCTTGTGGAAGTGCCTGAAAGATGTCCTGTTCCTCTGCAGGGACACTCAGGCTGGAGCAGGAGCCAGAGCCCACTCTGGGGAAGCCTCCTCCGAGCTGGAATTTGTGCTGTGCTGGGAGAGGAGGAGGAGGGGGAGAAGGCTGGCGCTGTGTGGCAGGAGCAGGAGGTTTGGGCCGCAGGACATTCCGTCTGCGCCGCTGCCCCGCAATGGGCGGCCGTGCCCGGGGCTCTGGGCCTGGCCCCGCGTGCGCTGAGCTCCCTGGGCTGGGCTCAGGCTCCCGCTGGGACTGGGCACAGGCTGGGCTCTCACTGTGCTCACCAGCAGGGAAAACACCTCTGGGCATTGACATTTCCTGCTGCTGGGAAGAATAAATGAAGCAAATTGAGAAGTTCTGGTTTCTGTTTCTTTTGGTGGATGTTTAAATTTAGTTCCACACTGCAGAGGCAATTTCTGTAATGGCCTCTGTCAGTTTATTCTATTTCATCAGCACCAGCAACAGGGCTGTGTTCGAGTACTGCAAATGTGACCTGTGTGGCTTTAATTCCCCTCACCTTAGTGCTCAGGAACTGGTGGGCATTCCAGTATCTGCTGATCTTTATGCCTGCAACAAAAATACTGACTTTGCTGTCATGAAAGCACTGTGGGTAGCACCAACTGAAAGAGGCACTTGCAGTTTTATGGATAAAATTCAGGTGGTAAGTAGCAGGGCAAGAGCAGCCGTGCTCTGCAATTCCCAAGGCGAAGGCAGCAGCAGCCTCCTGCTGTCAGCTCAGGGTGAGTAAAACAGTGCTGAAAACAGCGCTGGAACCCGATCCTTCCTTCCCCTGGGGGCTGGCTCGGGGCAGCACAGGCGGGCCCTGGGGAGCCAGGGCTGTGTGCCGGTGCTTGTTGCTCTGCTCCAGAGTCCAGCTGGAAAAGCCCTCGGCAGCCGAGGCAGGAGCAGGCGGGAAGGGGCCGGCGCTGCTGCTGCTCCTGCCCGGGAGCCCCGGCCGGGCCGGGCCGGCGCCCGCTGCGCTGCGGCTGCTGCTGCTGCCAGAGCCGGGCGGGGTCGGGACAGGGACGGACACGGCACAGCAAAGGCCGGGGCTGCAGGGCTGCTGGTGCTCGGCCAGCGCTGGCACAGAGCTTCAGCCCGCAGCCAGCCCAGAGCGAAAGGCTGGGAAAGGCTCCATTCCAGCCGTTCTTTGCTCGGCACTGGGAAGGGACTGAAATTAAAGGAGAACAGCAGGGCCCGACCCCTTCTCCTTTGGGAGGAGCCCTGCACCTGGGGCCATGAGGGGCTGTGAGGGGCTGTGAGGGGCCGTGAGGGGCTGTGAGGGGCCGTGAGGGGCTGTGAGGGGCTGTGAGGGGCCGTGAGGGGCTGTGAGGGGCCATGAGGGGCTGTGAGGGGCTGTGAAAGGCCAGGCACCTCATGGAGCCAAGGATCCATTGTGACACTGCAGAACCAAGGAGATCATTGCTGACAGCACTGAACCTCATGGAACCAAGGGGCCATTGGCACAGCAAGGCCTTTTGTAACCAAAGGGACCATGGTGGCACTATGGAACCTCATGGTACCACAGGTCCATTGTTACACAGCAGCCACAGCAGGGCCGCAGAACCAAGGAGATCATTGTGACACTACACAACCCCATGGAATCAAGGTGTCCATGTTACACTATTGAACCTGATGGAACCAAGGGTCCACTGTGACACTGTGGAAACAAGGAGACGGCTGTTGGCAGTACAAAAGCTCATGGAACCAAAAGTTCATTGTGGGGACTCATGGAACCATGGAGACCATTATGTGACGTGGGCAGTGGGGAAAAAGGCACACAATCAATATGATTGATAGCAAGCTCCAACTTTAATCAAAAAGCCACTTAGCTTATATAGGTATTCTACAAGCATAATCAGCAGTAAGATCTCATTAGTTAATTTACAAAGGTCTTTGTTTTATTTCTCCTATATGCAGTTACAGCTGCAGACAAGTTTCTCAAGCTAAGTTCTCATCTCTAAGTCACGTCTTCCAAGGACATTTCATCTTTGTTGAACATATCTTGTCTTACAGCCTGTTCTTGTACAAGCATATCTTCAAGGCTATGCCTGGCCTTATTATCTCATTCCTAGACCTTGTACAGAATGTGGTTTCCCAGGCCTAGACACAGAGCCTGGTTCCCAAGCTCTGTTCCCGGGTCAGACACAGCCTGATTCTGGGGTCTTAAACAGAGGTTTTTTGAAACAAGTATTCCATAGAATCATGGCCTTGTTCCAACAACCATTCTCCAAAAATTATGACATTTCAGGACTCACTGGAACCAAAGGGGCCATTGTGACACTGCGGTGACTTGTATAACCAAAGGGTCATTGTAGCATGGCATGGCCTCATGGAATCAAGGGGATCACAGTGACAATGTGGGGCTCCATAAGGGGCCGTGGGGCTCCATAAGGGCCCGTGGGGCTCCATAAAGGGCCATGGGGCTCTATAAGGGGCTGTGGGTCTCCATGAGACCACGGGGTCATTCTGATTGTGGAACCAAGCACACCATTGTTACACTATGGGGCATCATGGTACCAAGGAGGCCATTGTGAAGCATGGGGGAACCTGCTGAGACTATGGTGACACTTCAAGGGACACCATGGAACTGCAGGGCCTCATGGAACCAATGAGACCATTGTGACATGGCCCAGCCTCATGGGAGCAAGGGGCCCTTGTGACACTGTGGGGCCTTGCAGAACTGAGGGGCCATGGTGACCCTGTGTGGCACCATGGAACCCAGGAGAGCTCTGTGACACTGCAGGGCTCCGTGGCACTGAGGACTCGTGTAACAGTGAGGAGCCCAATGGAACCAAGGATCCATTCCGTACTGCAGGGCTTCAGGGAACCAAGGTGCCAGTGTGACACTGTGGAACCAATGAGACCATTGTGACACTGCGGGGCTCCATGGAACCAATGAAACCATTCTGACACTCCGCGTCCCCATAGAACCCAGGGGCCATTGTGACACCACAGGGCCTCACAGAACCAAGGCAACCACTGTGACACTGCCAGGTCTCATGGAAGCAAGGGGCCATTGTGACACTGCTTCCCCATGGAAGCAAGGGGCCAGTGTAACACATCCAGGCCTGGTGGAACCAAGGGGCCATTGTGACCTTGGGGAACCCAACAGAACCAAGGGACCATTTTGAGACTCTGTGACCTCATGTAACCAAGGGGCCATTGTGGCATTTTCCCATGGAAACAAGGAAACCATTTTGACACTGCAAGGCCTCATGGAAGCAAGCGGCCATTGTGCCACTGTGGAGCCAAGGAGACCATTGTGATATCACTGGGCCCCATGGAAACAAAGATCTGTTGCGATCCTACAGGCCTTCATGGAACCAAGGAGAAATTGTGATGCTGCAGGGCCCCAAGGATCCAAGAACATGGAACAGGTCTGGCTGGCTGGGCCTCCAGGGGTTGCATGACTGGTCCAAGTGACCTTAGTGTGTTGAGGGTTGTTTCTCATCTGTCCCTGAAACCCTAGAGTTCCATGCTTTCCTTCCTGTGGGAAAGAACTGTCCTTCTCTTCCAGGGGTTCATGGCTGAAATTAGGATTACTCCTCCAAATTTGATTATATCCAAGGATTATTCCCATGTGAAAGCTGCCAGGACAGACAGCTCTGGGCTGGCCTTGGCCTCTTTGGGGCCACCTCTCATCTGCCCTCAAAACACTGGGGGCTGTGCCTTTTCTTCCCATGGAAAAAAAATATCTTTCATGGCCAAAATTGAGAATCCACCTCCAAAATTCCTTATATCATGGACAGCTCCCAGACAAAACCTGCCAGGACTGTCTAGGTTCCCTGGGCCAGGTCTCATATGCATTTCAAACACTGGGGCTGTGTACTTTCCTTTGTATGGAACACAACTGTCCTTCTTGTCCCAATGCCCATAGTCAAAAGTGGGATTTGGCCTCCCAGATTATATCTATCCAAGAATTCTTCCCTGAACCCAGGTCTGGCTGGCAGGTCTGGCTGCCTTGCCCTCCTTGGGGCTGCCTCTAATCAGCCTTTGAAACACTGGGACTCCACCCTTTCCTTCCCATGAGAGCTGTCATTCCAGTCCAGGAACCCACAGCTGAAATGGAATTCCAACCCTAAAACTCCCCATATATCCGAAGGCTGCTTTCAGACAAAAGCTGCAGGTACAGACAGGTCAGACTTGCCTTGGCCTCTGGTGACAGCTTCACATCAGCCTTCAAAGCCCTGGGGCTCTGTGGTTTCCTTCCTATAGAAAAGAACTGTCCCTCTTGTCCAGGCGTTCTTGGCCTCAGGCACTTGACCACTCTACAGGGACAAAGGAGCTCTGTGCTCAGTGGGGTGGAGACAGAGGAGAGCAGAGGAGAGCCCTGGGAAGGATTGAAGGGTGATTGCAGAGATGGTGGATCCTTCTGACATAGCAGAGAACAGCCAGAGCAAGAAAGAATTAATGCCAAGGGCAGCTGGAGAGGCCCAGACCGGACAGCAGGAGAAAGGAATTTCCCTCCCAGGGCAGGGCTGTGGTGCAACACGTCCCCAGCAGGAGCCTGGAGCAGCCCAAGGCTTTGTGTGGCCAGGCAGGGGCAGCAGGAGGCAGAGCTGCCAGCAAAGGAAGGGCCAGCGAGGTGGGGCAGCCGGGGGTGACGACAGCCTGCAGGGACAGAGGCACAGGGCAGGGACACCGTGGGACAGCCTGGGCTGCAGAGGGCTCAGGGATGTGCAGCAGCTGCAAGGCCCTGACAGAGCCAACCTGTGCAGCCCTTTGGCCATGGCTGCTGGCCCTGGGCCTGAGGCCACGAGGGGACAAGTGACCCTTGCAGCACTGGGGCCTCAGTGCCTCCTTGTCCCTGCTCAGCAGCCTGGCAGGGGCCGCCCCATGGTCCTGCCCTTGGCACTGCACATCCCCACATGCCAGTGCCCATCCCGGGAAGAGCCCTGAGCAATGAGGGAGGGACAGGATCTGCCTTGCCAGGGGCTGGGGCTCAGGCCTGGGCCCTTTGCATTCCTGAAACACATCCAGGTTTGCTCAGCACCAGAGACACCTTTCCCTTGCTTGTCCCCAGCTGTCACCAGTGCCTCCAGTGTTCTGCTCTGACTGGAACCTGGGGACACTTTCTCAGTCCTGTTCCTGACAGGGATATTTTCAAAGTACAAGAACTTCAGAGTTTCAATGTAACTGAGGTCTTGAGGGTTTTGTGACATCACTGAGGCAATTGTGACATCACAGAGCTGGCTGTGATGTCACAGAATATGGTGTGAGGCCATAGATCAGACTCTGCCATCATCGAGGGTGGCTCTGTGGCATCAGAGAGAGGGTTGTGACATCACCAGGTGGCTGTGACATCATAGAGCAGGCTGTGTCATTGCAGGGTGACTTTGTGACATCATGGAGTCTTCTGTGACATCACAGCACTGCTGTATGGCATCACAGGGTGACATCATAGAGCTGGATCTATGACATCACAGAGGCTGTGTGACATCACAGAGATGTCTGTGTGACATCACAGAGAGCTGTGTGACATCAAAGGAACAGTGTGACATCACAAAAAATGTCCTTATGAAATCGCAGAGATGTCTGTGTGACATCAAAGGAACAGTGTGACATCACAAAAAATGTCCTTATGAAATCGCAGAGATGTATGTGTGACATCACAGAGATGTCAGTGTGACATCACAGGGACAGTATGACATGACAGAGATGGCTGTGTGATGTCATGGGGGTGTGACATCACAGATAAGTTTGTCTGACTTCACAGGAGTGTATGACATCTCAGGGGCTGTGTGACGTCACAGGAAGGCTGTGTAATATCACCATGCTCTTTTAAATGCTTTAAAGTTATTTTTAAGGTTTTCTATGCCTCCTAATGGTATATATGTCTTCTAGATTTCTCATACACTGTTCATGTAAATACTAATTGCTGTACATTCTTCTTTATAAGAAGAGAGAATTGCTGGACTGTTAGTTTAAATAGTGAAATTAGAGAAGTAGCAATTACATCCTCTAATCCATTGCCGCTTTTAAATTTCATATAGTACAAAAATAAAAAATAATTGTTACTTCCTTTTACTCTTTTAATCTTCATATGAGTATGTGAGTTATTTTGTGGTTTAGTGCAACAGTATGATATGACAGGGGCTGTGTGACATCAAATGAAGCTGTGTGACATCACAGGGGCAATATGATGTCACATAAATGTCTGTGTGACATCACGGAGAGCTGTATGACATCAAAGGAACAGTGTGTCATCACAGGACTCCGTGTGATATCACAGGAGGTTGTGTGACATCACAGAAATGTCCATGTGTCATCACAGGATGCTGTGTGACACCTCAGGGGCTGTGTGACATCATGCAGCAGGCTGCGACATCACA
Organism: Lonchura striata; assembly: GCF_050655825.1. Classification (NCBI taxonomy): domain Eukaryota; kingdom Metazoa; phylum Chordata; class Aves; order Passeriformes; family Estrildidae; genus Lonchura; species Lonchura striata. The sequence continues at coordinate 7,754,362 of NC_140737.1, forward strand.
GAACTGACTGCGACATTGCAGGGTGAATGTGACATCACAGGGGCAGTGTGACAACACAGAGATGTCTGTGTGGCATCACAGAGAGCTGTGTGACATCACAGAGATATCAGTGTGACATCACAGAAATGTCAGTGTGACATCAGAAGAGGTGTGACATCACAGAAATGTCCTTGTGACATCTCAGGAGGCTGTGAGACATCACAGGCATGTGCGACATCACAGGAAGGCAGTGTAATATCAACATGCTCTTTTAAATGTTTTAAAGTTACCTTAAAATTTTATCTGCCTCCTAATTTTTACATATTTCTACTAGACTTCTCATGCACTGTTCATGTAAATAATAATTGCTGTACATTCTTCTTTATAAGAAGGGAGAAATGCTGGACTGTTAGTTTAACCAGTGAAGTTAGAGAAGTAGCAATTACATCCTCCAATCCACTGCCACTGTGGACATTGTGACACTGTGGGGCCTTTGAGACCAAAGGACCAGTGTGACACTGTGGGGCACCAGGGAACTATGGAGGCCATTGTGACACTGAGGGGACTCATGGGATCATGGAGACCATTGGGGCACTATGAGGCCCCATGGAATAAGCAAAGCATTGTGACACTGGGAGTCCTCACGGCACCAGTGAGACCATTGTGACCCCCTGGGTGACCACAGAACCAAGAGGACCATTGTGACACTGTGGGCCTCGTGAAACCAAGAGGCCTTTGTGGCACTGCAGGGCTGTGGAACCAAAGGTCCATTGTGAAATTGTGGGGCCTTGTGTCATCAGCGCTCCATTGTGACACTGGGCAACCAAAGAAGATCATTGTGGCACCACAGGGCAGCATGGAACGTAGGGGCCATTGTGACATGATGGAACCCCATCAGGCCAAAGGTTCATTGTTATACTGCAGGGCTTTCTTTGGTTTGGAAAGACAGGTGTCTGCTAAGGAAGGCAGGAGCCTCCACTGTAATGGGAAAAAAAATGTAGACCCCCTCCCTCCGAATTGTTATAAATTTGAAACTAAGTGGGCTCTCAGGCAAAAATATGGGAGCAGGAATAACAGTTTTTTATGAGGGAAAAACATAAAAAGATAAAATAAGCAATGCAGTGAACCAAAACAACACTGACAGAGTCAGAATACAACCTGACACCCTCTTGGTCAGGGTGTTGACCACAGTCCGATTGGGAATTATGGCTGCAACCCTCCTGGAGTGTCAGGTGTGGTTCTGTTGGAGCAGTGATCCTATTGAAAAAGGGTGTAGTCTTCCTCTGAAGAGGCAGTGGAAGAGGCAGCTGTTCTTCTCAGAAAATCTAGCACAGAAAAAGCTGTGCTGGTAGGTCAGAGTCTCAAGACTATATATGCAGGTAGGAATGCTTGGCTCCTCCCTCTGGGCGGAGCATCTCACAATGGGATGCTGTCACTTTTCTCAGTCATGCAGTGACATTCAGTAGCCCATTAACAGCTGATATCTCGCCAGAGGGAGGGTTGGTTTGTGGAAGAGATAAAGAAAACTGCCCAAATAAGGGAAGATAACAGCCACACCTCTAGCAGATGGCAATGGAATACATCTTGCCTTGCAATCTAGGACAGGGCTGCAGGGAACCAAAGCTCCAGAGTGACACAGAGGGGCCTCCTGTCATCAATGGTCCATTGTGACACTGTGGAGCCGGGGGAGATCAGGAGACCTTTGTGGCACAGCAAAGCCCCAGGGTCCAGACGTCCATTGTGACACTGCAGTGATAATGGAACAGAGGAGTGACGTGTCAGTGTGGGGCCTGGGGAACCATGGAGACCTTTGGGACACTGCAGGACCTCATGGAATCATTGGGACCTTTGGGACACTGCAGGGCTGGCTGGAACCTAGGGGCCATTGCCACACTGTGGAAGCCCATCAAACCAAGAGCTATTGTGACACTGCTGGAGCCCATGGAATCAAGGCCCTGTTCCAAGGTGCCACTGTGACACTATGGGGCACCATAAAACCAAGGGAACCTGAAAGAGGTCTGGCTTTGCCTCCTGGGGACCACCTGAGTCGTCCAGCTGACCTTGTTATGTGGAGGGTCTCATCTGCTGCTGAAACACTGGGGCTCCCTGCTTTCCTTCCTATGGAAAAGAACTGTCCTTGTCCAAGTGCTCATGGCCAAATTTGGGTTCCACCTCCAACATGGCCTATTGTGACAGACTGGGGGAGATTGTTGGCTGGAAACATTTCATGTGTGGGGGAGGAAGGGGCAGGTCCAGCCCTGCCCTGCCCTGGAACCCCAGCCCTGCCCTGCCCTGGAATCCCAATCCCCTCAGAGCCTCTATCCCAGCCCAGCAGTGTCTGCCAGTCCCTGGCACAGCACAGGCAATGCTCCACAGCCACCTCTGGAGCCCCAGCTCAGCTCCTGAGTGACCAAATGACCCCAAGTCCCACCTGGGGGAAGGGCCCAGGAACACCAAGGGGTATTTAAGGCTGACCACAAGGCAAGTGCACATCTTGACCCTACCTCCTCTTGGAATTTCCATCTGAACATTGCTGGAATCCAAGAGGAGGTAGGGTCAAGATGTGCTTCTCTGTATTTTATTTTTCTCTCTTTCTGTATCTACCTCTTCTATTTCTGTACTCTTGCAAATATTGATTAACTTTAAATTGAACAGGCTTAGAGTTTGTGAAGTTGAATGGGCCAAGTTAATGCTTAGAGAAGTTTTTTTTATTGATTGAATGCCATATTAAAATGTTTGCCAAATTTTCTCTGATTTTTCTAAATTTCCTAGTAAAGGCTGTTTTGTTGTTTAGAGCTCCTGAGAAACTCTTGATAGTATTGCTCCAGTGCATCCAACTCAGAGGACACAAATTATTGTCATTCCTTTTAAATGTCTCCTTGAGAGAGTTTTTTAGTGAATGGGGCTCGGGGCTTGTCAGTCCTGCTTGGCACAGCCCAGGCAGGGCTTTCACAGCCCCCTCCCACACCATTTCCCAGCTGGAGCCGCTGGTGCCTCTGAGTTCTGCTACCCCAGCCCCAGGGACGCTCTCCTTGTCTGCCCATTCCCCCAGGGCCTCTGGGCAGGGATGGCCTCAGTGGGGGCTGCTGACATCCTCAGACACTTGGAGGCTGCTGCTGAATTTTACTGCTCCAGAGGCTTCTTCAGCCTTCAGCTCTTCAGTTCAGGAATTCAGTGCCCCAGGGTTCATTAATATTCAGAACACCTTAAGGAATCAAGCCTCTGGAAACAATTTGATCTAAGTTTTCAAATCTTCTGCAGCTAAGTAGAATTCAGAAGTGTATTTGAAATATATTATATGTAGCAAGTCAGTGAGAAAAGATTTTCTAGGTCCTATTTAGGTTTTTTTTCCCCTTTTAATTCACTGTTATGTGCAATCTCCTATTGACACTGAATCCAAACACCTCCTCATGCAATTTGAATAGATATGAAAATCAAATGTGGGCGTCAGAGGCTGCCTGGGGCACAGGGACCATGAAATAATCAAGTTTTCAATGATCTGTGAAAGAAGGAGGAGCAGCAACAAAATTTCCACACTGGAATTTAGGAAGGGCAGCCTTTGGCCTATTTAGGATGCAGATTTGGGGAGTACTGAATCAGGTACTGATTTTTTAGGGGAAACAGCCCTTAAAAACAAAGGGGTCCAGGGAGAATGGACAGAGTTCCAGAAAGTAATCTTAAGGGGGAAGGAGCAGCCTGTACCAGTGTGGCAAAAATATGACCTGGTGAGGAAAATGACTGTCCTAGCTGCCCATGGAGACTTTGTGGGAACTCAGGGGAAAGAAGAATGTGCATCAACTTTGGACAGAAGGTCAGGCAACTTAACAAATGTTTAAGGATGTTGCTAGGTCATGCAGAAAATAAAGGAAAGAGGTGAAATCTCACTAAGAGATTAACCTGGCCACTTCTGTGAAAAATAATAAAAAATATTTTTATGAATAAATTAATAGCAAAACGTGTGATAAGGAGAACCTCAACTCTTTTTTGGATGCAGAGAAAAATAGAGTAAGTAAAGATAAGGAAAAGGCAAAACTATTTAAGACTTTGTTTGTCTCAACTTTCAATATACGGAGAGATTGTCCTCAGGACAAGAGTTCTCCTGAGCTGGTAGATGGGCACAGGGAGCAGAACAGCCCCCTGTAATCCAGGAGGAAACAGCTGGTGACCTGCTGAACCACTCAGATGCTCACAGGTGTATGGGATCAGATGGGATCCATCCTGAGGGGATGAGGGAGCTGGTGGATGAGCTCCCCAAAGCTGCTCCCCATCATTTACCATCAGTCCTGGCTCACCAGGGAGGTCCCAGAGCATTGGAGGTGCCAGTGTGAACCCATCCCCAAGAAGGGCTGGAAGGAGGATCTGGGGAGCTCCAGGCCTGTCAGCCTGACCTCGGTGCACGGCAAGGTTATGGAACAGATCACCTTGAGAGCCACCACAGGGCAGCCACAGGATGGCCGAGGGGTCAGAGCCAGCCAGCGTGGATTTAAGAGGGGCAGGTCCTTCCTGAGCAACCTGATCTCCTTTTATAACCAGGTGACCCACCTGTGGATGTGGGAAAGGCTGTGGATGTGTCCATCTGGACTTCAGCAAAGCCTTGGACACTGTCTCTGACAGCATTCCCTGGAAAAGCTGCAGCCCACGGCTGGGGCAGGTTCCCTCCTGGCTGGGAGATGGAAGAGCTGGCTGGAGGCTGGGCCCAGAGAGGGGTGGGGATGGTGCTGCACCCAGCTGGTGTCCAGTCCCTGGTGCTGTCCCCAGGGATCTGTGTTGGGCCCAGTCCTGTTTAACATCTTCACCGATGATCTGGGGGAGGGGATCGAGCCCACCATCCCCAGATTTGCAGGTGACACCAAGCTGGGTGTGAGTGTGGATCTGCTGGAGGGCAGGACAAGAAGACACAGCCTCCAGCTGCACCAGGGGAGGTTTGGGCTGGACAAGAGGAAGAAGTTGTTCACAGAAAGGGTGAGTGGGCCTTGGAATGGGCAGGCCAGGGGGGAGGTGGCAGAGTCACTGTCCCTCTCCAGTGGCACTCAGTGGCATGGTCTGGGTGACAAGGCGGTATTAGGGCATTGGTTGGACTTGATGATCCCAAAGGTCTTTTCCAGCCTATTTGATTCTGTCATTCTGTGATGATTGGGACACTCTGGGACCATTGTGACCCTGCAGGGCCTCGTGGAGCTAAGAGGACCACGATGACGCTGTGCAGCCCCATAGAACCAGGGCTCCATTGTGGTGCTTTGGGGCCCAATGGAACCAGGGAGTCCCTGTGACACTGGGTCCTGGTGGAACCACAGAGGCCATGGTGACACTGCGGGGCCTCGTGTGACCGAGGGGTTTCACCACTGTGACACTGCCAAACCAAGGAGAGCATTGGGAGAGTCCAGGGCCAAGTGGAACGAAGGGGCCCTTCTGACACTGCGGGGCCTCATGGAACCAAGGGGACACTGTGACACTGCAGGACCTTGTGTAACAAGGGCCACTGTGACACTCTGGGGCCTCAGGGAATTTGGAAGGCCGCTGTGACACTGTGTGGCCTTGTGAAAACAAGGAGTCCATTGTGACACTGAGGGGACTTGTGGAACCACAGAGAGCATTGTGACAGTGTGGGACCTCATGTGACCATGGGGCCTTTGTGACACCCTGGGGCCCCATGGAACCAAGGGGCCACTGTGAAAATGCGGCACCATGAGAACATTGTGACACTGTGAACCCCATGGAACCAAGGAGTCCATTGTCACATTTTGGGGTCCATGGAACCAAGGAGACCAGTGTGACAGTGCAGGGCCTGGTGTAACCAAAGGGACATTGTGACACGGAGGGGCCCCTTGGAACCAAGGACATCTTTGCAGATGACACCAAGCTGGATGTGAGTGTTGATCTGCTGGAGGGTAGGAGGGCTCTGCACAGGGCCCTGGACAGGCTGGATCCAGGGCCCAAATCCAACAAGGTGAGGTTTAACAAGTCCAAGTGCCGGGTCCTGCACTTTGGCCACAACAACCCCTGCAGCGCTACAGGCTGGAGACAGAGGGGCTGGACAGCAGCCAGGCAGAAAGGGACCTGCAGGGACTGATGGACAGCAGGCTGGACATGAGCCAGCAGAGTGCCCAGGTGGCCAAGAAGGCCAATGGCTCCTGGCCTGGATCAGGAATGGTGTGGCCAGCAGGAGCAGAGCTGCTGTGCCAGCACTGATCTGCCCCAGCTCTGCACACAGACATTGCTGCTGCAGCTCCAGAGAATGCAGCAAAAGGGCATCTCTGCAGAAAACTGTGCTGGGAGATAATTTAGTTCTTTAAATCCACCAAGAGTTCAACCCCTCATTGACACAGTTTGTGGGCACAGGGAAGGTGGAAGTAACAAAATGAGAAATGGCACAAACAATGATACTTTTTTGTGGGCAATCTCAAAAACCTAAAACAAAGTAAAAAAGCACCTCTATAATGAAACCAACAATTAGTATCAAAGATTACTTTTATTACAAGTGATTTGCAGAAATTGGCCAGCTATTTAATGTTTCTGAAACAATCCAGTCATCAGTCTCCTCACTACAGCCTTGAGCTCCTGGTTACTCAGGCTGTAGATGAGGGGGTTCAGGGCTGGAGGCACCACTGAGTACAGAACTGACAGGGCCAGATCCAGAGATGGGGAGGACTTTGAGGGGGGCTGCAGGTAGGCAAATACACCAGTGCTGACAAACAGAGAGACCACAGCCAGGTGAGGGAGGCAGGTGGAAAAGGCTTTGTGCCGTCCCTGCTCAGAGGGGATCCTCAGCACAGCCCTGAAGATCTGCACATAGGAGAAAATAATGAACACAGAACAACACAATGATAAACTACCAGTAACCACAAGAAGCCCAAGTTCCCTGAGATAAAACTTGGAGCAGGAGAGCTTGAGGATCTGTGGGATTTCACAGAAGAACTGGCCCAGGACATTGCCATGGCACAGGGGTAGGGAAAATGTATTGGCTGTGTGCATGAGAGCATTGAGAAAGGCACTGGCCCAGGCAGCTGCTGCCATGTGGGCACAAGCTCTGCTGCCCAGGAGGGTCCCGTAGTGCAGGGGTTTGCAGATGGACACGTAGCGGTCATAGCACATGATGGTCAGGAGGGAAAGCTCTGTTCCAAGGAAGAACAGAAGGAAAAAGAGCTGAGCAGCACATCCTGTGTAGGAGATGTTCCTGGTGTCCCAGAGGGAATTGTGCATGGCTTTGGGGACAGTGGTGCAGATGGAGCCCAGGTTGCTGAGGGCCAGGTTGAGCAGGAAGAAGAACATGGGTGTGTGCAGGTGGTGGCCGCAGGCTACGGCGCTGATGATGAGGCCGTTGCCCAGGAGGGCAGCCAGGGAGATGCCCAGGAAGAGGCAGAAGTGCAGGAGCTGCAGCTGCCGCGTGTCTGCCAGTGCCAGCAGGAGGAAGTGGCTGATGGAGCTGCTGTTGGACATTTGTGGTGTCTTGGCATGAGGACCTGTAAGAAAAGTAATCATGGAGTAGTTAGGTGTGGAAAGGTCTTTAAATATCCCAGCACAGCCTGGGGGCATTTTTTTCCCCACTGCCTGCCCAGGGCTCTGTGTCCTGGAGCTGTCCCTGTGCCCAGGGATGGGCCTGGCCAGAGCTGCCAGAGCCCAGTCCAGCCCTGGGGGCTCAGCTCTGCCCTGCAAACACCTCCCAGAACTGGCACTGCCCAGGGCCAGCTCTTTCTCTCCAGTCTCTGATGACAACATCAGAGAAATCCTGAGGAGGCTGGAAAAGTGGCACTGATGCTGCCTCTAAGGGACCCTGTCCTGATTTCTGTCACTACCTGGTTTATTCAGATCTCAGGAAAAGCTTGTTTATTTTTCTTAACATGAAGTGAGAGATTAATATGTATGGGAAATTTCCATTCCAGGCAACACAGAGCAGTACATTAAAAAAACCAGGATTTTCCCTTTTATGCAGCCCATGCCTTGCTGTGCTCCCTGTATAATCTGCTGGGAAATATTCTGCAGTTAATTGTTGTGCTGGGAGCAGTCCTGAACAATGCAGCATCTTCACCACACAAGGAGAACACTTCCAATCATTATGAGCTGTATCCTTCCCCCCAGATCTTTTCCCTCAGCACTGGGAGCAGCTTCCTCAGCCAGCTGAGAGCTGTCCCTGGCAGGCAGCAGAGTCCCTGGCCCAGCACAGCGTCCTGGGCTGCAGGACCCTGCTCTGCAGGACAGCCCTGGGCACCCCTGGCTGCTCTGCACAGGAGATGAGCAGAGAATGCACTCACAGGGGCTGTGGGCATTGGCATGTTCCAGCTTTAGGAGATCTCTCCAGGAGCTGCAGCTGCATTGTCCTGCAGCCAGAGGTTCCTGTGCCAAGGACTGGCAGTGATTCTGCCCCAGGCACTTCTCAGCCCCTTCCCAGCCCTGACTGATTGAAGCTCTCTGTGCCTCTGTGCTGTGCCCGGGCTGGCTGCAGGCAGTGCCCCAGCCCTGCTGGGCTGGGAGAAGAGCTGCTCAGCAAGAGAAATGTGCTTTTGAAGCTCTGCTTGGTTACCAGCATCACCCTCTGTGCCAGGACCCTGACCCAGCTCAGCAGCACAGACACAGCACAAGGACTTTAATGAACCTCTGGGGCTTTGTGCTTAGCCCTGAACATCAGGCCCTGGGAGGGAGCTGCAGAAACCTCTGCAGAACTCCAAGTCATAATCCAACTCCAAAGTTTTTTGGACTTTTAATGGGTCCCACTGAGGGACACGACTGAGAAAGTGTCCCCAGGCCCCAGGCCGAGCAGAGAACTGGAGGCACTGATGCCAGGTGGGGACAAAGAGAAGCCAAGTCTTGGTGCCCTGGGGCACCGCAGGGTCTGTGCCACCAAGGGCTATGAGGAGACACCTTGTCCTGAGGCCCTGGGGCCTCCTGGCACAGCCCCAGCCAGGCTGGGCACTGTCAGCCCCTGGTCCTGCCCTCAGCATCCCCCCCATGCCCACATCCCAGTGGCCTCAAGGATCTGCTGGAAGGAGTCCCTGGGGAGCCTTGGTCAGGAATGCCCCTGGGGGCTCCTTCATGCTGCCAGGGACTGCAGGTTTTTCAAAGGACTCTGGCTTTTGCTTTTGCCTTGGAATCTCTGAGAGCTTTGTGCAATCCTGGCCTCCAATTAACTGCTTTAATTAGTCCCTGCAGAGTCTTTGTCAGTCACAGCACTCAGTGGGGCTCATTAATGCTTCAAGGTACTTCAGTTTTTTAAGGTAATTGGTGTTTCACTTTTGTTACAGACTCTGTGAGAGGTTTGTGCAATCATTGCCCCAATTATCTGCTTTAATGTGTCCCTTGAGAGCTTTGTACTGACACTCAGTGGGGTTCATTAATACTCTGAGATACTCAAATTTTGCGAGGTTCTTTGAATTCTTCTTCCAAAACTGAGAAGTTTTTGTGCCATTTGGAGTCTCTGAGAGGTTTTTGTGCCATCCTGGCCTCCAATACTCTCCTCCTAGGCATCCATGAGGAGCCTGTGTTGGGGATGGACCTCAGTGGGTCCCATTAAGACCTCGAGAAACTTTGGGGTTTTTTTCTGACTTTTGCCTCCTGGAAGGGTTTGTGCAATCTCCTCTCAGGCCCTGAGGTTCCAGGACTCAGGTCCAAATGCACCATGGGGCTCATTAGGATCAAGCAAGTCCTGACAAACCATGGCTGTGCCTCGATTTCCCTCTTGTCTGCGGCAGTTCATCAGGAAGATTTCTATGGTAGTTTTCGTTTGCCTATTTGATATTTCTCAGTCAACGCATCAATTAGTGTGGTGGGTTCAGTGCTGGCTAATTACCAGTGCACACACTAGAATATACTTACTCATTTCCTGCTGCGAGATAGGATTAGGAGAAAGGCAAAGTGGGCTCAAAACTTTAAAAGAGTGTAAAGAAAAGTTTATTAGCAGTAACTAAATGAAAGAGTTATAAGAATATGAACAAAACTTTCAGAACACATCCTCTCTCCATACAACCTGACAATGTAGAGACAAAACCTGAAATTTTCAGTCAGTTTACCACCTCTAGAATATTTTAATGTTTCTTCAGTTCACATCAGGAGAGAAGTACCTCTTGTTAATGTTATGGAGAATTGTCCACAAGAAAACAGTTATCTCATGGCTTTTCATTTCCATGAATAACCACTGCCTGGAAAAATCTTCAATTGTGAAGTCCCTCCCATGTTTTCACAGCTTTTCCCACAGCTCTGTTTAGCGGCCATGCCAACTTATGGGGTATTAGTTTAAAGATGAGCTGTTTAAGGGCAAAGGATCTCTTCATCTATTTCTGAAATCATCTTCAGCTCTGGGAACAGAGGTCTTCTTCTCTCCCTGAGGGCACAGGGTCTCATAACTCTTCTCTCTTTCAATGTTCAGACTTCTCATGGGATCACAGCTACTTCAACATTTGCTTACTTTAGCATGGAGGCCTTTGCTGAACAAGTCATCTCCCCATAGTTTTCAATGTTTTATAGGGAAAAAGAGAGTCTGATGTATCCATGACATCCTTCTCCATAGCTTTACCAGAGGATTTCAGCCCCAAGATCAAGGCATCTCCTCATCCCTCCCATCTGGGACTCAACTTCCTCTTCCCTGCCCTCAGTGTGTTCATGTTGCTCCTCTGTGTTCCTGCCCTGTGTCCTTTTCTCTCACTGGAGGGAGGATGGCAGCTCTGGCAGAGTCAATATCTCCCCCTGGGTCTACAGATGGCTATTTGACTCCGGCTGGGCTTGATGGCCAATTCTAATTTTGGCCATGGTTCCTGGTCATGAGGACCAGTTTTTTTCCATAGGAATGAAGAAACAGAGTCCCACTGTTTTAGGGGCAAATGAGAAGTGACCACCTAAGGACAAGGCCAGCCAGAGCTGCCAGATTTTGTTCTTAGAGATACCCTTGAATATAGGAAATTTTTTAGGCAGACTGTCAGTTTTGGCAATGGGCATCTGAAAAGACAGACGGTTCTTTCCCACACAAAGAAGAGCACAGAGCCCCAGTGCTCCAGGAGCTGATGACAGGCAGCCCTTGACATTCCAACATCAGCCAGACCTGTCAGGTGGCCCCTGGCAGGCCAAGCCAGCCAGACCTGGTCCATGTTCCCTCAGTTCCATTGGGCCCCACAATGTCCCAATGATCCCTTGCTTCCACGAGGCCCTGAGATGTCACAATGCCCCCTTGGTGACACCAGGCCCTGAAGGGTCAGAATGGTCTTCATGGTTCCATCAGGCCCCACAGAGTCATAATGGTCTCTGGGTCCATGAAGCCCCACAGTGTCACCATGGCCCCTTGGTTCCATGGGCTCCAGTGGTGCCACAATGATCCCCTTGGTTCCATGAGGTGCCCACAGTGTCACAGGGATCTCCATGGGAAGGAAAGAACCGAGCCCCAGTATGGCAGGGGCAGCCACCAGAGGCCAAGGCTGGCCAGAGTTGTCAGTTCTGGAAGATTTTGGCTGGGAGCAACCCTTGGATGTAGGGAATTTTAGAGGTGGGATCCCAGTTTCAGATATGGACACCTGGAGAAGTACAGGTTTTTCCATAGGAAGGAAAGCACAGAGCCAAAATGTTTCAAAGGCAGAAGAAGAAAGAGGTGGCTTCTGGGAGGCTGAGACATCCAGACCTGTTCTTCATGGCAGCTTTTGTCATGGAAGAATCCTTGCATACACAGAATTTGGGAGGAGGAATCTCAATTTTGACCACAGTCACCTTGAGAAGAAGGACAAGTCTTTTCATTGGAAGGAAAGCACCAAGTCCCAGCGTTTCTAAAGCAGATTAGAGGCAGCTCCCAAGAGGCCAAGGGCAGCCAGACCTGTTTGTCGTGGCAGCTTTCACTTGGGAGCTATCCTTGGATGTACAGAGTTTTGGAGGAGGAATCCCAGTTTTGGCCATGGCCCATGGAGGAGAAGGAGAGTTCTCTCCCATCGGAAGGAGAGCCCAGAGCCCCAGTGCCTCAGGGCAGGTGAGAAGCAGCCCTGGACATGCCAAGGTGGCCAGGTGCTCCCCAGGAGGCCCAGCCAGCCAGACCTGGTCCATGCTCCCTTGGTTTGGTGGTGATGCCTTGAGAGGCTGCCTAGAACAGAGCTAGGCAGTGTTAAAGGAATAAAGCAGGTATTTATTAAAAGGCCTTCAAGGGATACACCTTGGGCAGTACAAGAGCCTGGCCCTGGCTCCATCCTAGATGGAGCCCAGGTCATGAGTTTTCACTGGGGCAAACAGGGGGATTTGGTCTGGCAGGATGTGTAAAACAATCTCCTGTAATATCTACCTGTTCTCACACAGAGCACTTGGCTGCAAGGATACATTCCCATCGTTCCTGCCCAGGTTTCAGGATTCAAACACTGCTGTCCTTCCCAGGAGCTGTTCCTTCAGCTGCCTTGGGAGGCCTTTTGGCCTCTGGACCCACACTCTGGCTCCATTATTAGCACTGCTGGATCCAAACCCTTTATCTCCACCAACAGCAGTGATTTGAGGTGGATATCCTTTTTTCCCAATTGTTTTAAACACTGACAATATTAGTAATTGTGCTACCCTGACATGGGTTTGAATAATCCAATCTTGTTCACTATTGTTTAACTAAATTACTTTAATTTTCCCTTGATAATCAGTTCTTCCTCCCATGGCATGAGCACTTTGCAAGGCCAAGCTCCAGTGAGCAGTTATCAAACCAAAGTGTCCTGGAGGAATCTGGATTCCTGTTCCTGCATTGTTAACTCTCATTTGCTTCTGAATTATCCTGACTAATTCCAGTGGATGAAGGTCCAGCCCTGCAGCCTCTGGGCTGGCCCTGCCAGGGCCATCACACCCAGAACAATTTCCCAGGCAGTCCCAGTCTCACTGCCCAGGGCTGTATTTGCACATTGGGAGCAGCCGTGCACAGCCAGGGGGTTTCCATTTCCCCAGGGGCCATTGTTAAGGGCATGGAGCACATCTGGAGATGGGTTCTCCATGGGGACAGGTTCCCATCTCCTCATTCTTTAACTGCTCTTTGAACAACCCCTCCTCCACCTCCTCCTCCTCATCCTCCTCATCGTCCTACTTCTCATCCCCATCCTCGTCCTCATCCTCGTCCTCATCCTCGTCTTCATCCTCATCCTCGTCCTCATCCTCCTCGTCCTCCTACTCCCCCTCCTCCTCCTCTTCCTCCTCCTACTGGTCTTCCTCGTCCTCCTTGTCCTGTTCCTCCTCCTTGTCCTCCTCCTCCATTTACTCGTCCTCCTACTCCTCCTCCTCCTCGTCCTCCTTGTCCTCCTTGTCATCCTAGTCCTCCCCCTCCTTCTCCTCCTCCTTGTCCTGATCATCCTTACCCTCCTTCTCCTCATCATCCTCCTCCACATCCTCATTTTCATCCTCTTCCACCTCCTATTCCTCCTCCTCCTCCTCGTCTTCCTCATCCTTCTCCTCCTTGTCCTCCTTGTCCTCCTTGTCCTCCTGGTCCTCCTCCTCCTTGTCCTTTTCTTCATCCTCATCCTCCTCCTCCTCGTCATCCTCCTCCTCCTTATCCTCCTCATCCTTATCCTCCTCCTCCTCCTCATTGTCCTCCTCCTCATCCTCATTCTCCTCCTTCTCCTCCTCCTCATCTTCCTCCTTCTCCTCCTCCTCTGCATCCTGCTCGTCCTCATCCTCCTCGTCCTTTTCCTCCTGGTCCTCCTCATCCTTGTCCTCCTCCTCCTCCTTTTCTTTATTCTCCTCCTTGTCCTCCTCCTCCTCCTGTTCATCTTCCTTCTCCTCCTCATCCTCCTCATCCTCTCCTTGTGCTCATCCTCTTCCTTGTCCTCCTCCTCGTTCTTCTCCTCATCATCATCATCCTCCTTGTCCTCATTCTCTCTCTTCCTCCTCCTATTCCTCCTCCTCATCTTCCACCTCCTCTTCATCCTCCTTGTCTCGTCCTCCTCTTCTTCCTCCTCCTCCTCCTCTGAGTGTGGTTCTCAGGATTCAATGACTCTAGGATTCCAGGAACCTGGAACTCTGGGATTCCATGGCTCTGTGACCCCATGGATGGATTCAGGACTGTCTCCATGGCCATGAGGGAACGTTGGTGCCAGCGGAAGGGGCTGCAGTGCAGGGGCACCAACAGCTGAGAGGCGACTGCAGCTGCTGCTGCTGCTGCTGCTGCTGCCTCTGCTGCTGCTGCTGCTGCTTGTGGGGGTGCTGCTGGCAGGGGCAGGGCCCTGGTGTGGCTGAGTGTTGCCATCTCAGCCTGTGAGCTCCTGGGAGCTCAGGACAGAGCCAGGACTGACCCAGGTTGGCACTGCACTTGAGGACGGACACAGAGAATGGAAAGTGCCCATGGAGTGGTTCCGAGGAGGTCTGTGGGAAGGAGGAGGGAGGGAGGATGAATCCCCTGCCCAAGGCTGCCAAGGGAAAGGCTTTGAGAGGGAAAGGAAGCCTTGACCTGACACTAAGTCCTTCAAGGTCTCATTTGCCCACGCTGAGCAGGATTTCATTGGGCTTTGTCTCAAGGCAGTGGCAGGGACAGAAGTGGTGGGAGTAGCTGGAAAGCAGGGCCGTGTATTCCCTCCCCCCAGCCCATTTGGGCAAGGTCTCCATTGTCTGCCTGCAGCCAGCCTGGGGGGCCCTTCTTCTCCTCCTCCTGCTTGGGGGACTGGGCTTGGTTTCTCCTGCCATCTGCAATGCTGAGCTTCTCTCTCCTCAAACCTGGCTGCTCAGGTTCATGTCCCTGTGTCTCGCACCTTCCTCCTCTTCCTCCTCACCACATGCTCATGGAGCCTCTTTGGGCAGCTGGACTGGAACTGGCAGCAGCAGGCGAGCCCTGAGGAGCACCTCTGGCCTCCAGCCTTTCTGCAGGGCTGGCCAGAGCCTTCCTGCCAGGGGCGAGCCTCTTTCCTGTCTCTTCCCGAGGCAATATAGTGTGGATCTTGGCTCTGTCCTCCTTTCTTTCTCTTTCAGGGAAGGATCAGCCATGGCTGAAGGAATCTTCCATAGGTACCTGGTGCTGATGGCCATTGTCAGCATCAACCAGCCTTCTGGAAAGAATGGGATTTCTCCTGAGGATGATAAAGGAATTGTCCAGAGGATGAAGGAGAGGGAAGTAAACCTTTGGCAGCACCAGCTGCACTTGGAGGAGGAAATTGCAGACCTGGAAGCCAGACAGGAGTGTCTGGCATGGCCTCTGTGGGAACTGGAAGGAAAGATCCAATGGCACACATGCACGGTGGTTTGCTTGGCTGTCCCTGCCACATTCATGATCTGGAGGCAGCGTAGGAATGGAGCCAGAGGGGAGCACAGAGAAGAAGAGATTGACCTGGGGCTCCTGGGGAAAGCCTGGAAAGGAGTGGCCTTCCTGACAAAGCCCTTGTACTGCTCAGGGCCATTTGCATCTCCATGGGCAGAACTGGAGGATATCTTCCAGCATTTGTGGATAGATTTGTTGAATTACCTCTTAAATTACTTCATTCCTGTAAGAAAATCTTGCTGCTTGAAATTCTTGAAGTTCCTTAGGTTAAGAATATCCTTATTTCTGTATATTGATTGTTAAATATTCTGTATTGATTGCTATAATCTCTGTATTGATTGTTAGAAATACTCTTTCTATTGATTGCTAGAAATACTCTCTGTATTGATTGTTTGATATACCCTATATTGTTAGAAATACTCTGTACTGATTGTTAGAAATACTCTCTTTTGATTGCTATCATCTCTGTATTGGCTGTTATACTCTGTATTGATTGTTAGAAATAGTTTCTGTATTGATATTAGAAATACTCTCTGTATTCATTGTTATAAATACTAGGCTTCCATTAATAAGATAGATTTAAGCAAAGGAATAAACTTTTCAGAATTGTTTGTTTTCAACCAGATGACTTCCTGTTATCTTTAGCCTCGGGCATTTTCCTTGCACCCTGTGCTCCCCTTACAGACTGAAATGCAAACACCACAGAAACAGAGACCCTGTGTGCAAAGCACAGCCAGGGGTGTGTGCTCCTCTGAAGGGACAGACATTTAGGGGAGGATGTCTCAGAAGGAGGCTGTGGACATTGTGGCTGGAAAGCAGGGAAGGAACAGTTTGGCACGAGCTTTCCTTCAGCAGGAGGGGAGCACACAGAGGAGTTTGTGTCAAGTGGAGTCTGACACTGCCATCCAGTGCTGGCAAGAAGGGTGGAGCAGAGAAGCTGAGAAAAGGGCCTCAGCATGTTTAGTGATGAAGTCTGGACTTCAGTGATGGGGACAAAACCTTTCTAAACTGAACATTGAATCTCAAACCCATAGCATTTTGGGAAGGAATGTTACTTTCTTCACAGTATCAATATATTTTCCTACCCATTTCAGGTAAGAAAGGATTTCACTCCTTGTCTGCATTAGTGGATGTTGGAATTCCTAGTGCTCCCTTCAGACTTCCAGGGATTGGAAGGTGCACTGTGGGCTGTGAGGAAACACTTCCCAGGCATGGTCGAGGTTGTACATCTTTTCAAACAAAGGGGAACTGGAGAGGGTTCTTTCAAAGTGTGACTCCTCCCTATTCCATCAGCAATAGTCTCACAGGATTTATGGGTCAGGAACATGTACAACACATGGCAGGGAAGCTGGGCAAGCAGTGAGTGCTGTACCAGCATGGCCAGAACAGTGCAAGAGCCAGCGCCAAACAGGCTGAGGCACCCAGGCCAATCCCATCTTTCCAGGGCTCTGGGCTGAACACAGCTTCAATAACGTCAGGTGCTCTCCCCACAGAGCCTTCTGCAGAGCTCTGGGTTAGGACTGACAGCTTTCCTCTTTATTTCATACTAGAAAGGGAAATTTTTCTCTCATTTTGCCCATCTTACATATGCAGATGTGATGGGAGGCCATCTCTCTGTTTGTGTAGGTGTTGAACCTGGGAAAGACAGTCTGTAGTGTCAGATGGATACCTGAGGGCTGTCACATAAGCAGTAAGTATGAGCTGTCAATTTAAATCATGATCAGGAATGTAGTATGTTCCAATCCTTAACATTAAAATTCAGTGCCACCTGTGGCTCCAGTGGGATGTAGATCAGGCATGTGTCTTTACCAAAAACGTAATGGTTATTATAATACTTTTCAATTGGGATTGGGTCCAAAAGCAGGAGGGTCTTGGTGCGAAATTAGTATTCAGCCTAATCATTGCAACTAATTAATTAGTTTTATTGAATAAATGCACATGTACAAATGTGCCAGCAGTTAGTCTCTGCGATGAGTAGGTTTGAGGCATTTTTTCATTTAGTCTGTAGTGTGAACTTCAGTGTCTGCAGACTTACATATTAAATTTCTCTCTTGGTCACCACTTGATGATTATCATCACTAGAATTAAATTCCTAGTGTAGTGAGGAGGTGGGAAATAGATAAGAAAATCTGTTGGGTTTGCATGGCCAGGTTTTGGTAGATGAAGTAATGGTTTCTGTTAGAAGCTGTTGGAAGCTCCCCCATGTGCACAGAGCAAATGCCAGCTGGCTCCAGGAGCCCCAGGCTCAGAGCCAGTCAGAAAGCCAACCAAGTGAGAGCAGAGGGAGGGCACCTTCCAGTCTCTCTTGGGCATGGCCACAAAACAGCCCCTGCTGCTTCTTCCTCCGCCTGTGTTTGGGGTGTGCTGGTGGCAGAGCCAGCCAGGTTGTGCTCTGCCTTCCACAGCCGGTTGGGAGTGGGCATGAAAAGCACTGCGTGCACAGCGGAGAGGCCTGGAAGGTGCTGACAAGAGCATCCTGCGGGAGCAGGGCTCTGGGCTCTGGCCAGGAACAGCTTGGTTTTGCTGCCGTGACCACAGGCTGGAGTTGAAGCAGGTGAAGAGGCAGTGAGCAGCTTGTGTTTGTAGAGGGCCTGGGGCTGTACCTCTGAACCTCCACCTGGAAACACACTTGGGGGAATAGGAGCTACAGCTGGAGTGCCTGTCCTGAAAGGACATGAAGGCCTTCAGCCTTGCCAGCATTTCTTAAGGGTGTGTTGGTGTTGGCCAGAAAAGCCGCACATTTGGGTAAAGGCATTTGGAGAACAGGGGCTTGCTTCTCAAGGAAAGTGCTTCCCAGGGAGCTCCCAGTGAGGCAGGTGCGAGTGTCCCCCTTTGGCTCTCTGTGCTCCTTTCAGTCCTTGAGGCCCGCTGCACTTGGCAGAGGGGCAGGGCAAGGGAGAAGCCTGTGAAGAGCTGGTTTGGCATCCACCTGGACCTGCAGGAACCAACCAAAGCACCTGCAGCAGCGTGTGTTACCCCCCTTTGGACAGAGGGGTGAGCAGAACCATCTCTGTCCATCTGTGAGCCCCAAAGCTCTCTGTGGGAGCTGTGAATTAAAAGGCCTTTACACACTCACTTTTCACATCTTCCCTGTCTGCTGTGTTTGAACTCTTGGCAAGATGCATTTGCCTCCTGCTTGCTGGGAGCTGCTGTGGCCCAGGGCCAGCACAGAGCTGGGCTGGGTGGGCCAGGCAGAGTGGTGGAGAGTCTTGGCTGATCTTGGTGTGTGCCTGGCCTTAGCAAAGGCTTGGAAGGTTTGCCTCCCAAGTGTCCTGCTCACTGGCTCTCCCTGTGCATCTTGGAGAGCACAAGGGAGGCATTTCTGGCAGCTGGGCATCAGCAGGCCTTCCAATGGGGGCGTGTTGTGGAGCGAGCCCAGCTGAGGTACCCTGAGAGGAGCCCAGGGCTCCTTGCTCCTCTCTGCTGGCCCGTGAGCGTCTGTCTGCTCTCGGGATGGCCCTGGCTGTGTCAGGGCTGCTGCGTGGACACGAGACAGCCGGTCCTGTCCCGCTGGGTCCCAGCAGTGCCTGGCAGCCGTCCTGCATCCACGTCAGGATGCTGGCCAAGAGAGGCCCTGAGAGCTGAGGCAGCTGATTTGAAGCTTTTGCAGGTGCCAACAGGTCAAGGCCAACAGTGTTCCCTCAGGATACAGCATTCCTGAGGGGCTTCCCCAGAGCTGCCTGATGCCACCCACTCCTTGTGGCAGTAGTTGCTTTCCTGTGGAAGGTTCTACCTTCCCCAAGAGCACAGAGGGAGCTGGAGAAAGAGCTTGCCAGGCTGCTCTCCATCCTTTACCAGGAGCCCTGGGTGAGCGGAGTAGTCCCAGCTGAGCGCAGATGTGCCAATGGAAGAGCCTTGCCAATGGAAGGTTCGGTGGGAAGGATGATCCAGGATCCATAGGCCTGGCAGCCTGAGCTTGCTGCCGGGGAAGGCCTTGGAGCAGATCCTCCTGAGTGCCATCCCACGGCACGTGCAGGGAACCAGGGCATCTGCGAGAATGTGGGACAGGGACAGGGACAGGGACAGGGACAGGGACAGGGACAGTTGCGGGTCCTGGCGGGATGTTGAGGGCTTCTGTGTGGTGTTTGCAGGCTGTTGGTGTTGGAGGTGTGTTGGGGAAGGAGTTGTCTGGGAGGTGAGAGGTCTAGGTTGGAATTTGGGTCCATTTGAAGGCAGCATCTGTGGTTTGGCACAGCTTTGCTAATGGGGCGCAGAAAGAATATCTGTGACTGTTTCTGTTCATGGTCCTGATTCTGCTGCAGGGAACAAGAGGGGAGAGCTGTACTCTATTGGCCACTTAGATCTCTACACCGGGACAGGGTTAACCATTTTGCCATCTACTCATTGTTGCCAGCAGTTGCTCCAGGTGTTCCTGCCAACAGCCCCTGCAGGCAGGAGCACAGTCCCCAGTGCCCCTGGGCTTTGGCTCCCTCTGGCACAGAAGCCCCCAGGGGCACAGGTCTCTGGGGCAGGAGATGGCACCAGGCCTGCCAGGGCTTCGGGGCTGACAGGTCTGCTTGGGCAGGGACTCTGCCTCACCTGCTGGTGTCAGCACTCCCCGGGCCCCAGGGCTCAGAGCAGCATTCCTTCCCTGGCCCACAGTTCCTTGTCCGTGTCACACTTGCGGGTTTGGGATGGCCACGATCTGGGATGTGTCCCGAGGAGGCTGTGCCAGCTTCTGTGGAAGGCCCCGTGCCCTTCCCGCCGCGGCTGCGTCGGCAGCCCTGGGGGCTCCTTCTGCTGCCCTGAGCCCGCAGAGCAGGGCAGCGTTTGCTGATGGTCTGAGCCATTCCTAAAGATCCTGTTGGGCTGTCTCAGACACTTGAGACCAGGGATTCCTTCCAACCTGGACCACTTTGGGTGGGCAGGGTGTGGCCTCAGGGCAGGTGGCAGTGTTTCCAAGGGCCCTTTGTGACACATGCAGCATGGAATGGAGCTGGGTGTCCAAGGGCCCTTGCTGACACGGTGCAGCATGGAATGGAGCTGGGTTTCCAAGGGCCCTTTGTGACACGTGCTGACATAGGAGCTGGAAGTGGCAAGAGCACGCCACAGTGCTTGGAGCAGGGGATGGGACAGGACGGGACAGAGCGGTGCTGTGAGGAGCCCCCGCACAGCGCGCTCGTTCCTGCCCTACCCGGAGCTTTTCTGAGGCATTTTTCCTGCAGCTGACCTCGAGGCCAGACCACAGGACTCGTTGACTTGTGGCCTTCTGAGGCTTCAATTCTGCAGGTGCCCTCGAGGGCAGAGCATGGAACTTGATACCCCAGAGATTTCCAAGTTATCTCTCCTGAGGGTAGCCAGAAATCCAGTCAGTGACATGGGGCAGGGAGCCCTGAGAGTGCCCAAGCTGACCTGGATGGAGGAGGAAGAAGGCGACCCTGCAGCTGCCCCAGCACAGGAGACTGAAGAGGTGGTGCCGTTCCATCCACCGCAGGAGGGTGAGTGGCAGAGCCAGGCCGCAGGTCTGGTGCCTTCAGCCAGCTTGGCCACATCCCATCCCATCCCGTCCCGTCCCGTCCAGTCCCGTCCCATCCCATCCCATCCCATCCCATCCCATCCCATCCCATCCCATCCCATCCCATCCCATCCCATCCCATCCCATCCCATCCCATCCCATCCCATCCCATCCCATCCCATCCCCTGGGGTCGTGCCCATGGACAGGATGGAATAGGGGCTGGGCAGACACCCCGCAGTGGCCGTGCTCCATTCACCTGGGGCATCCCGGGTCTGTCCCTGCCTGGGCAGCGCAGGGCTGGGCTGTGTTCTCCAGCCTCTCCTGCAGCCCCTCAGCTCGGGCTGCGCTCGCTCTTTGCCAGGTGCAGCCGTGCAGCGCACATGAGAGCAGGAACGCACCCGTGGCCGCTTCCGCAGAACAGCGCAGGTACCTGCAGCCATCCCCACCTGGGCTGGGCCTGCTGGCACTGCTCAGCCCAGCAGCACGCCTGCAGCACTCCGTGGCTTCTTGCCCTTCTCCTACAGTTCGTTTGCAAATTCATCAAGAGAATTCGGCAGGAAGAGACCAGCGCCATGGGCCCTGGGCTCAGAGCATACTCAGAGCTCCTCGGACATGAGACCAGTGCCGCCCTGCTGGATTTGCTTGTGCAGAGGGGTGTTTCCAGAGCAGAGCAAGTAGGCAGCTGTGGCCAGGCTTCAATTCCCCCATGAGTCACACGGCTTCCCAAGCCACAGTGCTGGGCCCTGTGAGCCTTTGAGGCCATCACATTGTGGTGGGAAGGGAAACACTTCTCTGGGGACCCTGGGAACACTGCTCCCTCTGGCAGCTTTCCAAGTCTCCCTGTGCCTTCTCCAGGTGCCTGCCATGGTGAGGTACATCCACCAGTGGCTCATGGCCAATGATTCTGCAGAGCACAGGCTGGACAACGCCCTGCTGTATCTCACAGAAGCACAGCCAAATGAGGCAGTAATGACACTCCTGCGTGTGGCCCCATCCTGTGACAGGTATGGGGCCCATCTGCCCAGAGGGCTCAGGGCTCACCCCAACCCATCGCCCTGTACAGCCTGTGCCAGGTGTCTGACCCACAGAGAGTCCCAGGCCCCTCTGGCTGCTCCCTCTGCCAGCCCTGGCACGTCAGCCCCGAGCCTGCTGCCATGCTCCCTCGCTGCCCCACAGGGGCCTGTCCCCACAGGGCTGGGCTGCCTGGCTGCTGCTGGAGAGGGGCAGTGAGCAAAGGCAGAGCCGTCGGTCAACCCAGGCCCCTTGAGATGCCCAGGCCACGGTGCTGTGTCTGAGATCCCCTGAGACAGAGCTCTAACCCTGCAGAGCTGCCATGGCCATGTGGAACACCATCATGTGCACACCCTGGACTGCAGAGCTGGCACAGCAGATACTCCTGGATGTGCTGGGGAGCTGGCCAGAGCACAGCACGTGCACCTCCGATGGGGACAAAACGGGTGTCTTTGTCCTGACTGTGAGTTTCTGCCTTTGCTGGCCCCAAGGCCACCTGTCCAGCAGCTCTCCATCCTCCTTCCCCCACTGCATCTCCCTGCCTCAGGGCCTGAAAGCTGGCCTAGGGACAGCTGCAGGGCCACCAGGCCTGGTGCTCCCCCTGTGTCTCTCCGGGCCTCTCCCTCCCGTGCTCGGGCCCTGCCACACAAACACCTCGGCACTGAGCGCTGTCTCAGGGGGCTTTGTCCTTTGCAGGCAGCTGTGGTGATATGGAAGATCCTCCAGGAGCCCTGTGTCCCAGATATAGTGATGGTGCATTTCCCACAGTTATTTGTGCATCTGCTCTTCCAAGTGTTCTTCAGCACCAAGGAGATGCCAGAGGCGGTTGGTACCTTCTGGAAGGGATGCCAGGAAGAACACGGCCTTGTCACCAGCCCCAACAGGTGCTCCATCCCAGTCTTTCTGTCCCTGCCACATGGCCAGGGCAGGAGCCAGTGTTCCCAGTGTGACCCGGGCTTTGATCTGCACTCAGGTTTGCAGTGAGGACCCTGAAGTCCCTGCTGTGCCAAATGGACTATGAGGATGTGGTGGTGTCAATGGAACGCAAGCGTGGCTGGGACACGCTGCTCTGTGCTGACACCCACATTTATGCCGTGGGTCTGCTGGCCAGGTGAGACCCCCTTCTCCCCATTGCTCCCAGCATTTGTGCTCTGTGTCTGGGGTATCCCACTCAGTCCCTGTGGCTGTGGGCCAGAGGCACGAGGGACGGCCAAGCAGACTGGGAAAGGCTGGGAGAGGAGGCTGCCCAGTAGCAGCCACATTTCAAAGGGCCCAGGTCCCCCTGCAGGGTGGGGGGTAAAGATAAGAACTGCATCAGTCTGTCCTGGGAGGGGCTTCCCCGCCCCGGCTCAGGGTCTTAGTGTTGTAGGAGTGGGCCCCCGGCCAGGTAATCATTATCACTGACTCCATGTATTGCAGAAGTCTGATCAATAATAATCTTTATTAGGAAACCCATTGTTCTTATAGATAGTTATGATATAGGTTGATTTTAATTGCTTTTCTAGTCTAAACAGTATCACCATTAGTTAATTAAGAAAGTACCCTTTGGTAGACAAATCTCGGTAACATATTCCATATGTTCACAATACCAGGTGCAGCATGTTAAGACAAGAATGTTTTTTCATTCTTTCCTCTGATCTTTTCAGGCTTTCTCAGGCGATGCCTGGGAAAGTTGTCTGTTTCTCTCTGAGGCCAGAGAGCTGCTGCCACATCTTAGTGCCATTTCCCCCCGTGCAGGGAGATGTGCAATGAATCCATCCACTTGTGTAAAAGCATCTCATGCTGTCTCCTTGAGTTGCTCCGCAAAGAGATGCCATACTGGCACTTCCCTGCCCTGGCATTCCTTGTGGAGGTGAGTCTGAAGGCCGGCACTGCCTCCCAGCTCTCTGCCCTCTCGTAGCCGCAGCTGCCTGGGACGGTGCCCACGCCCTGTGCTGCTGCCTGGTCCCCGCCCTGTGCGGTTCTGGGCTCCTGCCGGGCGGGTCCCCTGTCACTGCCCTGTGCCTTTCAGGTCCTGCATTGCCTGGACTTGGGTGCATGCAGTGACAGCATCATGGATCTCTTGTTGAGACACTTGCTGAGTGAGTGCACAGAGATGCGCCGCCAGGTTCTGAGGGCCCTCCTCTTGCTCAGGGATAATCCCTCGCTGGTAAGGAGGGGGCAGCAGCTGAAGCCGTGCAGGCAGCGTGGGGCTGGGGAACGCAGTCGCTGGAACTTGGCTGGGCTTCAGGCACTGGGGCAGCCGCTCCCAGCTCTCCTGCCTCCCACTTCAGCTGCCCGAGTGCTTCAGGACAGGCCCTGTGGCAGCAGGGTGGCCTTTCGCACACTTTTGTTCCAAACAGGCCAAAAGAATGTGGAGCCTGACCGAAAGCCTCGGGGAGCTCCTGCAGGAAAATGATAGTGATGTGGTCAGGATGACCATTGTTCTACTTAGTGATTTGTTCCTGGATAATCACACCCCAATACCCAGCCCCATTGCCCTGCAGCTGGCTAAGGTGCTTCTGCCACTCTTTGACCATGTAAGGTTCTGTGCCCTCAGCCATGGCCACTGGCTGCTGCCCAGACACTTGGTGCCCTGTGGAGATGCAGGCCTGCTCCAACGTGGGCCAGAATCAGCTGATGCCAAGGTCTTGTTTCCTTCCTGTTCCACAGGATGATAGCCACGTGCAGCAGCTCTCCATGTTTGTCTTTCAAACCTTGCTGTCTGCTGTAGCAGAAGAAGGAAAAAAGCTCCTGATGACACAAGTGTGTAAGAGCCTGCTGCCACTCTTCTTCCACTGCCATGATGAGAATCAGTGTGTGGCAGAGGTGAGGACTCGCGGGCTGCTGCTGTCCCCCTGGGAGAGGGCTCGGCTGCCTCCTGCCCTGGCGCCTGGCGGGCTGCATCCTCCTCCTGGCCCTGGAACAGGGATGCTGATTCTGGGCCCTGGGCTGTGGAGCCATTTCCGTGTCTCTATTGCTCTCCAGGCTTCTCAGGAAACCCTGCTTTGTTTGGCCAAATTCCTGAACAGGAGAGATCTTGAAAAATCTGTAAAGAAGGAGAAATTGTGGAGGTTCATTAAGATCCTGGTAAGGAGGGCTGGGAAGCCGCAGCCCCAGCCTGGAGCAGCCCCTGAGCGCGGTGCTCGGTGTGCGGGCTGGCAGCTGTGCCCCTGCCCGCTGCTGCAGCCCGAGGCTGTGCGGGCTCTGCTCCAGGCTGTGATATCAGTGTCACATCACAGAAATGTCAGTGTGACATCACAGACATGACCGTGTGACATCACAGAGAGCTTCATGGTATCATAGAGATGTCAGTGTCACATCACAGAGAGCTGTGTGAAATCACAGAGATGTCTCTGTGACATCACAGGAGCTTGCATGACATCACAGAGATGTAAGTGTGACATCACAGACAGCTGTCTGTGTGACATCACAGACATGTCATTGTGACATCACATAAATGTCAATGTGACATCACAGAGAGCTGTGTGACATCACAGGGATGTCAGAGTGACATCACAAAGATGTCTAGGTGACATCAAGTGGAGCTTGTGTGACATCACAAAGATGACCTTGTGACATGACAGAGAACAGTGACATGACAGAGAGTTGTGTGACATCAAAGAAATGTCGTGTGATGTCACAAAAAGCTGTATGACATCACAGAAATGTCAGTGTGACATCACCGATGTGACCGCGTGACATGACAGAGAACTATGTGACATCAAAGGGATGCCAATGTGATATCACAGTATTTCCTGCGACATCACGGATATGACAGTGTTACATCACAGAGATGTCTGTGTGACATCACAAAAAGTTGTGTGACACCACAGAGAGCTGTGTGACATTAAAGAGAGTTGTGTGACATCACAGAAATGTCAGTGTGACATCAGAGTTCTGTGACATCAGAGAGATGTCTGCGTGACATCACAAAACACTGTGTGACATCACAGAGATTGCCGTGTGACGTCACAGGAGGTTGTGTGACATCACTGAGATCTCAGTGTGACATAACAGAGATGACAGTGTGACATCACAGAGAGCTGTGTGACATCACAGTGAGTCAATGTGACATCACAGAAATGTCTCTGTGACATCACAGGAGGTTGTGTGACATCACAAAGCTATCCATGTGACATCACAGACAACGGTGTGACATCACAGAGATGTCATTATGACATCACAGAGTGTGTGACATCACAGGGAAGTCAATGTGACATCACAAAGAGCTGTGTGACATCAGATAGATGTCAGTGTGACATCACAGAGATGTCCATGTGACGTCACAGAGAGCTATGTGACGTCACAGAGATGTCAGTGTGACCTCACAGAGAGATTTGTGACATCAGAGGGTTAGTGTGACATCACAGAGAGCTGTGCCACGTCACAAAGGTTTCAGTGTGAAATCATAGAGATGTCATTGTGACATCATAGGAGGTTGTATGACATCACAGACATGACCGTGTGGCATCACAGAGAGCTGTGTGACATCACAGAGATGTCAGAGTGACCTCACACAGATGTCTATGTGACATCAAGTGGAGGTTGTGTGACATCACAAAGATGACCTTGTGACATGACAGAGAGCAGTGTGATATCACAGAGATGTCCATGTGACATCACAAAAAGC
Organism: Lonchura striata; assembly: GCF_050655825.1. Classification (NCBI taxonomy): domain Eukaryota; kingdom Metazoa; phylum Chordata; class Aves; order Passeriformes; family Estrildidae; genus Lonchura; species Lonchura striata. The sequence goes on from NC_140737.1 coordinate 7,780,589, forward strand.
TGTGTGACATCACAGAGAGCTATGTGACATCACAGAGATGTCAGTGTGACATCACAGGAAGTTGTATGATATCACAGAAATATTTGTGGAACATCACAGAGGGCTTTGTGACATCACATAGCTGTCACTGTGACGTCACAAACAGCTATGTGACCTCACAGTTTCAGTGTGACCTCACAGGGTCATTGTGACATCACAGAGAGGCCGAAGGCCTTTCCCAAAGCCCTGGGGCAGGTGAGGCAGGAGAGCTGGGAGCAGCTGCCTCAGCTCCTTAAGCCCTGCCAGCCCATGGGGCTACTTTGCCCAGCACAGCTTCAGCCACTGCCCCCTTCTCACCATCCAAGGATCCTTGGTGAGCACTGCGAGACCTCAGTCAGGCTCCACATTCTTTTGGCCTGTGCGGAACAAAAGTGTGCGAAAGGCCACCCTGCTGCCACAGGGCCCAGAGGCCAAAGGCCTGTCCCGCAGCACTCGGGCAGCTGAAGTGGGAGGCAGGAGAGCTGAGAGCGGCTGCCCCAGTGCCTGAAGCCCAGCCAAGTTCCAGCGACTGCGTTCCCCAGCCCCACGCTGCCTGCACGGCTTCAGCTGCTGCCCCTCCTTACCAGCGAGGGATTATCCCTGAGCAAGAGGAGGGCCCTCAGAACCTGGCGGCGCATCTCTGTGCACTCACTCAGCAAGTGCCTCGACAAGAGATCCATGATGCTGTCACCACATGCACTCAAGTCCAGGCAATGCAGGACCTGAAAGGCACAGGGCAGTGACAGGGGACCCGGCCGGCAGGAGCCCAGAACCGCACAGGGCGGGGACCAGGCAGCAGCACAGGGCGTGGGCACCGTCCCAGGCAGCTGCAGCTACGAGAGGGCAGAGAGCTGGGAGGCAGCGCCGGCCTTCAGACTCACCTCCACAAGGAATGCCAGGGCAGGGAAGTTCCAGTATGGCATCTCTTTGCGGAGCAACTCAAGGAGACAGCATGAGATGCTTTTACACAAATCGATGGATTCATTGTGCATCTCCCTGGAAGGCGGAAAATGGCACTAAGATGTGGCAGCAGCTCTCTGGCCTCAGAGAGAAACAGACAACTTTCCCAGGCATCACCTTAGAAAGTCTGAGATGATCAGAGGAAAGAATGAAAAAACATTCTTATCTTAACATGCTGCACCTGGTATTGTGAACATATGGAATATGTTACCGAGATTTTTCTACCAAAGTGTGCTTTCTTAATTAACTAATGGTGATAGTGTTTAGACTAGAAAACCAATTAAATCTACCTATATCATAACTATCTATAAGAACACTGGGTTTCTTAATAAAGATTATTATTGATCAGACTTCTGCAATACATGGAGTCAGTGATAATGATTACCTGGCCGGGGGCCCGCTCCTACAACACAAAGACCCTGAGCTGGGGGGGAAGCCCCTCCCAGGACAGACTGACGCAGTTCTTGTCTTTACCCCCCACCCTGCAGGGGGACTTGGGCCCTTTGAGATGTGGCTGCTACTGGGCAGCCTCCTCTCCCAGCCTTTCCCAGTCTGCTTGGCCGTCCCTCGTGCCTCTGGCCCACAGCCACAGGGACTGAGTGGGATACCCCAGACACAGAACACAAATGCCGGGAGCAATGGGGAGAAGGGGGTCTCACCTGGCCAGCAGACCCACGGCATAATGGTGGGTGTCAGCACAGAGCAGCGTGTCCCAGCCACGCTTGCGTTCCATTGACACCACCACATCCTCATAGTCCATTTGGCACAGCAGGGACTTCAGGGTCCTCACTGCAAACCTGAGTGCAGATCAAAGCCCGGGTCACACTGGGAACACTGGCTCCTGCCCTGGCTGTGTGGCAGGGACAGAAGGACTGGGATGGAGCACCTGTTGGGGCTGGTGGGAAGGCTGTGCTCTTCCTGGCATCTCTTCCAGAAAATAGTGACCTCCTCTGATATCTCTTTGGTGCTGAAGAACACTTGGAAGAGCAGATGCACAAATAACTGCGGGAAATGCTCCATCACTATATCTGGGACACAGCGCTCCTGGAGGATCTTCCACATCACCACAGTTGCCTGCAAAGGACAAAGCCCCCTGAGACAGCGCTCAGTGCCGAGGTGTCCGTGTGGCAGGGCCCAAGCACGGGAGGGAGAGGCCCGGAGAGACACAGGGGGAGCACCAGGCCTGGTGGCCCTGCAGCTGTCCCTAGGCCAGCTTTCAGGCCCTGAGGCAGGGAGATGCAGTGGGGGAAGGAGGATGGAGAGCTGCTGGACAGGTGACCTTGGGGCCAGCAAAGGCCACTGGCAGAAACTCACAGTCAGGACAAAGACACCCATTTTGTCCCCATCGGAGGTGCACGTGCTGTGCTCTGGCCAGCTCCCCAGCACATCCAGGAGTATCTGCTGTGCCAGCTCTGCAGTCCAGGGCGTGCACATGATGGTGTTCCACATGGCCATGGCAGCTCTGCAGGGTTAGAGCTCTGTCTCAGGGGATCTCAGACACAGCACCGTGGCCTGGGCATCTCAAGGGGCCTGGGTTGACCGACAGCTCTGCCGTTGCCCACTGCCCCTCTCCAGCAGCAGCCAGGCAGCCCAGCCCTGTGGGGACAGGCCCCTGTGGGGCAGCGAGGGAGAATGGCAGCAGGCTCGGGGGCTGACATGCCAGGGCTGGGAAAGGGAGCAGCCAGAGGGCCCTGGGACTCTCTGTTGGTCAGACACCTGGGACAGGCTGTGCAGGGCAATGGGTTGGGGAGCCCTGAGCCCTCTGGGCAGGTGGGCCCCGTACCTGTCACAGGATGGGGCCACACGCAGGAGTGTCATTACTGCGTCATTTGGCTGCGCTTCTGTGAGGTACAGCAGGAGATTGTCCAGCCTGTGCTCAGCAGAATCATTGGCCATGAGCCACTGGTGGATGTCTCACCATGGTGTGCACCTGGAGAAGGCACAGGGAGACTTGGAAAGCTGCCAGAGTGAGCAGTGTTCCCAGTGTCCCCAGAGAAGTGTTTCCCTTCCCACCGCACTGCGATGGCCTCAAAGGCTCACAGGGGCCAGCACTGTGGCTTGGGAAGCCGTGTGACTCATGGGGGAATTGAAGCCTGGCCACAGCTGCCTACTTGCTCTGCTCTGGAAACACCCCTCTGCACAAGCAAATCCAGCAGGGCGGCACTGGTCTCATGTCCGAGGAGCTCTGAGTATGCTCTGAGCCCAGGGCCCATGGCGCTGGTCTCTTCCTGCCGAATTCTCTTGATGAATTTGCAAACGAGTTGTAGGAGAAGGGCAAGAAGCCACGGAGTGCTGCAGGTGTGCTGCTGGGCTGAGCAGTGCCAGCAAGCCCAGCCCAGGTGGGGATGGCTGCAGGTACCTGCGCTGTTCTGCGGAAGCGACCACGGGTGCGTTCCTGCTCTCATGTGCGCTGCACGGCTGCACCTGGCAAAGAGTGAGCGCAGCCCGAGCTGAGGGGCTGCGGGAGAGGCCGGAGAACACAGCCCAGCCCTGCGCTGCCCAGGCAGGGACAGCCCTGGGATTCCCCAGGGGATGGAGCACGGCCACTGCGGGGTGTCTGCCCAGCCCCTATTCCATCCTGTCCATGGGCACGACCCCAGGGGATGGGATGGGATGGGATGGGATGGGATGGGATGGGATGGGATGGGATGGGATGGGATGGGATGGGATGGGGAAAGCTGTCTCTGTCCAAGTGGCCTGGCTCTGCCACTCACCCTCCTGTGGTGGATGGAACGGCACCACCTCTTCAGGCTGCTGTGCTGGGGCAGCTCCAGGGCCTTCTTTCTCCTCCTTCCCCCAGGCCAGCTTGGGCACGCTCGCAGGTCTGTGCTCTACGTCACTGCCTGGATTCATGGCTGCTTGTAGGAGAAGGTGGCTCAGAAAAGGTTTGAGTCAGCAAGTCCTGAACTCTGGTCTTTAGGGTCCTAGCCGCAAGGACAGGAGACTCCTGTCAAGGATGATGCTAAGCAAACACCACAGTCTGCCCTCGAGGGCAGCTGCAGAAGAGATGCCTCGGGAAGGCCAGGGGTCACCAAGTGCTCTGGTCTGCCCGCAAGGTCACCTGCAGGAGTAACGCCTTGGGAAAGCTCTGGGTCAGCCAGGAACAAGTGGCTGTGCGAGGGCTCCTCACAGCACCGCTCTGTCCTGTCCTGTCCCATCACGTGCACTGAGCACTGTGGTGTGGCCTTGTCACTGCCAACACCTCTGCCACAGCGTGTCACAAAGGGCCCTTGGATCCCCTGTCCCGTTCCATTCCACGGTGACCATGCTGCACCGTGTCACCAAGGGCCCTTGCACGCACTGCCACCTGCCCTGGGGCCACCCCCAGCCCCCCAGAGTGGCCCAGGGTGGAAGGAATGCCTTGCCCCAGGTGTGTCAGACAGCCCAACAGGATCTTTAGGAAGGGCTCAGCCCATCAGCAAACGCTGCCCTGCTCTGGGGCCCGGGCAGCGCTGACAGCAGCAGGTGAGGCACAGTCCCCGCCCAAGCAGAGTTCCCCCGAGCCCTGGCAGCACCGGTGCCCGTCTCCTGCCCCAGAAACCTGTGCCCCAAAAGGGCTTCTCTGCCAGAGGGCAGCCAAAGCTGGTTTCTGTTGGAGCAGTGGTCCTGTAGAAAAGGTGTAGTCGGTCCAGTGGAAAACCCCAGCTGTGTCCTCTTGGAAACCTGTGGGAAGGCTGCCTCTCTGTGTAGAAATCCCAGGATATATCTAGGTGGGAATGTTTAGCTCTTCCCCCTGGGTGGAGCATCTCACCATGGGCTGATTTCATTCTGAGTAACACAGTGGGTCCTTGATAAAAGCCAGGGACGTCATAAAACGGGAAAGCTGGCCGGACAGAACGCACATCCAAACAATATAATTAATGCAACGTTCTCCGCTTATTTGAGAGAAGATGGCAGTTTTTATACACTTCTACATAGTTTACAATTTACAAAGGCACTCTGATTGGCAAGCTAACATTTTTTATCTTTGTCTTAAGGTGGCCGAAACCTTATACTATAAACCTCTACTACTTCACACCCAGACAGCCCAGTGCTTCCCATCACACCTTAATACAATTTCTAACTGTGCCACAAATTCTTAATATCTAACTGCGTCAGAGGCTGGAAGGCCTCACAAGGCCCAAATCTGAGGCCCAGACTGGAGTAGCTCAAATCTCATTCCAAACATAAATCATGATCTCTCTCTCTCAGAAATGCTGCAATACTTGATCCCCTGTTAAACAGAAATGGCTTTTGAGGGAGTTATCTCTGAGCCATGTGGGGAGACATTGATGGGCCCATTCACAGGAGATAAGGAAAACAGTCCAGAGGCAACTGCTACACAGATGGCAGTAGAAAACATCTGGCCTCTCAATCTCAGACAACAAACAAACTGTAGGTTTACTGATAAATGAAATTGGATACTGAAAGATTAAATAAACGATGGGGAAAAAACATAGATTCCATGAAAATTAAAATCTAAAAGTGAGGGTCATACATTAGAGGGGAATCTTTGGTATCAGGCATATCAGGAAGTCTGTACCGCTTAAGTGCCTCATCCAGTGTGGAAAAACAGAAGGGAAATTAGGATAAAAAGGAGGCTGCGTCCTCCAAAAATTGGAAAGACCTCAAGGGAATGCCCCATGGCCTCTCCCTTTATTTGAATAAAATAAAAGGACTCCTCTGTCTCTGTTTAGGACATCAACCTGTGGCAGCAGCTCTCTGGCCACAGAGAGAAACAACTTTCCCAGGCATTGTCCTGGGGGCAGGCTGTGAGAAGATCAGAGAAAAGAATGAGAAACAATTCTTCTCTTCACTTGCTGCACCTGCTGTTGTGAACATGTGGAATGTATTGAGATTTGTTTGCCAAAGGGTATTTTTTTAATTAGCCAATGGTGGTGGTGATTGGATTAGTGGACCAATTACGTCCAGGTGTATTATAACTGTATAAAAGCAATGGGTTTCTTAATAATTATATATAATATAATAAAGAGGTTGATCAGCCTTCTGTGAATCCTGGGGTCAATACTAATTATTACCCAGCTGGGGGCCTGTGACAATGACATAAACCTCTGGTGTTTGTGGATTAATTTTCCTGACAAGTTCTTCCCAAACTGTTCCAACGGGGATCACTCTTCCACAGAGCGCAGTCCTTCAAGGACAGCCTGCTCCAGCTTGGGTCCTCCCAGGATCACACGTCCAACCTGGAAACCTCCTCTGGGGTAGGCTCCTCTCTCCACAGGTCTGCAGGTCCCTGCCAGCAATCTGTTCCAGCACAGGCCTCCCACGGGCTCACAGCCTCCTCTCAGGCATCCTCCTGCTGGGGCATGTGCTCCTGCAGGGCTGCAGGGCAATCTCAGCATCCCCGTGCCCTCCCTGTGCTCAGGGCTCAGCTGCCTCCCCAGGGCCCCCCAGGGCTGCAGGGCAATCTCAGCATCCCCGTGCCTGGAGCACCTCCTGCCCCTCCTGCACAGACCTGGCTGTCTGCAGGGCTGCTCCTCTCACACATCCTCACTCCTTTCTGGACACAATTCCTTTGCTGCACTTGCTTTTCCCTTCTTCAGTGAGTTTACATATTCACAGCAATAACAGAGGCATCAGCGCCATCCCTGGACGGGCCTGGCCAGGACAGTGGGCCTCTCCTGGAGCCGGCTGGCATTTGCTCTGTGGGCATGGGGGAGCTTCCAACAGCTTCTTACAGAAACCATTACTTCACCTACCAAAACCGGCCCATACAAACCGAACAGACTTTCTTATCTAGTTCCCACCTCCTCACTACACTAAGAATTTAATTCTAGTGACGATAATCATCAAGTGGTGACCAAGAGAGAAATTTAGTATGTAAGTCTGTAGGCACTGAAGTTCACACTACAGACTAAATGAAAAAATGCCTCAAACCTACTCATCACAGAGACTAGCTGCTGGCACATTTGTGCATGTGCATTTATTCAATAAAATTCATAATTAGTTGTAATGATTAGGCTGGATAGTAATTTTGCACCAAGACCCTCCTGCATTTGGACCCAATCCCAATTGAAAAGTATTAAAATAACCATTACATTTTTGGTAAAGACACATGCCTGATCCACAGCCCACTGGAGCCACAGGTAGCACTGAATTTTAATGTTAAGGATTGGAACATACTACATTCCTGATCATGATTTAAATTGACAGCTCACTCTTACTGCTTATGTGACAACCCTCAGGTATCCATCTGACACTACAGACTGTCTTTCTCAGGTTCAACACCTGAGAGAAAAATTGAGAGAAATGAGGAAAAATTGAGAGAAATTGAGCAAAATGAGAGAAAAATTTCCCTTTCTGATATGAAATAAAGAGTAAAGCTGGCAGTCCTAACCCAGAGCTCTGCAGAAGGCTCTGTGGGGAGCGCACCTGACGTTATTGAAGCTGTGTGTTCAGCCCAGAGCCCTGGAAAGATGGGACTGGCCTGTCTGCCTCAGCCTGTTTGGCTCTGGCTCTTGCACCGTTCTGGCCCTGCTGGTACAGCACTCACTGCTTGCCCAGCTTCCCTGCCATGTGTTGTACATGTTCCTGACCCATAAATCCTGTGAGACTATTGCTGATGGAATAGGGAGGAGTCACACTTTGAAAGAATCCTCTTCAGTTCCCCTTTGTTTGAACAGAGGTAATTCAACAAATCTTTCCACAAATGCTGGAAGATATCCTCCAGTTCTACCCATGGAGATGCAAATGGCCCTGAGCAGCACAAAGGGCTTTTTCAGGAAGGCCACTCCTTTCCAGGCTTTCCCCAGGAGCCCCGGGTCAGTCTTTTCTTCTCTGTGCTCCCCTCTGGCTCCATTGCTACGCTGCCTCCAGATCATGAATGTGGCAGGGACAGCCAAGCAAACCACCGTGCATGTGTGCCATTGGATCTCTCCCTCCAGTTCCCACAAAGGCCATGCCAGACACTCCTGTCTGGCTTCCAGGTCTGCAATTTCCTCCTCCAAGTGCAGCTGGTGCTGCCAAAGGATTACCTCCTGCTCCTTCATCTTCTGGACAATTCCTTTATCATCCTCAGGAGAAATCCCATTCTTTCCAGAAGGCTGGTTGATGCTGACAATGGCCATCAGCACCAGGTACCTATGGAAGATTCCTTCAGCCATGGCTGATCCTTCCCTGAAAGAGAAAGAAAGGAGGACAGAGCCAAGATCCACACTATATTGCCTCGGGAAGAGACAGGAAAGAGGCTCGCCCCTGGCAGGAAGGCTCTGGCCAGCCCTGCAGAAAGGCTGGAGGCCAGAGGTGCTCCTCAGGGCACGCCTGCTGCTGCCAGTTCCAGTCCAGCTGCCCAAAGAGGCTCCATGAGCACGTGGTGAGGAGGAAGAGGAGGAAGGTGTGAGACACAGGGACACAAACCTGAGCAGCCGGGTTTGAGGAGAGAGAAGCTCAGCATTGCAGATGGCAGAAGAAACCAAGCCCAGTCCCCCAAGCAGGAGGAGGAGATGAAGGGCCCCCAAGCTGGCTGCAGGCAGACAATGGAGACATTGCCCAGATGTTCCCAAATGGGCTGGGGGGAGGGAATACACGGCCCTGCTTTTCAGCTCCTCCCACCACTTCTGACCCTGCCACTGCCTTGAGACAAAGCCCGATGAAATCCTGCTCAGCGTGGGCAAATGAGCCCTTGAAAGGCTTAGAGTCAGGTCAAGGCTTCCTTTCCCTCCCAAAGCCTTCCCTTGGCAGCCTTGGGCAGGGGATTCATCCTCCCTCCCTCCTCCTTCCCACAGACATGCTCGGAACCACTCCATGGGCACTTTCCATTCTCTGTGTCTGTTCTCAAGTGCATTGCCAGCCTGGGTCAGTCCTGGCTCTGTCCTGAGCTCCCAGGAGCTCGCAGGCTGAGATGGCAACGCTCAGCCACACCAGGGCCCTGCCCCTGCCAGCAGCACCCCCACAAGCAGCAGCAGCAGAGGCGGCAGCAGCAGCAGCAGCAGCAGCAGCAGCAGCAGCAGCAGCAGCAGCAGCTGCAGTTGCCTCTCAGCTGTTGGTGCCCCTGCATTGCAGCCCATCCCGCTGGCACCTACGTTCCCTCGTGGCCTTGGAGACAGTCCTGAATCCATCCATGGGGTCACAGAGCCATGGAATCCCAGAGTTCCAGGTTCCTGGAATCCTAGAGTCATTGAATCTTGAGAACCAAACTCAGAGGAGGAGGAGGAGGAGGAGGAGGAGGAGGAGGAGGAGGAGGAGGAGGAGGAGGAGGAGGAGGACAAGGAAGAGGAGGAGGAGGAGGAAGATGAGGAGGAGGAATAGGAGGAGGAAGAGAGAGAACGAGGACAAGGAGGATGGTGAGGAGGATGAGGATGAGGAGGAGTATGAGGAGGAGGAGGAGAAGAAGGATGAGGAGGATGAGGACGAGGAGGAGGAGGATGAGGAGGAGAAGGAAGATGAACAGGAGGAGGAGGAGGACAAGGAGGAGAATAAAGAAAAGGAGGAGGACAAGGATGAGGAGAACCACGAGGAAAAGGATGGGGAGGATGAGGATGAGCAGGATAGGGAGGACGAGGAGGAAAAGGAGAAGGAAGATGAGGAGGAGGAGAAAGAGGAGCATGAGGAGGAAGAGGAGGAGGAAGATGAGGAGGAGGAGAAAGAAGAGAATGAGGATGAAGAGGAGGACGATGAGGAGGAGGGGGATAAGGATGAGGAGGATAAGGAGGAGGACGATGTGGAGGAGGAGGAGGACAAGGATGAGGAAAAGGACAAAGATGAGGAGGACAAGGAAGATGAGGAGGACAAGGAGGAGGAGGAGGAATAGGAGGAGGAAGAGGATGAGAATGAGGATGTGGAGGGAGATGATGAGGAGGAGGAGGATAAAGATGAGCAGGACAAGAAGGAGGAGGAGGAGGGGGAGGACTAGGATGACAAGGAGGACAATCAGGAGGAGGAGGAGAAGAAGGAGGAGGAGGAGGAGGAGGACGCGGACGAGGATGAGGACGAGGACGAGGATGAGGACGAGGATGGGAACAAGAAGGAGGAAGATGAAGAGGAGGAGGAGGAGGAGGAGGAGGCGGAGAAAGGGTTGTTCAAAGAGCAGTTGAAAGAATGAGTGCTGGGAACCTGTCCCCATGGAGAACCCATCTCCAGATGTGCTCCATGCCCTTACCAATGGCCCCTGGGGAAATGGAAACCCCCTGGCTGTGCACGGCTGCTCCCAGTGTGCAAATACAGCCCTGGGCAGTGAGACTGGGACTGCCTGGGAAATTGTTCTGGGTGTGATGGCCCTGGCAGGGCCAGCCCAGAGGCTGCAGGGCTGGACCTTCATGCACTGGAATTAGTCAGGATAAATCAGAAGCAAAGGAGAGTTAGCAATACAGGAACAGGAATCCAGATTCCTCCAGGACACTTTGTTTTTTTTAACTGCTCACTGGAGCTTGGCCTTGCAAAGTGCTCCTGTCATGGGAGGAGGAACTGATGCAGATTATCAAGGGGAAAATGAAGTAATTTGGTTTAAGGATAGTGAACAAGATTGGATTATTCAACCCCATAACAGGGTAGCACAATTATTGACATTGTCAGTGTTTAAAACAATTGGGGAAAAAAGGAGGTCCACCTGAAATCACTGCTGTTGGTGGAGATAAAGGGTTTGGATCCAGCAGTTCTAATAATGGAGCCAGAGTGTGGCTCCAGAGGCCAAAAGGCCTCCCGAGGCAGCTGAAGGAACAGCTCCTGGGAAGGACAGCAGTGTTTGAATCCTGAAACCTGGCCAGGAATGACGGGAATGTGTCCCTGCAGCCAAGTGCTCTGTGTGAGAACAAGTAGATATTACAGGAGATTGTTTTACACATCCTGCCAGACCAAATCCCCCTGTTTGCCCCAGTAAAAACTCGTGACCTGGGTTCCATCTAGGATGGAGCCAGGGCCAGGCTCTTGTACTGCCCAAGGTGTATCCCTTGAAGGCCTTTTAATAAATACCTGCTTTACTCCTTTAACACTGCCTAGCTCTGTTCTAGGCAGCCTCTCAAGGCATCACCACCAAACCAAGGGAACATGGACCAGGTCTGGCTGGCTCTGTCCTCTGGTGATTGTCTTAGACCATGAGCTGAATATTTTCATTTGAAAACACCATGGAGAGGGCCCAGAGATCTCCCAACGAGGGGTTCTGAGCCCTTGGGTACATGGCCAGTGCATATGGACAAAGGAGCTCTGAGCTCTTTGCTGCCGTGGTGGTTTTGCATCACAGAAGTGATGTCCTGAGAGAAGCTGCTAGCAGTTTCCTCTGTGTCTGACAAAAACCAATCAGTAATTAGCTTTGAGAGCTGACAGTCTGTTAAAGCACTAAGGAAGCTGCAGACGCCTCTGTGCAGACACAAGTTAGAGATGAGAAAGCCTGGCTGGGTCTCTCTCCCTTCTGGCCCCACAGAGGTGCCGAGGCCGGCCCAGCCCCGTCTCGGCCGTGGGGCCGGGCGGCTCCTGCCGTGGGGCCGGGCCCCTTCCCAGGGAGCCGCCAGGCGCCATCGGCTGCCGGGCAGGGCAGGGGAGGCCGCGGGGCCGAGGCCGGGCCGTGGCTGCGGGTGCTGACATCTGGCCCTGCCGAGCCCTGCCCTGCCGCCAGCCCGGGCCCGGCCAGGATCCGCCGGGCCCCAGGAGCAGCCCCGGGCCGGGCCGGCTCGGCCAAGGCTCTGCCGCCCTTGGGCTTCGCCCGCAGCCGGCGGGCAGGGCAGGAGAAGCCATCGGCCCCGGCCGTGCTGCTGCTGGGCTCTGGCCTGGCTGCTGAGATCCTGGCCCTGCCCCAGCGCGACCCAGCCTGACACAGCCCCAGCGCAGCCGCTGCAGAAACCTCCATGGCAAAACAGCTCCGGCCGCAAGCACCGAGCCCGGCCGGGCTCACAGAACCATCTGCAGCCCTGGGAGATATTGACTCTGCCAGTGCTGCCATCCTCCCTCCCGTGAGAGAAAAGGACACAGGGCAGGCACACAGAGGAGCAACATGGACACACCGAGGGCAGGGAAGAGGAAGTTGAGTCCCAGATGGGAGGGATGAGGAGATGCCTTGATCTTGGGGCTGAAATCCTCTGGTAAAGCTATGGAGAAGGATGTCATTGATACATCAGACTCTCTTTTTCCCTATAAGGCATTGAAAAGTATGGGGAGATGACTTGTTTCAGCAGAGGCCTCCATGCTAAAGTGAGCAAATGTTGCAGTAGCTGTGATCCCACGAGAAGTTTGAACAGAGAAAGGGAGAACAGTGATGAGACCCTGTGCCCTCAGGGAGAGAAGAAGACCTCTGTTCCCAGAGATGAAGATGATTTCAGAAATAGATTAAGAGAACCTTTGCTCTTAAACAGCTCATCTCAAAACTAATACCCCATAATTTGGCATGGGCCATAAACACATCTGTGGGAAAAGGTGGGAAAAGATGGGAGGGAGTTCACAATTGCAGATTTCTCCAGGCAGCTGCTATTTGTAGAAGTGAAAATCCATGAGATAACTGTTGTCTTGTGGAGAAGTCTCCATAACATTAACAAGAGGCACTTCTCTCCCTAAGTGAACTGCAGAAAGACTGTTCTAGAGGTGGTAAACTGACTGAAAATTTTAGGTTTTGTCTCTTTACATTGTCAGATTGTATAGACAGAGGAAGTGTTCTGAAAGTTTAGTTCTGATTCTTATTACTCTTTCTTTTAGTTTCTGTTAACAAACTTTTCTTTATACTCTTAAAGTTTTGATCCCACTTTGCCTTTCTCCTAATCCTATCTCACAGCACGAAATGAGTAAGAATATTCTAGTGAAAGCACTGGTAATAAGCCAACACAGAACCAACCACACTATTTGATGCATTGGCTGAGAAATCTCATAGTGGCAAACCAAAACCTCTACAAAAACTTCCTGATGAACTGCCCCAGACAAGAGAGAAATCAAGGCAGAGCCATGGTTTGTCAGGACTTGCTTGATCCCCATGGTGCATTTGGAGCTGAGCCCTGCAACCTCAGAGCCTGAGAGGAGATTGCACAAACCTTTCCAGGAGTTAGAGCCAGAGGAAACACCCAAAGTGTCACAAAACATTAATGGGACACACTGAGGTCCATCCCTAACACAGGCTCCTCATGGACTCTATGGAGGAGAGAACTGGAGGCCAGGATGGCACAAAAATCTCTCAGAGACTCAAAATGGCACAAATACCTCTCAGTGTGGAAAGGACAATCCAAAGTACCTCAAAAAAGTTGAGTATCTCAAAGTATTAATGAGCTCCACTGAGTGTCAATTCAAAGCACAGAAGGGACTCATTAAAACAGATAATTTGAGGCTGAGACTGCACTGTCACATAAAGTCTGTATCAAAAGGGAAACACCAAGTACCTTACAAGAACTGAAGTACCTTGAAGCATTAATGAGCCCACTGAGTGTTGTTACTGACAAAGACTATCCAGGGACTAATTACAGCAGATTATTGGAGGCCAGGATTGCACAAACCTAACAGAGACTCCAAGGCAAAAGCAAAAGCCAAAGTCCTTTGAAAAACCTTCAGACCCTGGCAGCATGAAGGAGCCCCCAGGGCCATTCCTGACCAAGGCTCCCCAGGGACTCCTTCCAGCAGATCCTTGAGGCCATTGGGATGTGGGCTAGGTGGGGATGCTGAGGGAAGGACCAGGGGGTGACAGTGCCCAGCCTGGCTGGGGCTGTGCCAGGAGGCCCCAGGGCCTCAGGACAAGGTGTCTCCTCACAGCCCTTGGTGGCACAGACCCTGCTGTGCCCCAGGGCACCAAGACTTGGCTTCTCTTTGTCCCCACCTGGCATCAGTGCCTCCAGTTCTCTGCTCTGCCTGGGGCCTGGGGACACTTTCTGTCTAGGTTCGACAAGACAGGAATCTGCGAAGGAGGGCTAAAGCCTCCTGTGCAATGGAGAAGGTAAACCCCCTCCCTCCGAATTACTAGGAGTTTTAAATCAAAAGGCTCTCAGGCAAAGATATGGGAATGGGAGTAACAATTCTTTACTAGGAGAAAACTAGACAACAATTTAAAAAGGCAAATGCAATCAGTACAAACAAAACCAGTGAAAAAGTCCAGAACCTGAGGATTCGGGGTGCCAGTAGCAGTCCTGCTGGGACGATTGCTCCCCTTGCAGTGGTTGATGAATTGCAGCTGCAGTGGTGATCTTCTGAAGGGTATAGTTTTCCTCTGAAGATCTGGTGGCAGTGGGGCCGGTCTTCCTCTGTGCCGGGGTTGCCTCCGAGCTCCGCCGCCGTCGCCTCAGTGCGCTCCGGCTGCTTCGCTGCGAGTGCCGCCAAAGAGAGCTGCTTCTCTGGCAATCCCCCAAAGTAAAGAGCTGCTCTGTCCCCAAAAAGATACCCCCTTATATCCAATAAAAGAGTGCTTGGCTTCCCCCCTCTGGGTGGAACATCTCACAATAGGATGGTGTTACGTTACCAGCCCTGCATTGAATCAGTCAATGGCCCATTAGCAAACCATTACCTCTTAGGAGCAAAACCGGTTCTTGGAAAAGATAACAAACCTGCCCAACAGGTTTGCCTTCAACAGATGGCAAATAGAATACAAGCTTATCTTACAACCCAGGACATTATCCACCCCTTATTCTATTTCCATCTGCACACCATGAAATCTTACACCCAGTTCTCACTTAAGACCAAGTTTCCCTATGGTACACAGCGGGTCTCTCCATCTTTCTGCATTACCCACCAAGTGTAACCAGGTCCTTGAGCAAAGACAATCCCACAAATGGGTTGGTCTTTGCCTGAGGTGGGATTAATCCAAACAGTTTTCCCTAAAATACCTTTCATATGTACTACAGGGACCTTATCTCCATCTACTGTGTGTAAGGGTTCTGACTGGGCAGGGCCAGCTCGATTGACAGACCCTCGGGTGTTGACCATCCAGGTTGCTTTTGCCAGGTTAATTTCCCAGTTTCTAAATGTTCCTCCACCAAGTGCCTTTAGGGTAGTCTTCAGGAGTCCGTTGCACCGTTCAACTTTGCCGGCAGCTGGAGCATGATAGGGAATATGATATATCCATTCGATACCATGTTCTCTGGCCCAGGTGTTGATAAGGCTGTTCTTGAAATGGGTGCCGTTGTCAGACTCAATTCTCTCAGGTGTGCCGTGTCTCCACAGGACTTGCTTTTCCAAGCCTAAGATGGTGTTCCGGGCAGTGGCATGAGGTACAGGGAAAGTCTCCAGCCATCCAGTGGTGGCTTCCACCATGGTCAGCACGTAGCGCTTGCCTTGGCGTGTCTGGGGCAGTGTGATGTAGTCAATCTGCCAGGCCTCCCCATACTTGTACTTGGACCACCGCCCACCATACCATAGGGGCTTCACTCTCTTGGCCTGTTTGATGGCAGCACACGTCTCACAGTCATGGATAACCTGGGAAACACTGTCCATGGTTAGATCCACCCCTCGGTCTCGTGCCCACTTGTAGGTGGCATCTCTGCCCTGATGACCTGAGGCATCATGAGCCCATCGAGCCAGGAACAACTCCCCCTTATGGTGCCAATCTAAGTCTATCTTTGACACCTCTATTTTTGCTGCCTGATCTACCTGCTCGTTGTTTCGGTGCTCCTCATTAGCCCGACTTTTGGGGACATGGGCATCTACATGACGGACTTTCACTGTTAGCTTTTCCACCCGAGAGGCAATGTCTTTCCATATATCAGCAGCCCAGATTGGCTTTCCTCTACGTTGCCGGTTGGCCTTCCTCCACCTTCCCAGCCAGCCCCACAGAGCATTGGCTACCATCCATGAATCAGTATAAAGGTAGAGCTTTGGCCACTTCTCCCTTTCAGCAATGTCCAGAGCCAGCTGAACGGCCTTGAGTTCAGCGAGTTGGCTCGATCCACCTTCTCCTTCGGTAGCTTGTGCAACTTGGCGTGTGGGGCTCCATACGGCTGCTTTCCACTTCCGGTTCATCCCTACAATGCAACAGGAACCGTCAGTGAAAAGAGCGTAGCAGGTCTCCTCTGCTGGTAGTTGGTTGTATGGTGGAGCTTCTTCAGCCCTTGCCACTTGTACCTGCTCCTCATCATCAGTGAGACCAAAGTTTTCACCTTCTGGCCAGTTCGTAATTATCTCCAAAATCCCAGGGCGATTCAGGTTTCCAATACGGGCGCATTGAGTGATGAGGGCAATCCATTTGCTCCATGTGGCGCCAGTGGCATGGTGGGTAGTAGGAACCTTTCCTTTAAACATCCACCCCAGCACCGGTAGTCGGGGTGCCAGGAGGAGTTGTGTTTCTGTGCCAATTACCTCCGAGGCGGCTTGAACTCCTTCAAAGGCAGCCAAGATTTCCTTCTCTGTGGGAGTGTAGTTGGCTTCAGACCCTCTGTAACTTCGGCTCCAGAATCCCAGTGGTCGGCCTCGAGTCTCCCCAGGCACTTTCTGCCAAAGGCTCCAGGACAACCCATGGTTCCCGGCTGCAGAGTAGAGGACATTCTTGACCTCTGGTCCCGTCCTGACTGGGCCAAGGGCTACAGCATGAGCGATCTCCTGCTTGATCTGGGTGAAAGCTTGTTGCTGCTCAGGGCCCCAGTGGAAATCATTCTTCTTTTGGGTAACCAGATAAAGAGGGCTCACAATCTGGCTATACTCAGGAATGTGCATTCTCCAGAAACCTATGGCACCTAGGAAAGCTTGTGTTTCCTTTTTGCTGGTTGGTGGGGACATAGCTGTGATCTTGTTGATGACCTCAGTGGGAATCTGGCGCCGTCCGTCTTGCCATTTCACTCCCAGGAACTGGATTTCTCGGGCAGGTCCCTTGACTTTGCTCTTCTTGATGGCAAAGCCAGCTTCTAGTAGTATCTGGATGATCCTCTCACCTTTCTCAAACACTTCTGCCGCTGTGCTCCCCCACACAATCATGTCATCAATGTATTGCAGGTGTTCTGGAGCCTCACCCTTTGCTAGTGCAGTCTGGATCAGCCCATGGCAGATGGTGGGGCTGTGTTTCCACCCCTGGGGCAGTCGGTTCCAGGTGTACTGCACGCCCCTCCAGGTGAAAGAGAACTGAGGCATGCATTCTGCTGCCAGAGGAATGGAGAAAAACGCATTAGCAATATCAATGGTAGCATACCACTTTGCTGCCTTGGACTCCAGCTCGTACTGGAGTTCTAGCATATCCGGTACAGCAGCGCTCAGTGGTGGAGTCACTTCATTTAAGCCATGATAGTCCACAGTCAATCTCCATTCTTTGTCAGATTTGTGCACAGGCCAGATGGGGCTGTTGAAGGGTGAGTGGGTTTTGCTGACCACCCCTTGGCTCTCCAGCTCCCGAATCATTTTGTGGATGGGGATCACGGCATCTCGATCCGTCCGATACTGCCGGCGGTGCACTGTCGAGGTCGCAATTGGCACGCGTTGTTCTTCCACCCTTAGGAGTCCTACTGCAGAGGGGTTTTCTGACAGTGCAGGCAAGGCGTTCAATTGCCTAATGTCTTCTGCCTCTACAGCGGCTATTCCAAAAGCCCACCTGAGTCCCTTTGGGTCTTTGTAATAGCCGTTCCGGAGGAAGTCTATGCCTAGGATACACGGAGCATCTGGGCCAGTCACTATAGGATGTTTCTTCCACTCCTTCCCAGTCAGGCTCACCTCGGCTTCCACCAGAGTCAATTGTTGTGATCCCCCTGTCACACCAGCAATGGAAACAGGCTCTGCCCCCACATGTCCCGATGGTATCAGAGTACACTGTGCACCAGTATCAACTAAAGCATCATATCTTTGTGGCTCTGATGTGCCAGGCCATCGGATCCACACTGTCCAGAAGATCCGGTTGTCCCGTGCCTCTCCCTGGCTAGAGACAGGGCCCCTCTAACACTGGTTATCATTCCTTTCCTGGGCATACATACTAGAGGTCCCTTCAAGGGGGTCTGACAGATCGTACCCACAAGCTTGGTCACGGGAGGTTGAGGCTACCTTCACTTTGGTGGCACTCCCCTGGTTAGAGTTTCCCTCCTTAAGTTGACAGACCCACGCTGCCAGGACAGAAGTGGGTTTCCCATCCCACCTCCCCATGTCTTCCCCATGGTCACGCAGGAAGAACCACAGATTAGCCCTTGGGGTGTACCCTCTCTCTCTAGCTGGGGATTGTTGGGCGTTGATTCTGGGGCCTGTGACTCTCATGGGTGCTGTATTAGCCTTCCTTATCTCCTCCCTCATCTCCTCTTTAAACTCCTTAATCACAGCTGAGATATGAGCCTGCATTGGGCCATTAATCATACTCTCATAATTCCTAAGTTTGTTGTCAACAGAACCCACTGTCTCCCAGTGAGCGTCAGCATTGATTGTTGCAATGAAAGTGGTGTATTGAGATGGCCCCAGATTTGCTAGACTCCACAGCATTTGTCCCGTACACCTGACCTTGTCGGGGTCATTATTGTGTCGTCCATCCCTCCCAAAGAGTACCTCCAATACTGCCACTTCCCTCAGCTGTTGGATCCCTTCCTCGAGGGTCTTCCAGCGCATTCTATGATGGTGCTCTTGCATTCTCTCTCTGTGGACAAACCTCTCCCTGACACTCATTAAGAGCCGCTCCCAGAGAGAAAGGGACCCTGGTTAGCTTACAGAAACCTGATTTATACCCAAATCCTGGGTCAAGGGTCCCAAGTTCCTTGCCTCACCACCGTCCAGCTGCACGCCTGTACCCATAAGATCCCAAACCCAAAGTAGCCAGGTAGCATAAGCCTCACGCCCTCATCGCACAATGTCTTTATGCAGATTACGAGGACTTTTGTACGTCAGGGACTCGGTGATGATAGCAATCTCTGGCTCCCCTGTGGGTTGTGAGGTTCCTCCATTCCTGTCCCTATCTGCAGGGTGCTCTGCTTTCACCTTAGACTTCCTTGTTTCTACCGGGGCAACTGCTGCTGACCGTGACTGCCTTTGTGGTTCAGCTGGAACCTGGACAGTTGTAACATCTGTGGGTTCCACAGCTGTACTATTAGACTGTCCCTCCTCAAGGCAAAGGGCCGGTTTCTCACCAGCTGGGGAAATGCACTCCTTCAGCATCTCTCGTATCTCCTTAACCAGAACCCTCACCCAATCTGGGCGGTTCATTTCTGAGGTGGGCTGTGGGGCAGGGTCAGGCTCTGGAGCAGCAGCATCTCGAGTCTGTGGTGTAGGTGTGAGGGTAGTTATCCAGGTTAATCTTCCCTTATCTCTGAGTGCTAAATATAACAGGACTATCAGCAACACCACCCATTGTATGGTATCATTAGCACTTAGAAAGGATCTTAACCCTTTGAAAACTGGTGGAGCAGACCCAAAAAGATGGTTAAAAGGTTGGGAGAAAGTTTGCCCAGGCGCTATTTCCTCGCAGTAGGTACCATTATTAAAGTAACCCCAAAAACATACAGTTAATGTGTGATAGCTATGAATCCATGTACCTGCCTTCCAGAGGAAATTAAAGATCCATGAATTCCTCACCCAATTAACCCAGAAGCCAAACTTGACAATAGACACCGTAGCCTTATTTATAGGACCCATTTTTAGATAAGGGTCTGCAAATGGGAAAAGTATAGTTACGATCACATGCCACCCAAACCAAGGTAAACTAGACCACATGGTGATGCTGAAGATGTTTTTACACGCAACAAAAAACCAAATTACTTAAGAACTGTTAATCCTTTTTCCCTGTCAATGCCCTCGGGCCTCACGTTGGTGCGCCAAAATCTGTCTAGGTTCGACAAGACAGGAATCTGCGAAGGAGGGCTAAAGCCTCCTGTGCAATGGAGAAGGTAAACCCCTCCCTCCGACTTACTAGGAGTTTTAAATCAAAAGGCTCTCAGGCAAAGATATGGGAATGGGAGTAACAATTCTTTACTAGGAGAAAACTAGACAACAATTTAAAAAGGCAAATGCAATCGGTACAAACAAAACCAGTGGAAAAAAAAAAAAAGTCCAGAACCTGAGGATTCGGGGTGCCAGTAGCAGTCCTGCTGGGACGATTGCTCCCCTTGCAGTGGTTGATGAATTGCAGCTGCAGTGGTGATCTTTTGAAGGGTATAGTTTTCCTCTGAAGATCTGGTGGCAGTGGGGCCGGTCTTCCTCTGCACCGGGGTTGCCTCCGAGCTCCGCCACCGCCGCTTCCCCGGCTGTTTCGCTGCGAGATATGCGAAGAAGAGAGAGAGAGCTGCTTCTCTGGGAATCCCGCGAAGAGAGAGTGTGAGCTGCTTCTCTCGGAGTCCCGCCCAGAGAGCTGCCTCCTCTCCCCAAAAAGCTACCCCTTTAAACAATAATAGAGTGCTTGGCTTCCCCCTCTGGGTGGGACCCCTCACGGTGTTACATTTACCAGCCCGGCAGTGAGTCAGTCAATAGTGTATAAGCAATACCGGGCAAACCATTGTCTTTGGGAGAGATAACAAAACCTGCCAAACAGGTTTGCCTTCAACAGATGGCAAATAGAATACAAGCTTATCTTACAACCCAGGACACTGGAGAGGAAGAGATGGAGGTGGATGCGGATGTGGAAGAGGAAATGGATGTGGACATGGAAGAGTACACCGAGGACATGGATGTTGATTAAAAAGATGAAGAGGAGGCCATGGTCCTGCGATGAAGACCAATGCCAGCAGCAGGACAGGCATGTGGTCCCCACAGGCAGAGTGGGTTCCCTGCAGCCAGGCTGGGGCGGGGCTGGGCTGGGTGGTCTCTGCTCAGGCCCGTGGTACCCAGTGTCTTGGATTCTGGTGGCCATGCCCAGCCTGTCCTGTGCTTGCTTTGGGCCACACAAGCCCCATGGCAGTGCCTGGGGCCCAGCCCCCAGACCCAGCCAGCCTCAGCTCTGGCAGCAGAGTCCCGCTGTGCCAGCCTGGGGACACACGGAAGAGCCCTCTGTGCCTGACTGCAGTGACCATGGCACCTGCTTTTCTTCCTGGAGTGATGGAGATCCCGGACAGTGATGGCACCCTTTTGTACATAGTTTTTAGAGTTTGTTGTTGCCTTTAGGATATAGGTTTTAGGGCTTTCTTTTGTCTTCTGTAAATACATTTCAAATACTGTTGTTAGATATGTTCTTAGGTATATACCTTCTATAAACTGTTGTTATTTCAAATATTCTTACAAATCTAAATGTGTTCTGTGTTTTCATCGCTGTTCTTCTGTAAATAAACAACCGTGATTTTTCCCACCCCAGTTCTCTTTCCATTTGCTTCAGGCACAGGCAGTATTGGCCAAGTTGCGGTTTCTACTTGCTCCAGGTTCCCAGGGCTGGAGGTTCATGGGGGAGCTGGCACAGCCACCCCAGGAGTGGTTGTCCCACTCAGAGGGTCCCGCTGACAGAGGTCACTGTCTCCTTGCAGTCTCTCTGGACACACTGGGTAGCTGCAGGGGCAAATCCCAGCGTGCCCTGTCCCATGGGATCCCATGTTGGGACTCAATGTCCCAGCCAGGGTGAGCACTGCTTGTGGCCCTGGGCTCAGCATGGCAGGCCTGGTGCTCACACCAGTGCAGACTTGAAGCTGGCCGTGCACAGCTCTGTGTTTCTCCCAAAAATATCACTGCTGCAGCACCTGGGGTTCCCCAGTGCTCGGCTTTTTATCCCCACTGCATGGAGGATCACATGGCAGGGCAAAGGATGGATCCCATGTGGCATCCAAGCTGCCCTGATCCAGGCTGGGCACAGCCTGATGAACGATGAACACATCTCGCAGGGACATGGAAACCTTCCCTGAAAACCCAGTTCAGGGAGAGCCTGAGCTCTTTTGTGGCTCTAGGCAGGAAGATGCTGAGGATCTCCCAGGGAGGCTCAGCAGGCAGTAGGATTGTGCCTGCATCTCGCTCTGGAGATGCCAGTGGCTCAAGTGAGAGCTGTGGGAATGATTTAGAATGCACTGAGAGGGGCCACAGTCCTGCAAGGCTCTTACATCAGGAGCAAAGAGCAGCCTGGAGGCTGGGGAAGGCTGGAGCTGTACCACTGTGTGCTCATCCCTCACCTTCATGGGGAGCTGCCCCCAGAGTTGCTCTGTATCACTTTGATGGTTCTCCCGTTGGGTGTATTTTGGAGCAGCTCTTATCTGTGGCTTTTTATGGTGATCCCGTGGAAAGCAGCCACTTGCCTGCTGTTATGAACTCAAAACTAATGCTAACTCCCTTTGGTTTTATTTGGATTTTTAAAATCTATTTGTTTGATTGCTTTGCGTGGGTTTGTTTGTTTCTGGGTTTTGTCAGTTTAGGTTTGAGTTTTTTGTTTGCTTTATTATAAGACTCAGTTGAAGTTGGCATAGCCAAACTCAAGAAAATATACACCAGGCTTGACTTTCCAGAAATTACTTTTGCCTGGGTTTAATGGAATACTCCAGGCTCAGGATCACCAGTACATTGGCAGGTTTGGCTCTGCAACATCAGCTTGCCCAGACTCTGCTCGGTGTTTCACAATTGGAGAAGACAATGAATATTGTGCCAAGCTTCCTTTCAAACAGCCAAACCTGCATCAGCATGACAGAAAAAAAGAAAAAAACAGAGACTATATTCACCAATTAGAGCAGAACCAATGTCCCACCATCTTGCCCTCCACTCTTAATAATTTTGAACATTTCGAGGCAAAGCTGGGCCTAAAGCTTCCATCTCTCAGTTCCTGATGCCATTTGACTCCAGCCTGGACTCCCCCTGATCACACTGCCTGCTGTCCACATGGGGCTGGGGATGCTCAGCCTGGAAAGAGGAGACCCTGGGGAGGCCTCACTGCAGCTCTGCAGCACTGCAAGGGTGCCACAAGAAAGACTGGGACAGAGTGTTCCACAGGGCCTGTGGCAACAGGACAAGGGGGGACAGCTTTCAGCTGCAGGAGCCTGATTGAAGTTGGATCTGAGGAAGCTGCTCTTTGCCACTGAGGGTGCTGAGGCACTGGCCCAGGCTGTGGATGCCCCATCCTTGGGAACAGGGCTCTGAGCACCATGCTCTGGGGGAACGTTGCTAAGCATGGAACCAAAGGCTCTCTAGCTCAATGGTCATGTCACAATCCATGTCCCATCTGGAACTGCCAGCAGCCAGCAAGCAGCACAACACAACTGCTGGCCCTGGGCTCAGCACACGCTGCACGCTGCTCCTGCTGCTCCTGTCACCCTTCTTGTTCCTGCCCCGACACCTCAGAGCATCAGTCTCCAAAGCTGCCTAAGGCCTGGATTGTGCCATCCATCCCTGCAGGATGCTGACATTTGTCCTGAGGAAGGTAGGGTGCCATTCCATGGAGGTGGATCCCCCCAGCTGCCCAGGTGGGCTGGAGTTCTGGGGGGATGGGGTGGGACAGGGACCCCACTCTGAGATTTTGCTACCTCTGCAGGCCGTGGAAGGCAGAGAGGACAAGATGGAGGTGGACACGCAATCTGATAGAGAGGAGGAGATGGAAGTGGAGGGAGAAAAGACAGGAGAGGAAGAGATGGAGGTGGACACACCAATTGATAAGGAGGAGGAGATGGAGGTGGATGGAGGACAGACTGGAGAGGAAGAGATGGAGGTGGATGTGGATGTGGAAGAGGAGATGGACGTGGACATGGAAGAGTACACCGAGGACATGGATGTTGATTAAAAAGATGAAGAGGAGGCCATGGTCCTGGGATGAAGACCGATGCCAGCAGCAGGACAGGCATGTGGTCCCCACAAGCTGAGTGGGTTCCCTGCAGCCAGGCTAGGGCGGGGCTGGGCTGGGTGGTCTCTGCTCAGGCCCGTGGTACACAGTGTCTTGGATTCTGGTGGCCATGCCCAGCCTGTCCTGTGCTTGCTTTGGGCCACACAAGCCCCATGGCAGTGCCTGGGGCCCAGCCCCCAGACCCAGCCAGCCTCAGCTCTGGCAGCAGAGTCCCGCTGTGCCAGCCTGGGGACACACAGAAGAGCCCTCTGTGCCTGACTGCAGTGACCATGGCACCTGCTTTTGTTCCTGACTGATGGAGATCCCGGACAGTGATGGCACCCTTTTGTACATAGTTTTTAGAGTTTGTTGTTGCCTTTAGGATATAGGGTTTAGGGCTTTCTTTTGTCTTCTGTAAATACATTTCAAATACTGTTGTTAGATATGTTCTTAGGTATATACCTTCTATAAACTGTTGTTATTTCAAATATTCTTACAAATCTAAATGTGTTCTGTGTTTTCATCGCTGTTCTTCTGTAAATAAACAATCGTGATTTTTCCCACCCCAGTTCTCTTTCCATTTGCTTCAGGCACAGGCAGTATTGGCCAAGTTGTGGTTTCCACTTGCTCCAGGTACCCATGGCTGGAGGTTCATGGGGGAGCTGGCACAGCCACCCCAGGAGTGGTTGTCCCACTCAAAGGGTCCCACTGACAGAAGTCACTGTCTCCTTGCAGTCTCTCTGGACACACTGGGTAGCTGCAGGGGCAAATCCCAGCGTGCCCTGTCCCACAGGATCCCATGTTGGGACTCAGTGTCCCAGCCAGGGTGAGCACTGCTTGTGGCCCTGGGCTCAGCATGGCAGGCCTGGTGCTCACACCAGTGCAGACTTCAAGCTGGCCATGCACAGCTCCGTGTTTCTCCCAAAAGTATCACTGCTGCAGCACCTGGGGTTCCCCAGTGCTTGGCTTTTTATCCCCACTGCATGGAGGATCACATGGCAGGGCAAAGGATGGATCCCATGTGGCATCCAGCCTGCCCTGATCCAGGCTGGGCACAGCCTGGTGAACGATGAACACATCTCACAGGGACATGGAAAGCTCCCCTGAAAACCCAGTTCAGGGAGAGCCTGAGCTCTTTTGTGGCTCTAGGTAGGAAGATGCTCAGGATCTCCCAGAGAGGCTCAGCAGGCAGTAGTATTGTGCCTGCATCTCGCTCTGGAGATGCCAGTGGCTCAAGTGAGAGCTGTGGGAATGATTTATAATGCACCGAGAGGGGCCACAGTCCTGCAAGGCTCTTACATCAGGAGCAAAGAGCAGCCTGGAGGCTGGGGAAGGCTGGAGCTGTACCACTGTGTGCTCATCCCTCACCTTCATGGGGAGCTGCCCCCAGAGTTGCTATGTATCACTTTGATGGTTCTCCCGTTGGGTGTATTTTGGAGCAGCTGATATCTGTGGCTTTTTATGGTGATCCCGTGGAAAGCAGCCACTTGCCTGCTGTGATGAACTCAAAACTAATACTAACTCCTCATTCCCTTTGGTTTTATTTGGATTTTTTAAATCTGTTTGTTTGATTGGTTTGCGTGGGTTTGTTTGCTTCTGGGCTTTGTCGGTTTTGGTTTGAGTTTTTTGTTTGCTTTATTATAAGACTCAGGTGAAGTTGGCATAGCCAAACTCAAGAAAATGTACACCAGGCTTGACTTTCCAGAAATTACATTTGGCTGGGTTTAACGGAATCCTCCAGGCTCAGGATCACCAGTACATTGGCAGGTTTTGCTCTGCAACATCAGCTTGCCCAGACTCTGCTCGGTGTTTCACAAATGGAGAAGACAATGGATATTGTGCCAAGCTTCCTTTCAAACAGCCAAACCTGCATCAGCATGACAGAAAAAAAGAAAAAAACAGAGACTATATTCACCAACTAGAGCAGAAACAAGTGTCCCACCATCTTGGCCTTAACTGTTACTCAATTTTGAATATTTAGAGGCAAAGCTGGGCCTAAAGCTTCCATCTCTCCGTTCCTGATGCCATTTGACTCCAGCCTGGACTCCCCCAGATCACACTGCCTGCTGGCCACGTGGGGCTGGGGATGCTCAGCCTGGAAAGAGGAGATCCTGGGGAGGCCTCACTGCAGCTCTGCAGCACTGCAAGCGTGCCACAAGAAAGACTGGGACAGAGTGTTCCACAGGGCCTGTGGCAACAGGACAAGGGGGGACAGCTTTCAGCTGCAGGAGGCTGATTGAAGTTGGATCTAAGGAAGCTTCTCTTTGCCATGGAGGGTGCTGAGGCGCTGGCCCAGGCTGTGGATGCTCCATCCTTGGGAACAGGGCTCTGAGCACCCTGCTCTGGGGGAACGTTGCTAAGCATGGAACCAAAGGCTCTCTAGCTCAATGGTCATGTCACAATCCATGTCCCATCTGGAACTGCCAGCAGCCAGCAAGCAGCACAACACAACCGCTGGCCCTGGGCTCAGCACACGCTGAACGCTGCTCCTGCTGCTCCTGTCACCCTTCTTGTTCCTGCCCCCATACCTCCTATCATCAGTCTCCAAAGCTGCCTAAGGCCTGGATTGTGTCATCCATCCCTGCAGGATGCTGACATTTGTCCTGAGGAAGGTAGGGTGCCATTCCATGGAGGTGGATCCCCCCAGCTGCTCGGGTGGGCTGGAGTTCTGGGGGGATGGGGTGCGACAGGGACCCCACTCTGAGGTTTTGCTACCTCTGCAGGCTGTGGCAGGCAGAGAGGACAAGATGGAGGTGGACACGCAATCTGATAGAGAGGAGGAGATGGAAGTGGAGGGAGAAAAGACAGGAGAGGAAGAGATGGAGGTGGACACACCAATTGATAAGGAGGAGGAGATGGAGGTGGATGGAGAACAGACTGGAGAGGAAGAGATGGAGGTGGATGTGGATGTGGAAGAGGAAATGGATGTGGACATTGAAGAGTACACCGAGGACATGGATGTTGATTAAAAAGATGAAGAGGAGGCCATGGTCCTGCGATGAAGACCAATGCCAGCAGCAGGACAGGCATGTGGTCCCCACAATGCAGAGCGGGTTCCCTGCAGCCGGGCTGGGGCGGGGCTGGGCTGGGTGGTCTCTGCTCAGGCCCGTGGTACCCAGTGCATTGGATTCTGGTGGCCATGCCCAGCCTGTCCTGTGCTTGCTCTGGGCCACACAAGCCCCATGGCAGTGCCTGGGGCCCAGCCCCCAGACCCAGCCAGCCTCAGCTCTGGCAGCAGAGTCCCGCTGTGCCAGCCTGGGGACACACGGAAGAGCCCTCTGTGCCTGACTGCAGTGACCATGGCACCTGCTTTTCTTCCTGGAGTGATGGAGATCCTGGACAGAGATGGAACACTTTTGTACATAGTTTTTACAGTTTGTTGTTGCCTTTAGGATATAGGTTTTAGGGCTTTGTTTTTGCTTCTGTAAATACATTTCAAATACTGTTGTTAGATATGTTCTTAGGTATATACCTTCGATAAACTGTTGTTATTACAAATATTCTTACAAATCTAAATGTGTTCTGTGTTTTCATTGCTGTTCTTCTGTAAATAAACAACCGTGATTTTTCCCACCCCAGTTCTCTTTCCATTTGCTTCAGGCACAGGCCGTATTGGCCAAGTTGCGGTTTCCACTTGCTCCATGTTCCCAAGGCTGGAGGTTCATGGAGGAGCTGGCACAGCCACCCCAGGAGTGGTTGTCCCACTCAGAGGGTCCCGCTGACAGAGGTCACTGTCTCCTTGCAGTCTCTCTGGACACACTGGGTAGCTGCAGGGGCAAATCCCAGCGTGCCCTGTCCCATGGGATCCCATGCTGGGACTCAATGTCCCAGCCAGGGTGAGCACTGCTTGTGGCCCTGGGCTCAGCATGGCAGGCCTGGTGCTCACACCCGTGCAGACTTCAAGCTGGCCATGCACAGCTCCGTGTTTCTCCCAAAAATATCACTGCTGCAGCACCTGGGGTTCCCCAGTGCTCGGCTTTTTATCCCCACTGCATGGAGGATCACATGGCAGGGCAAAGGATGGATCCCATGTGGCATCCAAGCTGCCCTGATCTAGGCTGGGCACAGCCTGATGAACGATGAACACATCTCGCAGGGACATGGAAACCTTCCCTGAAAACCCAGTTCAGGGAGAGCCTGAGCTCTTTTGTGGCTCTAGGCAGGAAGAAGCTCAGGATCTCCCAGAGAGGCTCAGCAGGCAGTAGGATTGTGCCTGCATCTCACTCTGGACATGCCAGTGGCTCAAGTGAGAGCTGTGGGAATGATATAGAATGCACTGAGAGGGGCCACAGTCCTGCAAGGCTCTTACATCAGGAGCAAAGAGCAGCCTGGAGGCTGGGGAAGGCTGAAGCTGTACCACTGTGTGCTCATCCCTCACCTTCATGGGGAGCTGCCCCCAGAGTTGCTATGTATGACTTTGATGGTTCTCCTGTTGGGTGTATTTTGGAGCAGCTCTTATCTGTGGCTTTTTATGGTGATCCCGTGGAAAGCAGCCACTTGCCTGCTGTTATGAACTCAAAACTAATGCTAACTCCCTTTGGTTTTATTTGGATTTTTAAAATCTATTTGTTTGATTGCTTTGCGTGGGTTTGTTTGTTTCTGGGTTTTGTCAGTTTAGGTTTGAGGTTTTTGTTTGCTTTATTATAAGACTCAGGTGAAGTTGGCATAGCCAAACTCAAGAAAATATACACCAGGCTTGACTTTCCAGAAATTACTTTTGCCTGGGTTTAATGGAATCCTCCAGGCTCAGGATCACAAGTACATTGGCAGGTTTGGCTCTGCAACATCAGCTTGCCCAGACTCTGCTCGGTGTTTCACAATTGGAGAAGACAATGAATATTGTGCCAAGCTTCCTTTCAAACAGCCAAACCTGCATCAGCATGACAGAAAAAAAGAAAAAAACAGAGACTATATTCACCAATTAGAGCAGAACCAATGTCCCACCATCTTGCCCTCCACTCTTAATAATTTTGAACATTTCGAGGCAAAGCTGGGCCTAAAGCTTCCATCTCCCAGTTCCTGATGCCATTTGACTCCAGCCTGGACTCCCCCTGATCACACTGCCTGCTGTCCACATGGGGCTGGGGATGCTCAGCCTGGAAAGAGGAGACCCTGGGGAGGCCTCACTGCAGCTCTGCAGCACTGCAAGCGTGCCACAAGAAAGACTGGGACAGAGTGTTCCACAGGGCCTGTGGCAACAGGACAAGGGGGGACAGCTTTCAGCTGCAGGAGGCTGATTGAAGTTGGATCTGAGGAAGCTGCTCTTTGCCACTGAGGCTGCTGAGGCACTGGCCCAGGCTGTGGATGCTCCATCCTTGGGAACAGGGCTCTGAGCACCATGCTCTGGGGGAATGTTGCTAAGCATGGAACCAAAGGCTCTCTAGCTCAATGGTCATGTCACAATCCATGTCCCATCTGGAACTGCCAGCACCCAGCAAGCAGCACAATACAACCGCTGGCCCTGGGCTCAGCACACGCTGCACGCTGCTCCTGCTGCTCCTGTCACCCTTCTTGTTCCTGCCCCGACACCTCAGAGCATCAGTCTCCAAAGCTGCCTAAGGCCTGGATTGTGTCATCCATCCCTGCAGGATACTGACATTTGTCCTGAGGAAGGTACGGTGCCATTCCATGGAGGTGGATCCCCCCAGCTGCCTGGGTGGGCTGGAGTTCTGGGGGAATGGGGTGGGACAGGGACTCCACTCTGAGATTTTGCCACCTCTGCAGGCCGTGGAAGGCAGAGAGGACAAGATGGAGGTGGACATGCAATCTGATAGAGAGGAGGAGATGGAAGTGGAGGGAGAAAAGACAGGAGAGGAAGAGATGGAGGTGGACACACCAATTGATAAGGAGGAGGAGATGGAGGTGGATGGAGAACAGACTGGAGAGGAAGAGATGGATGTGGATGTGGAAGAGGAAATGGATGTGGACATGGAAGAGTACACCGAGGACATGGATGTTGATGAAAAAGATGAAGAGGAGGCCATGGTCCTGGGATGAAGACCAATGCCAGCAGCAGGACAGGCATGTGGTCCCCACAGGCAGAGTGGGTTCCCTGCAGCCAGGCTGGGGCGGGGCTGGGCTGGGTGGTCTCTGCTCAGGCACGTGGTACCCAGTGCATTGGATTCTGGTGGCCATGCCCAGCCTGTCCTGTGCTTGCTTTGGGCCACACAAGCCCCATGGCAGTGCCTGGGGCCCAGCCCCCAGACCCAGCCAGCCTCAGCTCTGGCAGCAGAGTCCCGCTGTGCCAGCCTGGGGACACACGGTAGAGCCCTCTGTGCCTGACTGCAGTGACCATGGCACCTGCTTTTCTACCTGGAGTGATGGAGATCCCGGACAGAGATGGCACCCTTTTGTACATAGTTTTTACAGTTTGTTGTTGCCTTTAGGATATAGGGTTTAGGGCTTTGTTTTTGCTTCTGTAAATACATTTCAAATACTGTTGTTAGATATGTTCTTAGGTATATACTTTCTATAAACTGTTGTTATTACAAATATTCTTACAAATCTAAATGTGTTCTGTGTTTTCATCGCTGTTCTTCTGTAAATAAACAACCGTGATTTTTCCCACCCCAGTTCTCTTTCCATTTGCTTCAGGCACAGGCAGTATTGGCCAAGTTGTGGTTTCCACTTGCTCCATGTTCCCAAGGCTGGAGGTTCATGGGGGAGCTGGCACAGCCACCCCAGGAGTGGTTGTCCCACTCAGAGGGTCCCGCTGACAGAGGTCACTGTCTCCTTGCAGTCTCTCTGGACACACTGGGTAGCTGCAGGGGCAAATCCCAGCGTGCCCTGTCCCATGGGATCCCATGTTGGGACTCAGTGTCCCAGCCAGGGTGAGCACTGCTTGTGGCCCTGGGCTCAGCATGGCGGGCCTGGTGCTCACACCAGTGCAGACTTGAAGCTGGCCGTGCACAGCTCTGTGTTTCTCCCAAAAATATCACTGCTGCAGCACCTGGGGTTCCCCAGTGCTTGGCTTTTTATCCCCACTGCATGGAGGATCACATGGCAGGGCAAAGGATGGATCCCATGTGGCATCCAAGCTGCCCTGATCCAGGCTGGGCACAGCCTGATGAACGATGAACACATCTCGCAGGGACATGGAAAGCTCCCCTGAAAACCCAGTTCAGGGAGAGCCTGAGCTCTTTTGTGGCTCTAGGCAGGAAGAAGCTCAGGATCTCCCAGAGAGGCTCAGCAGGCAGTAGGATTGTGCCTGGATCTCGCTCTGGACATGCCAGTGGCTCAAGTGAGAGCTGTGGGAATGATATAGAATGCACTGAGAGGGGCCACAGTCCTGCACGGCTCTTACATCAGGAGCAAAGAGCAGCCTGGAGGCTGGGGAAGGCTGGAGCTGTACCACTGTGTGCTCATCCCTCACCTTCATGGGGAGCTGCCCCCAGAGTTGCTATGTATCACTTTGATGGTTCTCCTGTTGGGTGTATTTTGGAGCAGCTGTTATCTGTGGCTTTTTATGGTGATCCCGTGGAAAGCAGCCACTTGCCTGCTGTTATGAACTCAAAACTAATGCTAACTCCCTTTGGTTTTATTTGGATTTTTAAAATCTATTTGTTTGATTGCTTTGCGTGGGTTTGTTTGTTTCTGGGTTTTGTCAGTTTAGGTTTGAGTTTTTTGTTTGCTTTATTATAAGACTCAGTTGAAGTTGGCATAGCCAAACTCAAGAAAATATACACCAGGCTTGACTTTCCAGAAATTACTTTTGCCTGGGTTTAATGGAATCCTCCAGGCTCAGGATCACCAGTACATTGGCAAATTTGGCTCTGCAACATCAGCTTGCCCAGACTCTGCTCGGTGTTTCACAATTGGAGAAGACAATGAATATTGTGCCAAGCTTCCTTTCAAACAGCCAAACCTGCATCAGCATGACAGAAAAAAAGAAAAAAACAGAGACTATATTCACCAATTAGAGCAGAACCAATGTCCCACCATCTTGCCCTCCACTCTTAATAATTTTGAACATTTCGAGGCAAAGCTGGGCCTAAAGCTTCCATCTCTCAGTTCCTGATGCCATTTGACTCCAGCCTGGACTCCCCCTGATCACACTGCCTGCTGTCCACGTGGTGCTGGGGATGCTCAGCCTGGAAAGAGGAGACCCTGGGGAGGCCTCACTGCAGCTCTGCAGCACTGCAAGCGTGCCACAAGAAAGACTGGGACAGAGTGTTCCACAGGGCCTGTGGCACCAGGACAAGGGGGGACGGCTTTCAGCTGCAGGAGGCTGATTGAAGTTGGATCTGAGGAAGCTGCTCTTTGCCACTGAGGCTGCTGAGGCACTGGCCCAGGCTGTGGATGCCCCATCCTTGGGAACAGGGCTCTGAGCACCATGCTCTGGGGGAACGTTGCTAAGCATGGAACCAAAGGCTCTCTAGCTCAATGGTCATGTCACAATCCATGTCCCATCTGGAACTGGCAGCACCCAGCAAACAGCACAACACAGCCGTTGGCCCTGGGCTCAGCACACGCTGCACGCTGCTCCTGCTGCTCCTGTCACCCTTCTTGTTCCTGCCCCGACACCTCAGAGCATCAGTCTCCAAAGCTGCCTAAGGCCTGGATTGTGTCATCCATCCCTGCAGGATGCTGACATTTGTCCTGAGGAAGGTAGGGTGCCATTCCATGGAGGTGGATCCCCCCAGCTGCCCAGGTGGGCTGGAGTTCTGGGGGGATGGGGTGGGACAGGGACCCCACTCTGAGATTTTGCTACCTCCGCAGGCCGTGGAAGGCAGAGAGGACAAGATGGAGGTGGACACGCAATCTGATAGAGAGGAGGAGATGGAAGTGGAGGGAGAAAAGACAGGAGAGGAAGAGATGGAGGTGGACACACCAATTGATAAGGAGGAGGAGATGGAGGTGGATGGAGAACAGACTGGAGAGGAAGAGATGGAGGTGGATGTGGAAGAGGAAATGGATGTGGACATGGAAGAGTACACCGAGGACATGGATGTTGATTAAAAAGATGAAGAGGAGGCCATGGTCCTGCGATGAAGACCAATGCCAGCAGCAGGACAGGCATGTGGTCCCCACAGGCAGAGTGGGTTCCCTGCAGCCGTGCTGGGGCGGGGCTGGGCTGGGTGGTCTCTGCTCAGGCCCGTGGTATCCAGTGCATTGGGTTCTGGTGGCCATGCCCAGCCTGTCCTGTGCTTGCTTTGGGCCACACAAGCCCCATGGCAGTGCGTTTGGCCCAGCCCCCAGACCCAGCCAGCCTCAGCTCTGGCAGCAGAGTCCCGCTGTGCCAGCCTGGGGACACACGGAAGAGCCCTCTGTGCCTGACTGCAGTGACCATGGCACCTGCTTTTCTACCTGGAGTGATGGAGATCCCGGACAGAGATGGCACCCTTTTGTACATAGTTTTTACAGTTTGTTGTTTCATTTAGGATATAGGTTTTAGGGCTTTGTTTTTTCTTCTGTAAATACATTTCAAATACTGTTGTTAGATATGTTCTTAGGTATATACCTTCGATAAACTGTTGTTATTACAAATATTCTTACAAATCTAAATGTGTTCTGTGTTTTCATTGCTGTTCTTCTGTAAATAAACAACCGTGATTTTTCCCACCCCAGTTCTCTTTCCATTTGCTTCAGGCACAGGCCGTATTGGCCAAGTTGCGGTTTCCACTTGCTCCATGTTCCCAAGGCTGGAGGTTCATGGAGGAGCTGGCACAGCCACCCCAGGAGTGGTTGTCCCACTCAGAGGGTCCCGCTGACAGAGGTCACTGTCTCCTTGCAGTCTCTCTGGACACACTGGGTAGCTGCAGGGGCAAATCCCAGCGTGCCCTGTCCCATGGGATCCCATGTTGGGACTCAATGTCCCAGCCAGGGTGAGCACTGCTTGTGGCCCTGGGCTCAGCATGGCAGGCCTGGTGCTCACACCCATGCAGACTTCAAGCTGGCCATGCACAGCTCTGTGTTTCTCCCAAAAATATCACTGCTGCAGCACCTGGGGTTCCCCAGTGCTCGGCTTTTTATCCCCACTGCATGGAGGATCACATGGCAGGGCAAAGGATGGATCCCATGTGGCATCCAAGCTGCCCTGATCCAGGCTGGGCACAGCCTGATGAACGATGAACACATCTTGCAGGGATATGGAAACCTCCCCTGAGAACCCAGTTCAGGGAGAGCCTGAGCTCTTTTGTGGCTCTAGGCAGGAAGATGCTGAGGATCTCCCAGGGAGGCTCAGCAGGCAGTAGGATTGTGCCTGCATCTCGCTCTGGAGATGCCAGTGGCTCAAGTGAGAGCTGTGGGAATGATTTAGAATGCACTGAGAGGGGCCACAGTCCTGCAAGCTCTTACATCAGGAGCAAAGAGCAGCCTGGAGGCTGGGGAAGGCTGAAGCTGTACCACTGTGTGCTCATCCCTCACCTTCATGGGGAGCTGCCCCCAGAGTTGCTATGTATGACTTTGATGGTTCTCCTGTTGGGTGTATTTTGGAGCAGCTGTTATCTGTGGCTTTTTATGGTGATCCCGTGGAAAGCAGCCACTTGCCTGCTGTTATGAACTCAAAACTAATGCTAACTCCCTTTGGTTTTATTTGGATTTTTAAAATCTATTTGTTTGATTGCTTTGAGTGGGTTTGTTTGTTTCTGGGTTTTGTCAGTTTAGGTTTGAGTTTTTTGTTTGCTTTATTATAAGACTCAGTTGAAGTTGGCATAGCCAAACTCAAGAAAATATACACCAGGCTTGACTTTCCAGAAATTACTTTTGCCTGGGTTTAATGGAATCCTCCAGGCTCAGGATCACCAGTACATTGGCAGGTTTGGCTCTGCAACATCAGCTTGCCCAGACTCTGCTCGGTGTTTCACAATTGGAGAAGACAATGAATATTGTGCCAAGCTTCCTTTCAAACAGCCAAACCTGCATCAGCATGACAGAAAAAAAGAAAAAAACAGAGACTATATTCACCAATTAGAGCAGAACCAATGTCCCACCATCTTGCCCTCCACTCTTAATAATTTTGAACATTTCGAGGCAAAGCTGGGCCTAAAGCTTCCATCTCCCAGTTCCTGATGCCATTTGACTCCAGCCTGGACTCCCCCTGATCACACTGCCTGCTGTCCACATGGGGCTGGGGATGCTCAGCCTGCAAAGAGGAGACCCTGGGGAGGCCTCACTGCAGCTCTGCAGCACTGCAAGCGTGCCACAAGAAAGACTGGGACAGAGTGTTCCACAGGGCCTGTGGCAACAGGACAAGGGGGGACAGCTTTCAGCTGCAGGAGCCTGATTGAAGTTGGATCTGAGGAAGCTGCTCTTTGCCACTGAGGCTGCTGAGGCACTGGCCCAGGCTGTGGATGCCCCATCCTTGGGAACAGGGCTCTGAGCACCATGCTCTGGGGGAACGTTGCTAAGCATGGAACCAGAGGCTCTCTAGCTCAATGGTCATGTCACAATCCATGTCCCATCTGGAACTGCCAGCACCCAGCAAACAGCACAACACAGCCGTTGGCCCTGGGCTCAGCACACGCTGCACGCTGCTCCTGCTGCTCCTGTCACCCTTCTTGTTCCTGCCCCGACACCTCAGAGCATCAGTCTCCAAAGCTGCCTAAGGCCTGGATTGTGTCATCCATCCCTGCAGGATGCTGACATTTGTCCTGAGGAAGGTAGGGTGCCATTCCATGGAGGTGGATCCCCCCAGCTGCCCAGGTGGGCTGGAGTTCTGGGGGGATGGGGTGGGACAGGGACCCCACTCTGAGATTTTGCTACCTCCGCAGGCCGTGGAAGGCAGAGAGGACAAGATGGAGGTGGACACGCAATCTGATAGAGAGGAGGAGATGGAAGTGGAGGGAGAAAAGACAGGAGAGGAAGAGATGGAGGTGGACACACCAATTGATAAGGAGGAGGAGATGGAGGTGGATGGAGAACAGACTGGAGAGGAAGAGATGGAGGTGGATGTGGAAGAGGAAATGGATGTGGACATGGAAGAGTACACCGAGGACATGGATGTTGATTAAAAAGATGAAGAGGAGGCCATGGTCCTGCGATGAAGACCAATGCCAGCAGCAGGACAGGCATGTGGTCCCCACAGGCAGAGTGGGTTCCCTGCAGCCGTGCCGGGGCGGGGCTGGGCTGGGTGGTCTCTGCTCAGGCCCGTGGTACCCAGTGCATTGGATTCTGGTGGCCATGCCCAGCCTGTCCTGTGCTTGCTTTGGGCCACACAAGCCCCATGGCAGTGCGTTTGGCCCAGCCCCCAGACCCAGCCAGCCTCAGCTCTGGCAGCAGAGTCCCGCTGTGCCAGCCTGGGGACACACGGAAGAGCCCTCTGTGCCTGACTGCAGTGACCATGGCACCTGCTTTTCTACCTGGAGTGATGGAGATCCCGGACAGAGATGGCACCCTTTTGTACATAGTTTTTACAGTTTGTTGTTTCATTTAGGATATAGGTTTTAGGGCTTTGTTTTTTCTTCTGTAAATACATTTCAAATACTGTTGTTAGATATGTTCTTAGGTATATACCTTCTATAAACTGTTGTTATTACAAATATTCTTACAAATCTAAATGTGTTCTGTGTTTTCATTGCTGTTCTTCTGTAAATAAACAACCGTGATTTTTCCCACCCCAGTTCTCTTTCCATTTGCTTCAGGCACAGGCCGTATTGGCCAAGTTGCGGTTTCCACTTGCTCCATGTTCCCAGGGCTGGAGGTTCATGGAGGAGCTGGCACAGCCACCCCAGGAGTGGTTGTCCCACTCAGAGGGTCCCGCTGACAGAGGTCACTGTCTCCTTGCAGTCTCTCTGGACACACTGGGTAGCTGCAGGGGCAAATCCCAGCGTGCCCTGTCCCATGGGATCCCATGTTGGGACTCAATGTCCCAGCCAGGGTGAGCACTGCTTGTGGCCCTGGGCTCAGCATGGCAGGCCTGGTGCTCACACCCGTGCAGACTTCAAGCTGGCCATGCACAGCTCTGTGTTTCTCCCAAAAATATCACTGCTGCAGCACCTGGGGTTCCCCAGTGCTCGGCTTTTTATCCCCACTGCATGGAGGATCACATGGCAGGGCAAAGGATGGATCCCATGTGGCATCCAAGCTGCCCTGATCCAGGCTGGGCACAGCCTGATGAACGATGAACACATCTTGCAGGGATATGGAAACCTCCCCTGAGAACCCAGTTCAGGGAGAGCCTGAGCTCTTTTGTGGCTCTAGGCAGGAAGATGCTGAGGATCTCCCAGGGAGGCTCAGCAGGCAGTAGGATTGTGCCTGCATCTCGCTCTGGAGATGCCAGTGGCTCAAGTGAGAGCTGTGGGAATGATTTAGAATGCACTGAGAGGGGCCACAGTCCTGCAAGCTCTTACATCAGGAGCAAAGAGCAGCCTGGAGGCTGGGGAAGGCTGAAGCTGTACCACTGTGTGCTCATCCCTCACCTTCATGGGGAGCTGCCCCCAGAGTTGCTCTGTATCACTTTGATGGTTCTCCCGTTGGGTGTATTTTGGAGCAGCTGTTATCTGTGGCTTTTTATGGTGATCCCGTGGAAAGCAGCCACTTGCCTGCTGTTATGAACTCAAAACTAATGCTAACTCCCTTTGGTTTTATTTGGATTTTTAAAATCTATTTGTTTGATTGCTTTGCGTGGGTTTGTTTGTTTCTGGGTTTTGTCAGTTTAGGTTTGAGTTTTTTGTTTGCTTTATTATAAGACTCAGTTGAAGTTGGCATAGCCAAACTCAAGAAAATATACACCAGGCTTGACTTTCCAGAAATTACTTTTGCCTGGGTTTAATGGAATCCTCCAGGCTCAGGATCACCAGTACATTGGCAGGTTTGGCTCTGCAACATCAGCTTGCCCAGACTCTGCTCGGTGTTTCACAATTGGAGAAGACAATGAATATTGTGCCAAGCTTCCTTTCAAACAGCCAAACCTGCATCAGCATGACAGAAAAAAAGAAAAAAACAGAGACTATATTCACCAATTAGAGCAGAACCAATGTCCCACCATCTTGCCCTCCACTCTTAATAATTTTGAACATTTCGAGGCAAAGCTGGGCCTAAAGCTTCCATCTCCCAGTTCCTGATGCCATTTGACTCCAGCCTGGACTCCCCCTGATCACACTGCCTGATGTCCACATGGGGCTGGGGATGCTCAGCCTGGAAAGAGGAGACCCTGGGGAGGCCTCACTGCAGCTCTGCAGCACTGCAAGCGTGCCACAAGAAAGACTGGGACAGAGTGTTCCACAGGGCCTGTGGCAACAGGACAAGGGGGGACAGCTTTCAGCTGCAGGAGCCTGATTGAAGTTGGATCTGAGGAAGCTGCTCTTTGCCACTGAGGCTGCTGAGGCACTGGCCCAGGCTGTGGATGCCCCATCCTTGGGAACAGGGCTCTGAGCACCATGCTCTGGGGGAACGTTGCTAAGCATGGAACCAAAGGCTCTCTAGCTCAATGGTCATGTCACAATCCATGTCCCATCTGGAACTGCCAGCACCCAGCAAGCAGCACAACACAGCCGTTGGCCCTGGGCTCAGCAGATGCTGCACGCTGCTCCTGCTGCTGCTGTCACCCTTCTTGTTCCTGCCCCGACACCTCAGAGCATCAGTCTCCAAAGCTGCCTAAGGCCTGGATTGTGTCATCCATCCCTGCAGGATGCTGACATTTGTCCTGAGGAAGGTACGGTGCCATTCCATGGAGGTAGATCCCCCCAGCTGCCTGGGTGGGCTGGAGTTCTGGGGGAATGGGGTGGGACAGGGACTCCACTCTGAGATTTTGCTACCTCTGCAGGCCGTGGAAGGCAGAGAGGACAAGATGGAGGTGGACACGCAATCTGATAGAGAGGAGGAGATGGAAGTGGAGGGAGAAAAGACAGGAGAGGAAGAGATGGAGGTGGACACACCAATTGATAAGGAGGAGGAGATGGAGGTGGATGGAGAACAGACTGGAGAGGAAGAGATGGATGTGGATGTGGAAGAGGAAATGGATGTGGACATGGAAGAGTACACCGAGGACATGGATGTTGATTAAAAAGATGAAGAGGAGGCCATGGTCCTGCGATGAAGACCAATGCCAGCAGCAGGACAGGCATGTGGTCCCCACAGGCAGAGTGGGTTCCCTGCAGCCGTGCTGGGGCGGGGCTGGGCTGGGTGGTCTCTCCTCAGGCCCGTGGTATCCAGTGCATTGGGTTCTGGTGGCCATGCCCAGCCTGTCCTGTGCTTGCTTTGGGCCACACAAGCCCCATGGCAGTGCGTTTGGCCCAGCCCCCAGACCCAGCCAGCCTCAGCTCTGGCAGCAGAGTCCCGCTGTGCCAGCCTGGGGACACACGGAAGAGCCCTCTGTGCCTGACTGCAGTGACCATGGCACCTGCTTTTCTACCTGGAGTGATGGAGATCCCGGACAGAGATGGCACCCTTTTGTACATAGTTTTTACAGTTTGTTGTTTCATTTAGGATATAGGTTTTAGGGCTTTGTTTTTTCTTCTGTAAATACATTTCAAATACTGTTGTTAGATATGTTCTTAGGTATATACCTTCTATAAACTGTTGTTATTACAAATATTCTTACAAATCTAAATGTGCTCTGTGTTTTCATTGTTGTTCTTCTGTAAATAAACAACCGTGATTTTTCCCACCCCAGTTCTCTTTCCATTTGCTTCCGGCACAGGCAGTATTGGCCAAGTTGTGGTTTCCACTTGCTCCAGGTTCCCAGGGCTGGAGGTTCATGGAGGAGCTGGCACAGCCACCACAGGAGTGGTTGTCCCACTCAGAGGGTCCCGCTGACAGAGGTCACTGTCTCCTTGCAGTCTCTCTGGACACACTGGGTAGCTGCAGGGGCAAATCCCAGCGTGCCCTGTCCCATGGGATCCCATGTTGGGACTCAATGTCCCAGCCAGGGTGAGCACTGCTTGTGGCCCTGGGCTCAGCATGGCAGGCCTGGTGCTTACACCAGTGCAGACTTCAAGCTGGCCATGCACAGCTCTGTGTTTCTCCCAAAAATATCACTGCTGCAGCACCTGGGGTTCCCCAGTGCTCGGCTTTTTATCCCCACTGCATGGAGGATCACATGGCAAGGCAAAGGATGGATCCCATGTGGCATCCAAGCTGCCCTGATCCAGGCTGGGCACAGCCTGATGAACGATGAACACATCTCGCAGGGATATGGAAACCTCCCCTGAGAACCCAGTTCAGGGAGAGCCTGAGCTCTTTTGTGGCTCTAGGCAGGAAGATGCTCAGGATCTCCCAGAGAGGCTCAGCAGGCAGTAGGATTGTGCCTGCATCTCGCTCTGGAGATGCCAGTGGCTCAAGTGAGAGCTGTGGGAATGATTTAGAATGCACTGAGAGGGGCCACATTCCTGCACGGCTCTTACATCAGGAGCAAAGAGCAGCCTGGAGGCTGGGGAAGGCTGGAGCTGTAGCACTGTGTGCTCATCCCTCACCTTCATGGGGAGCTGCCCCCAGAGTTGCTATGTATCACTTTGATGGTTCTCCTGTTGGGTGTATTTTGGAGCAGCTGATATCTGTGGCTTTTTATGGTGATCCCGTGGAAAGCAGCCACTTGCCTGCTGTGATGAACTCAAAACTAATTCCTCATTACCTTTGGTTTTATTTGGATTTTTCAAATCTATTTGTTTGATTGGTTTGCGTGGGTTTCTTTGTTTCTGGGTTTTGTCGGTTTCGGTTTGAGTTTTTGTGTCCTTTATTATAAGACTCAGGTGAAGTTGGCATAGCCAAACTCAAGAAAATATACACCAGGCTTGACTTTCCAGAAATTACTTTTGCCTGGGTTTAATGGAATCCTCCAGGCTCAGGATCACCAGTACATTGGCAGGTTTGGCTCTGCAACATCAGCTTGCCCAGACTCTGCTCGGTGTTTCACAAATGGAGAAGACAATGGATATTGTGCCAAGCTTCCTTTCAAACAGCCAAACCTGCATCAGCATGACAGAAAAAAAGAAAAAAACAGAGACTATATTCACCAACTAGAGCAGAAACAGTGTCCCACCATCTTGGCCTTAACTGTTACTCAATTTTGAATATTTAGAGGCAAAGCTGGGCCTAAAGCTTCCATCTCTCCGTTCCTGATGCCATTTGACTCCAGCCTGGACTCCCCCTGATCACACTGCCTGCTGTCCACGTGGGGCTGGGGATGCTCAGCCTGGAAAGAGGAGACCCTGGGGAGGCCTCACTGCAGCTCTGCAGCACTGCAAGGGTGCCACAAGAAAGATTGGGACAGGGTGTTCCACAGGGCCTGTGGCAACAGGACAAGGGGGGATGGCTTTCAGCTGCAGGAGGCTGATTGAAGCTGGATCTGAGGAAGCTGCTCTCTTCCACTGAGGGTGCTGAGGCACTGGCCCAGGCTGTGGATGCCCCATCCTTGGGAACAGGGCTCTGAGCACCATGCTCTGGGGGAACGTTGCTAAGCATGGAACCAAAGGCTCTCTAGCTCAATGGTCATGTCACAATCCATGTCCCATCTGGAACTGCCAGCACCTAGCAAGCAGCACAACACAACCGCTGGCCCTGGGCTCAGCACACGCTGCACGCTGCTCCTGCTGCTCCTGTCACCCTTCTTGTTCCTGCCCCGATACCTCATCTCATCAGTCTCCAAAGCTGCCTAAGGCCATCCATCCCTGCAGGATGCTGACATTTGCCCTGAGGAAGGTAGGGTGCCATTCCATGGAGGTGGATCCCCCCAGGTGCCCGGGTGGGCTGGAGTTCTGGGGGGATGGGGTGGGACAGGGACCCCACTCTGAGGTTTTGCTACCTCTGCAGGCCGTGGCAGGCAGAGAGGACAAGATGGAGGTGGACACACAGACTGATAGAGAGGAGAAGATGGAAGTGGAGGGAGAAAAGACAGGAGAGGAAGAGATGGAGGTGGACACAGAAATTGATATGGAGGAGGAGATGGAGGTGGATGGAGAACAGACTGGAGAGGAAGAGATGGAGGTGGATGTGGATGTGGAAGAGGAGATGGACGTGGACATTGAAGAGTACACCGAGGACATGGATGTTGATTAAAAAGATGAAGAGGAGGCCATGGTCCTGCGATGAAGACCAATGCCAGCAGATGGACAGGCATGTGGTCCCCACAGGCAGAGTGGGTTCCCTGCAGCCAGGCTGGGGCGGGGCTGGGCTGGGTGGTCTCTGCTCAGGCCCGTGGTATCCAGTGCATTGGGTTCTGGTGGCCATGCCCAGCCTGTCCTGTGCTTGCTTTGGGCCACACAAGCCCCATCCCATTGCCTGGGGCCCAGCCCCCAGACCCAGCCAGCCTCAGCTCTGGCAGCAGAGTCCCACTGTGCCAGCCTGGGGACACACGGAAGAGCCCTCTGTGCCTGACTGCAGTGACCATGGCACCTGCTTTTGTTCCTGACTGATGGAGATCCCGGACAGAGATGGCACCCTTTTGTACATAGTTTTTACAGTTTGTTGTTGCCTTTAGGATATAGGTTTTAGGGCTTTGTTTTTGCTTCTGTAAATACATTTCAAATACTGTTGTTAGATATGTTCTTAGGTATATACTTTCTATAAACTGTTGTTATTACAAATATTCCTACAAATCTAAATGTGTTCTGTGTTTTCATCGCTGTTCTTCTGTAAATAAACAACCGTGATTTTTCCCACCCCAGTTCTCTTTCCATTTGCTTCAGGCACAGGCTGTATTGGCCAAATTGCGGTTTCCACTTGCTCCAGGTTCCCAGGGCTGGAGGTTCATGGGGGAGCTGGCACAGCCACCACAGGAGTGGTTGTCCCACTCAAAGGGTCCCACTGACAGAAGTCACTGTCTCCTTGCAGTCTCTCTGGACACACTGGGTAGCTGCAGGGGCAAATCCCAGCGTGCCCTGTCCCATGGTATCCCATGTTGGAGCAGGGCTGAGCCTGCGTTGTCCTGCAGATCCTCATCCATGGCTCTTCTCTGGGTATCCTCAGTGATAGTAAAAGGGTTTTAAAATCATAGGGATTTAGGGTTAACAGGAAAAATAAGCTTAGTAGGCCCTGGAAAAATAAATACCCTAAGCACCAGAAGAACTTGTACTCACTACAACTGCACCTGCGTAGCTAGTACATGATAAATGGTATAATAGTTAGATGAGATGATTGTTTAGTCATTAAATATAATTACTGTTTAGTCATAAGAATAATCATGAGAAACTGTGGTCAGGAACCTAAAGAAACTCATGTCAATGTATATAAAAGAACAATATAAATTTAATAATTAATATGTGAGTTATGTAACGATAGAATATAAAATACGTTCAGCTTGAAAGCCATGTCGGAGTCAGATTTGGGTCTGTACCCCTGACTCCCAGAGCTCTTAGTAAAAGCACATGAATATAATCATATCCCGTGATTATGTGTGTTCCGGAACGCTAACACCAGGGCCAGCGAGGGTGCACTGGGCTGTGGGGAACCCCTGTTCCTGGGCATCCTGAGGGGCTGGAGCAGCCTGGAGGCAGCCTCAGCACAGGGGCCTCGGTCCTACATGGACCAAGATTTCCTTTGGAAGCCTCCTCTGTCACCAGACTCTGGTACAAGCACACCACAAATTGATCCTCCTAGTTAAAGGTGTGATGTTCATTGGCACAAATTTGTCCCTTGGACTTTCTAGCACAGCAAATGTCAGCGCTTGTCATCCTTGTTCAGCACTCCCTGCTCCGGCACCAAAACATCTGAACCTGACAGAACATCTTTAATTAGCACCAACCTGCAGAGAGCTGCAGGGGGAGAACCCACCCCCAACCACCCAGAGGAACACTTGACATTGATAATCGGGGGCAGAGGTGAAACTGAAGTATTTTAATGCCGAGAGAGGGAATATTTAAATTGCTGAATTCATTCTCCAAGAACAATAACGAAAGCTTTTGGTCTCCTCACCTGACATAGATGTGTATTGCTGAGGTGTGCTTCTGGGTTATGTCTCATTTTAATTCATCTGTTCAGAACTCTGATGCTGATCCTGGCTGAGGTGCAGAGATGATATTTCAGAGCCAGATGAGCTCAGCACAGCTTGTGCAACGCAGAATTTCCAGACCCAGACATTCAGGCCATGCAAACAGAGACTTTTTCATCTCTGTGCAATGATCTGTATTAGGACCTCACTGCTGTACCACTGACTTCTCAGAGCTGGCCCCTTGATCCAGCTTTCCCCAGTCACTGCACAGACTTCACTCCAAGCGGTTTCTGATAGAGTTCAGTAGCACCTGGGGTTTAATCCTGGTTTTTCTTCATCTTCTCCTGAGCTGCCTCCAGACACGCTGTGTGGGCACTGTCTGACAGCAGAGCATTAACGTCTCACCTCCCTGACACTGAGGTTCATGTCACAGCTTTTCATCAAAAGCAGCAAATAAATGATTCCCACTGGGTCCCACACAGCTCTGTGGGGACTTTGTGTGGCTGCACTTCCAGCACGAGCCCTGGTGCACAGGAATTTCAGGAGGAGATACAGAAGCAATTAGCCATTCACATAGAAAAACATCACTTAGCATGGCCCAGATCCCCACAACACAGCAGACTCTGGTAACCCACACTCTGCACTTTTACTTTCACCTCTGTGCCTTACTTTGCCTCTCACTCAATTCCTCCCAGTTTCCCTCATGCTCAGGTTCCCAAGATCATGACAAGCAGCACTGGGAGCCGGGAGAGAGGATGGGAATTGTCCCAAGGCTTGACAAGATTTCTCTTCTCAGGCCTGACAATTCCAGCCAAGGAGAGAGGAAAAGCCTGCATGAAAGAGGTGTGAAATCAAAGCAGTAAGCAAATTTAGGTTCAATGAGGGAAGCTGAAGAGGTTTTCAATGTTTAGAACAAGATTAGCAGCTCCAGACACAGGAAGGATGCATCATTTTCCCTGCTATAACAACTCTGTGATGCAAATTGCGACTCAAATCCTCCTCCCCACCTCTGGGACCTCTTCAGCCACAAACGTGCTGCTGAATTTTTAAAGCAATGTGGAAGCTGGTCAGA
This sequence comes from Lonchura striata, assembly GCF_050655825.1. Taxonomy (NCBI): domain Eukaryota; kingdom Metazoa; phylum Chordata; class Aves; order Passeriformes; family Estrildidae; genus Lonchura; species Lonchura striata. The sequence continues at coordinate 7,824,938 of NC_140737.1, forward strand.
AAGGTGGTTTGCAAATAAAAATCCCAGAGGACAGTTTGGAAACACCAGCAGGAGCAAAGAGAGGCAGAGCCTGGCCCCTGGGGTGCAGCACAGCTACATGACACATGCCTGAGACTCTAAGAAATTAAAGGACTTGCCACTTTTTTCTCTCCCACAGGAGGTACAGAAGCTAACTCGAAAAAAAATGGAAACGCCTGCAGTCTCCTGCCCACGGAGGAATAACACAGACCAAAAGAAAAAAAAAAATTAAAAAAAAAAGAGAAAGAAATTGGACTTGCTCACTGTTCTGGTTTGAAAGCAAAACTAGTGAGAGACTCTAAGTCAGAAATACAATTTATTGGGAAAAGGGGAAAAGGACAAAAATACATGCAATAATACAAAGGGAAATGCTACTGACAAAGTCAGAATACAACCTGGCCAGCATGCTGGTAGCAGTCTGATTTGGAAGAGCTGCAGTCGTCTTGGGATAGCAGATGTAGTTGCTGTGTCTTCTCAGAGAACCTGTGAAAAGGCTCTCCTCTGTCTAGAAATCTCCAGTTTTATCCAGGTGGGAATGCCTAGCTCCTCCCCCCTGGGCAGAGCATCTCACAATGGGTCATTATGAGTCACGAGGTGTGTCCTTAATCACCTCCTCCTCCTGCACAGTGTTATCTCTGAGTCATGTGGCCAGGCATTGATGGGGCTATTAACAGCAGATAAGGAAAACTGCCCCAAGGCAACTCCTACTCGGATGGTAATTGGAAAACGTTTGTTTTTTTTTTTTAATCTTGGACACTCACAGAGGAAAGCCTGGCAGCCAGTTTTATCCCCTTTCAAAGCATCTTTCTACCCCCATCTCCGTGGTTAGGATACAGGTCACTGCTTCAGTTTTTACCTGCTGTGTAAAAAAAAAGGACCATCCCATAAGTTTGTGCCTGAGGAGTCAAAGGGAATTCCCATGCCTCATGCCCATCTGTCCCTCTGTCTGTGTGAGTGTGCAGTGTCTTCTCACAGATAACAACCAACAGAAAAAGAGGAAACAGCCTCAAGTTGCACCAGTGGAGACCTAGATTGGATATTAGGAAAATTTCCTCACCAAAGAGTTGCCAGCAGTGGCACAGGCTGCCCAGGGCACTGGAGTCACCATCTCTGGAGGCATTTAAAAGAAGTGTGGATGTGGCACCTGGGGACATGGTTCGGTGGTGAGATTGGCACTCCTGCAGGAATGGTTTGACTCCACAAACTCTGAGAGCTTTTCCAAGCTAAACAATTCTTGCAAAGACCCTTGACTCAGTGTCCCAGCCAGGGTGAGCACTGCTTGTGGCCCTGGGCTCAGCATGGCAGGCCTGGTGCTCACACCAGTGCAGACTTCAAGCTGGCCATGCACAGCTCCGTGTTTCTCCCAAAAATATCACTGCTGCAGCACCTGGGGTTCCCCAGTGCTTGGCTTTTTATCCCTACTGCATGGAGGATCACATGGAATGACAAAGAATGGATCCCAAGTGGCATCCAACCTGCCCTGATGCAGACTGGGCACCAGCAGGGGAAGGTGCAGTGCAATGTCTGCACAGCCCAACCAGCCATCCTACCCCAGCCACTGGATGAGATGGAAAAATAGGTGGGGAGTTACTCCAAACAGCACTGTCTGATTTATCTTAGCCAAAACCAGCACTGGGGGTTGTTGGGAGAAAGGGAGAATTCACATGTTCGGTGACACGTGGAAGGGCCCTGATCAGATTCACAGAGTAAGGAGAAATTCTGCATCCCTGATTTGCAGTATTTGCAGCTAAAAATCACACCTTTCTGCCCAGGTAAAAGCAGATGTTCAATAGAGAGCTGGGTGGGATTAGGTAACAGGCAGATATGAATAGGAAAGCAGCAGTATGTGACTTCTGTGTACTTCTGAATGATGTTGCTCAAGACTGAGCTGCATTTTAATAAGAAATGGAAAATCAATGATGAGAAAATTAATATATGTACACAACAATGGAGATGAGATTGGATTCTGGCTTGAGGCAGGACTTGGTTCCAATAAAATCTGCTGGGGAAGAGGCCTGGCTTAAACTCGCATTGCTTGCTTTCCTTTGAAGAACAACAATATCCAAAATATGACAGATGAATATTCCTGGGGTAGAGGTTGGTAATTCAACTGCAAACGTCAGGAGAGGAAGGATTGCAGGAAACACAAAAGGAAGACAAATTGTAGTCTCATCAAACAACAGAAAAGTCCAGTGCCTGTGTATAAATATGCAGTGCTTGTGTTGAATTATTCCAAGAAAATGCAAGTCTGAAGTTAATCCCAGGTGTTTGACTTCACAAAAATCTGCAAGCCCTGATTTGATTTCCTTCCCAGATGGTGAATATGAAATCCCTGAGCAGATGCCTCGGTTCTAGGTGCAGGTAGAGTTACTGTATCCAGGAACCTCTCCTCTGCATCTCCCATTTTTCTGAAAACAAGTCCACACAGTGGCCCCAGTGGCCGGCACATGTCACCCTGTGAGCTGCACTGGCTGAGATTTAGATTTCAGCCCAACTGAAGAACAACAAAGGCTCCTTTGTGCCCATACCCAGAGACAGAGCCCAGAACAGCTTTCAGCAACTGTTTGAGCACTGCCCGGGTCTTTATCAGAACAATCTTAATTGATGCTGGAAGGGATTTAAAGGGCAAACACAGGTGGCTCTAATCCCCCTGCTCACTTAATCTGGGAAATGTAGCTCTTCTTTTGGCCAAGATCAGCAGCTCAGTCATAGAATCCTCGAATGGTTTGGGTTAGGAAGGAACTAATGACCATCTCATTCCATGCCCCCTGCCTTCCACTATGCCAGGTTGCTCCAAGCCCTGTCCAATTGGCCTGTAACACCTCCAGTGATGGGGCTGCCACAGCTTCTCTGGCCAGTCTGTTCCAGGGTCTTTCCAACCTCACAGAAAATAATTTCTTCCCACTCTCCTTCTAAACCTGTCCTTTGTCAGGCTGACCCCTGTAGAGTTGTGTTTGCACTGTATATCCCCTCATAATGCTTTGTCCCTCCATATCCCCTCTTTGTACCTGTTTGGTTCATCCCAGCTTCCCCATCAGTACCTGTATGTCCATCAAAGCCCAACCCATCCCCCTGTCTCCTCCCAGGTGATGTGTCCATCACCTGGTGACCCTTCCCCTTTTTCCAGATCCTTCCCCCAGGGTCACCAGGTAGCTGGACCCTGGCTGGGACTCCTCCCCGACCCCCTCCTCAGTGGTCACTCTGAGGCCTTGTCCCCCGAGAGCCACTCCCATGTCCTTCCCCTGTTGGCTGTTCGGTTTTCCCTGCCCCCCTATACCTGGCTGCTCTGGGTGGGGCCCGCTCTCTCTTGCTCCGGAGGCCCTTCGAGGTCAGATATGGCCTGGGATCTCTCCAGGCCCTCATTAAACTTTGGAACTAATCCTGAGGGAGAGCGCCTCTTTCCTTTGCTTGTGGGACCAGCTTGTCTTTGGACTCACGTGGGAGCTTCTCCAAGCCCCCCGGGATCCAAGGAGAAGTTCCGTCCCTCTGCTCGCCTCACCCCACTGCCCAGCTGTCCGGGCTCCACAGGGAATCTGTCCCTGTGGATTCGAGGGTGAGATGCAGCACTGGGGCTCTGTGGTTTCTTTCCTGTAGAAAAGAACTGTCCCTCTTGCCCGGGTGCTCTTGGCCTCAGGCACTTGACCACTCTAGAGGGACACAGGAGCTCTGTGCTCAGTGGGGTGGAGGCTGAGGACAGCAGAGGAGAGCCCTGGGAGGGACTGAAGGGTGGCTCCAGAGATGGTGGATCCTTTGGCATGGCAGAGAACAGCCAGAGAAAGAAAAGACTCGTGAAGGGGGATGACAACAGCCTGCAGGGACAGAGGCGCAGGGCAGGGACACCGTGGGACAGCCTGGGCTGCAGAGGGCTCAGGGATGTGCAGCAGCTGCAAGGCCCTGACAGAGCCAACCTGTGCAGCCCTTTGGCCATGGCTGCTGGCCCTGGGCCTGAGGCCACCAGGGGACAAGTGACCCTTGCAGCCCTGGGGCCTCAGTGCCTCCTTGTCCCTGCTCAGCAGCCTGGCAGGGGCCGCCCCATGGTCCTGCCCTTGGCACTGCACATCCCCACATGCCAGTGCCTATCCCAGGAAGAGCCCTGAGCAATGAGGGAGGGACAGGATCTGCCTTGCCAGGGGCTGGGGCTCAGGCCTGGGCCCTTTGCATTCCTGAAACACATCCAGGTTTGCTCAGCACCAGAGACACCTTTCCCTTGCTTGTCCCCAGCTGTCACCAGTGCCTCCAGTGTTCTGCTCTGACTGGAACCTGGGGACACTTTCTCAGTCCTGTCCCTGACAGGGATATTTTCAAAGTACAAGAACTTCAGAGTTTCAATGTAACTGAGGTCTTGAGGGTTTTGTGACATCACTGAGGCAATTGTGACATCACAGAGCTGGCTGTGATATCACAGAATATGGTGTGAGGCCATAGATCAGGCTCTGCCATCATCGAGGGTGGCTCTGTAGCATCAGAGACAGGGTTGTGACATCACCAGGTGGCTGTGTGACATCATAGAGCAGGCTGTGTCATTGCAGGGTGACTGTGACATCATGGAGTCTTTTGTGACATCACAGCACTGCTGTATGGCATCACAGGGTGACTTCATAGATCTGGATCTATGACATCACAGAGGCTGTGTGACATCACAGAGATGTCTCTGTGACACCACAGGAGGCTGTGTGACATCACAGGAGGCTGTGTGACATCACAGGAGGCTGTGTAACATCTCAGAGGTGTGTGACATCACAGGAAGGCTGTGTAATATCTCCCTGCTCTTTTAAATGCTTTAAAGTTCTTTTAAAAGTTTTCTATGCCTCCTAATTTTTACATATGTCTACTGGAATTCTCATGCACTGCTCACGTAAATAATAATTGTTGTACATTTTTCTTTATAAGAAGAGAGAATTGCTGGACTGTTAGTTTAACCAGTGAAGTTAGAGAAGTAGCAATTACATCCTCCAATCCATTGCCGCTTTTAAATTTCATATATTACAAAAATAAAAAATAATTGCTACTTCTTTTTACTCTTTTACTCTTTTAATCTTAATATGAGTACGTGAGTTATTTTGTGTTTTAGTGCAACAGTGTGACATCACAGGGGCTGTGTGACATCACAGGGGCAATATGATGTCACATAAATGTCTGTGTGACATCATGGAGAGCTGTGTGACATCAAAGGAACAGTGTGTCATCACAGGATGCTGTGTGAGTGACATCATGCAGCAGGCTGAGACATCACAGAATCTACTGTGACATTGCAGGGTGAATGTGACATCCCAGGGGCAGTGTGACAACACAGAGGTGTCTGAGTGACATCACAGAGATATCTGTGTGACATCACAGAGATGGCTGTGTGATATCACAGAGATGTCTGTGTGACATCACAAGAGCTGTGACATCACAGAAATGTCCTTGTGACATCTCAGGAGGCTGTGAGACATCACAGGCGTGTGCAACATCACAGGAAGGCAGTGTAATATCACCATGCTCTTTTAAATGTTTTAAAGTTACCTTAAAATTTTTTCTGCCTCCTGATTTTTACATATTTCTACTAGATTTCTCATGCACTGTTCATGTAAATAATAATTGCTGTACATTCTTCTTTATAAGAAGAGAGGATTGCTGGACTGTTAGTTTAACCAGTGAAGTTAGAGAAGTAGCAATTACATCCTCCAATCCACTGCCACTGTGGACATTGTGACACTGTGGGGCCCTGTGAGACCAAGGGACCAGTGTGACACTGTGGGGCACCATGGAACCAAGGAGACCATTGTGACACTGAGAGGACTCATGGGATCATGAGGACCATTGGGATACTATGAGGCCCCCTGGAATAAGCAAAGCATTGGGACACTGTGAGGCCTCATGGCGCCAGTGAGACCATTGTGACCCGCTGGGTGCCCACAGAACCAAGAGGACCATGGTGACACAGCGAGACCTCATGAAACCAAGAGGCCTTTGTGGCACTGCAGGGCTCTTGAACGAAAGGTGCATTGTGAAATTGTGAGGACTCATGTCATCAGTGCTCCATTGTGACACTGGGCAACCAAAGGAGATCATTGTGGCACCACAGGGCAGCATGGAACGTAGAGGCCATTGTGACATGATGGAACCCTATCAAGCCAAAGGTTCATTGTTACACTGCAGGGCTTGTCTTTGGTTTGGAAAGACAGGTGTCTGCTAAGGAATGCAGGAGCCTCCCCTGTAATGGGAAAAAAAAATGTAGACCCCGTCCCTCCGAATTGTCATAAATTTGAAATTAAGGGGGCTCTCAGGCAAAAATATGGGAGCAGGAAAAACAGATTTTTATTAGGGAAAAACTAAAAAGATAAAATAAGCAATGCAGCGAACCAAAACAACGCTGACAGAGTCAGAATACAACCTGACTCCCTCTTGGTCAGGGTGTTGACCACAGTGCAATTGGGAATTATGGCTGCAACCCTCCTGGAGTGTCAGGTGTGGTTCTGTTGGAGCAGTGATCCTGTTGAAAAAGGGTGTAGTCTTCCTCTGAAGAGGCAGTGGAAGAGACAGCTGTTCTTCTCAGAAAATCTAGCACAGAAAAATCTGTGCTGGTAGGCCAGAGTCTCAAGACTATGTATGCAGGTAGGAATGCTTGGCTTCTCCCTCTAGGCAGAGCATCTCACAATGGGATGCTGTCACTTTTCTCAGTCATGCAGTGACATTCAGTAGCCCATTAACAGCTGATGTCTCCCCGGAGGGAGGTTTGGTTTGTGGAAGAGACAAAGAAAATTGCCCAATTAAGAGAAGATAACTGCCACACCTCTAGCAGATGGCAATGGAATACATCTTGCCTTGCAATCTAGGACAGGGCTGCATGGAACCAAAGCTCCAGAGGGACACAGAGGGGCCTCCTGTCATCAATGGTCCATTGTGACACTGTGGATCTGGGGGAGATCAGGAGACCTTTGTGACACAGCAAAGCCCCAGGGTCCAGAGGTCCATTGTGACACTGCAGTGATCATGGAACAGAGGAGTGACGTGTCAGTGTGGGCCTGGGGAACCACGGAGACCTTTGGGACACTGCAGGACCTCATGGAATCATTGGGACCATTGGGACACTGCAGGGCCGGCTGGAACCTAGGGGCCATTGCCACACTGTGGAAGCCCATCGAACCAAGGGACTACTGTGACACTGCTGGAGCCCATGGAATCAAGGCCCTGTTATGACACTGAAGAGCCCCGTGGATCCAAGGTGCCACTGTGACACTATGGGGCACCATAAAACCAAGGGAATGTGAAACAGGTCTGGCTTTGATTCCTGGGGACCACCTGAGTGGTCCAGCTGACCTTGGCATATGGATGGTCTCTTCTCATCTGCTGCTGAAACACTGGGGCTCCCTGCTTTCCTTCCTATGGAAAAGAACTGTCATTTTCCAAGTGCTCATGGCCAAATTTGGGTTCCACCTCCAACATGGCCTATTGTGACAGACTGGGGGAGATTGTTGGCTGGAAACATTTGATGTGTGAGGGAGGAAGGGGCAGGTCCAGCCTTGCCCTGCCCTGGAACCCCAGCCCTGCCCTGCCATGGAACCCCAATCCCCCCAGAGCCTCTATCCCAGCCCAGCAGTGTCTGCCAGTCCCTGGCACAGCACAGGCAATGCTCCACAGCCACCTCTGGAGCCCCAGCCCAGCTCCTGAGTGACCAAATGACCCCAAGTCCCACCTGGGGGAAGGGCCCAGGAAGACCAAGGAGTACTTAAGGCTGACCACAAGGCAAGCACACATCTTGACCTTGCCTTCTCCTGGAATTTCTGTCTGAATACCACTGGAATCCAGGAGTTGGTAGCTCTGTGTGTACTTCTCTAAACCTTTTTTGTCTTTCCCTCCTTCCATGTCTTCTTCAAATTCCCTCTTCTTGCAAATGTTGATTAACTTATAAATGAACAGGCTTAGAGTTTGTGAAGTTGAATGGGCCAAGATAATGCTTGAAATCCATATTTTGTTGATTGAATGCCATATTAAATATTTTGTAAAAGTTTCACTGATTTTCTAAATTACCTATTAAGGTCTGTTTTGTTGTTTTGAGCTCCTGAGAATCTCTTGTTGGTATTTCTGCAGTACATCCAACTCAGAGCACACAAATAATTCTAATTCCTTTTAAATGTGTCAGTGAAAGAGCTTTTTAGTGGATGGGTGTCAGGGTTTGTCTGTCCTGCTTGGCACAGCCCAGGCAGGGCTTTCACAGCCCCATCCCACACTCCATTTCCCAGCTGGAGCCGCTGGTGCCTCTGAGTTCTGCTGCCCCAGCCCCAGGGACGCTCTCCTTGTCTGCCCATTCCCCCAGGGCCTCTGGGCAGGGATGGCCTCAGTGGGGGCTGCTGACATCCTCAGCAACTTGGAGGCTGCTGCTGAATTTTACTGCTCCAGAGGCTTCTTCAGCCTTCAGCTCTTCAGTTCAGGAATTCAGTGCCCCAGGGCTCATTAACATTCAGAACACCTTAACAAGCCAAGCCTCTGGGAATAATTTGATTTAAACTTTCAAATCCTTTGTGGTTGGTTAGGCGGATTCCATTACTGTAATTGAAATGAATGAATGTTATTTACACAGGGAGTGAGAAACAATTTATTAGGTCCAGTTTTGATTTTTTTAGTTAATACATTGATATGTGCAATCTCCAATTGACATTGAATCCAAGTACCTCCCCATGCAGTTGAAATAGATATGAAAACCAAGACCCTTTGTGGCTGACAATCCATCAGACTCTGTCCCTACCCCCACCCCACCATTTCCCCCATCCAAGCCCTGGCACTCAGAGCAGCCTTGTGCAAATCTGAGCTCCCTCCAGCCCAGGCTGCACCTGCAGGTTTCAGCTCCTTGGCTCCAACTCCCACCTGCTTTCCTTGGAGAAGGAGCTGCCCCAGACACAGAGGGATGTTCATTTACGGTCAGCAACAAAGCCAAGGGAAGGCACAACTCCATCAAATGCAAAAGTTATTCCTCTGCTGGCTATTAAATCCACTGTGCACAGCAGGCAGTATCAGAGCAATGGAAAACACCTTCTGTGCCCAGCACAGATCCCAAGGTCCCCCCAAACCCTCCCTGCCCCAATTCTGCCCAGATTTGCTCTTTGCACACACGAGTCACAGGTTGAAATCAGAAGCTCCCTCCATGCCCAGAGGGAGGAAAAGAGGGAAAGTGGATGAAGAGCTCTCCTGTGCAGAGCCAAGGTCCAAGTGCAGCACCTGCAGTGGGAACCACAACTTATATGGTTTGTTTCCTTTGGGCTCAGGGATGGTGACACTCAGAGGCACAGAAAGGTTTCTTGCCAACAAACGCAAGTTGAACATTTGAACAGTTTAATAACCATCATAGCTCTTCCCTCAGCTCTCGGTGATGTCCCAGCAGCATCTGACATGTCCCCCATCCCCAAGGGATTTCTGTACATGAACAGTTTTAGACAGAGACATAAGAAAAGGCAATTATGTAATAGATATAAACACATAAGATATAATTCATATTTATTTGAATATTAAAAAGATTGGGCAACTCCCTGAACCTCAAACCATGAAACCAGTCAGTTGAGAGGCATGTGAATGACCAGAAAGCATCTGGAGGAGGAAATATGGGAGCAGCAGGAAGGACATAGATGCATCTGCTCTAGTGAAGAGATGGCCCTAAGACATGGCCATTTCAACAGGAGAGCAGGAAACACCTGAAGGAAGACGGAGATGTTATAACAGAATGTTGGTGACTCAAGTAGACAAGAAGATCAGTATTTCTTCTTTTCCCATCAGTACACTTCCAGGAAATTTCCGTTGATAGTGGGAAAACTTTGGTCTTTCTTAAAAGTAGTGAAGTGACCCAGACAATAAAAATGTCCTTGTATAGTATGAGACTAACAGCTTTTTTTTTTTTTATGCTGTGCCCCTTTCCAAGCAGACATCATTTGTGTGCACATGGACAGGCAGTGCCACTTGTGCCCTGAGGTGCCGAGCTGGGATTGGATCTGTCAGAGAGGAGCTGAGGGAGAGCAGAGCACCTTGCAAGCTGCAGGTCCCTGCCAGCCCCGCAGGGCTCCTGTGCCATCAACATCTGCTCTGCTCCAGTCTGGAACAGGGCCCAGCACGGTGCCGGGACCATCAGAGAGCTGAGGTGTGTGCTGGAATTCCATGCCCTCCCCATGGCGCAGCAGCCCTGCATTTCCCTGCTCCAGCCTTGGTCTCCAGCAGAGCCATGGAGGCTCTTTGGGCTCCTGAGTGTTCCTGCAGCCCCCAAGGGCAGCTGAGCTCTGCCTTGGGCACAGGCAGCCCTGGCCAGCGCAGGCCATGCTCAGCAATTCCTTGTCTGTGCCCGGCCTTGCTGCCAGCCCCGGCAGCGGCTGCGTGGCCCCTCGGTGGCCCTGTGCTGGCCCAGCCATGGTGCCACAGCCCCTGTGCAGCCCAGCCCAGGACAGGAGCATTGCGGCTGGGAACGGCCCCTGTGCCGTGGGGCCCTGGGCAGCCTTGGGGCTCTGTGCCCCATGGCCTCCCTGCTGGGCAGCCTCTGCCAGCTCCTGCCGAGCCCGTGGCACCTGTGGGGCTGCACAGACAGCCCTGCCCGGGCTCTGCCGGCCTCAGGGCCAGCAGAGAGGCGGCCAGGGCTGGCCATGGCCGGGAACAGGCCCTGAGCCCCGCAGGAGGATGGAGCTGGGCCACAGCCAAACTCAGCCCAGGGCAGAGCTGGGCTCAGCAGCCAGGGCTGCCCAGGGCTGGCACAGACAGAGGCTGGCGCTGACAAATGTCCTGGGCCCCTCCCTGCTCTGTCCGTGCCCCAGGGGCACAGAGCAGCCTCCTCTCTGGGGCTCTTGCCTGTCTTCAATGCCTGCCCAGGTGCTGGCCCTGCCCCACAAGGCCTGGGCTGAGTCCTGCCCCTGCCCGCTCAGCCAGGCTGAGATGGACACTGATGGTTTCTGTGCCAGGCTCTCCCAGCCCAGCCCAGCTCCCTGCCAGCTCTGCCAGCTGCCCTGAGCTCTGGGCAGCACCAAGGGCCTCTCCCCAGCACAGCCCAGCCGCCTCTGGCGCCACAGCTCTGCTCAGCCCAGGCTGCTCTGGGCACTGCCCCACGGCCTCAGCCCCTGCCAAGGGCACAGCAGCAGCTGCAACTCAGCCAGGACTCAGCCCCACCATGGGGGAAGGGGCTTGGCCAAGGCCAAAGGAGCTCCCTGGCTGCCCTGCTCCCCTCTGCCTGAGGTGCTGAGAGCTCTGCAGCCCCTCCTGCCATCCCATCTGCCCAGGCCAGCACAAGAGCCCCGGCCCTGGGGCCCTCCAGAGCTGCTCCTGCTCCAGGCCCAGGGCCCATCCCAGAGCTGGGGCAGCCACAGAGCTGTGCCCATTTCTGCTCATTGCTGCTCTGATGGGGATGCATCCTCAGCCACTTGGGGGTTGATGATGAATTTTCCTACTCCAGAGGCCTCTTCCTTCTTGAGCTCTTCAGTTCAGGAATTCACTAAAAAAATTTCAAAACCATTTGTTCAAAACACACAATGAAGAAAAACTGCTGGGAATATCTTATATTTTCAATTCTTCTGTGGTTATATAGGCAGATTTTGGAAGTGTCTTCAAAGTGAATATACTGTATTGAAAACAATGCAGAGAGGACTGTTTTGTCCTGTTTTCTTTTCCTTTTATAGATTGATATCAGCAATGTCCAATTGATTTTGATCCCCAGCACCTTCTAATGCAGTCTGAACTGATACGAATATCAAGACTTTTCATGGCTGACAATCAATATTTTGTCCCCACTCCCTCATCACCATTTCCCTCATCCAACCCCTGGCACTTCTATAGATCAGGAATGATGTGGCCAGAAGGAGCAGGGCAGTGATTCTTCCCCTGTGCTCAGCACTGGTTGGGCAGCACCTCTAGTGCTGTGTCCAGTTTGGGCACCTGATTTAGGAAGGAAATGGAGGGCTGGAGTGTGTCCAGAGAAGTTCAACAAGGCTGGGGAGGGATCTGGAGCACAAATCCTTTGAGGAGTGGCTGAGAGAGTTGGGATTGTTTATCCTGGAGAAGAGGAGGCTCAGGGGAGACCTCATCACTCTCTGCAACTCCCTGACAGGAGGGTGCATCCAGGTGCGGGTCGGGCTCTTTTCCCAGGGAGCAGTGACAGGTCAGAGGACACAGCCTTCAGCTGTACCAGGGGATGTTTAGGCTGGACATCAGTAAATATTCTTCACACAAAGGGGGATTGGACTTTGGAATGGGCTGCCCAGGGAGGTGGGTGAGTCACTGTCCCTGGAAGTGTTTCAGGAAAGACTGGATGTGGCACTCAGGGCCATGGTCTAGGTGACAAGGTGGTGTTGGGTCCCAGGTTGGACTTGGTGCTCTCCAAGATCTTTTCCAGCCTGGTTGATTCTCTGATGATTGTGACACTGCAGGGCCCTGGGGAAGCAAGGGGCCACTGTGACACTGCGGGGCCACGTGGCGCTGAGAGGACCATGGTGACACTGTGTGTGACATGGCACCACAGAGCCACGGGGCCACTGTGACACTGTGGGGCTGAATGGAAGCAAGGAGTGCATTGTGACAGTCTGGGTCCTGGTGGGACCACCAAGGAAACTGTGGCCCTGTGGGGCCTTGTGGAACCAAGGGTCCATTGTGACACTGTGGAACCAAGGAGATCCTTGGGAGAGCCTGGGGACAATGGAATCAAGGGGCCATTGCTCCATTGCAAGGAATCTGGGAACTGAGGGAACAATTGTGACACTGTGGTGCCCCATGGAACCAAGGGTCCCTGGTGACACTGCAGGATCTTGTGTCACCAGGGCTCAATTGTGACACTGCAGCACCAAGGAATTCACTGTGGCACTCTGAGGCCTCATGGAACCAAGAGGCCACTGTGACCCTGCAGGGCCTTGTGGAACCATGCAGAGCTTTGTGACAGAGCAGGACCTCATGTCATGATGGGGCCATTGTGACACTACAGGGCCCCAGGGAACCAAAAGGCCTGAGCTGTCCCTCAGGATCTCACGGAATGAAGGAAACATGTTTGACACTGTGGTGACCCTTGGGACCAAGAGGCCATTGTGACACTGTGGAAGTAAGGAGAGCATTGCTGCCCTGCCAGACCTCATGGAACCAAGGATCCCCTTTGACACTGCAGGGCCTTGGGGACCACAATGACATTGTGACACTGCAGGGCCCAAGGATCCAAGGGACTTTGTGACACCAAGGGGTCCCATGCAACAAAAGGGATAATGTGACACTGGGAGGCCTCATGAAATCATGGAGACCATTGGGACACTCTGGGGCTGCAAGGAACCATGGTGACACCAAGTTGTCTGGGAGTGTGGATTTGCTGGAGGGTAGGAGGGCTCTGCACATGGCCCTGGACAGGCTGGATCCAGGGCCCAAATCCAACAAGGTGAGGTTTAACAAGTCCAAGTGCCGGGTCCTGCACTTGGGCCACAACAACCCCTGCAGCGCTACAGGCTGGGGACAGAGGGGCTGGACAGCAGCCAGGCAGAAAGGGACCTGCAGGGACTGATGGACAGCAGGCTGGACATGAGCCAGCAGAGTGCCCAGGGGGCCAAGAAGGCCAATGGCTCCTGGCCTGGATCAGGAATGGTGTGGCCAGCAGGAGCAGGGCAGTGATCCTTCCCCTGTGCAGGGCACTGGTAGGGCACCACCTCGAGTGCTGTGTCCAGTTCTGTGCCCCCAATTTAGGAAGGACATGGAGGGGCTGGAGTGTGTCCAGAGAAGGGCAACAAGCCTGGGGAGGTTTCTGGGGAGAAAGTCCTGTGAGAAACAGATGAGTGAGCTGGGGTTGTGGATCCTGGAGAAGAGGAAGCTCAGGGGACAGAAAGTGGTGTCAGGGCATAGCTTGAACTTGATGTTCTCCAAGGACTTTTCCAACCTTGCGGATTCTGTCATTCACTGAAACCACCCATGGAGAATTGCAGGAGGAGCCCTGGGCCTCCTCTTCAGAAGCTCCAGCAGCCCAGGTCCCTCAGCTTCTCCTCACAGCCCCAAAACCCATCCTGTCAGTCCTGCAGAGCCTCTGCAGCTCCTCCTCACTGCCCAGAACAGGGAGCCCCACAGCCAGACACAGCAGCCCAGATGTGCCCCCCTGGCCTGGGGTGCCTCTGGCAAGGGAGCAGCACCAGGCACTGCAGGAGCCTGCAGACAATTCCTGCAGCACTTGTGGGATGATCCTGCTCCCCAAGGGACATTCCCATGGTGCCAAGTCAGGAACTGCAATGGGGAGTTGGGCCAGAGAGGAAAGGGCAAACAGGGATGGGCTGTTTGCAGGGGAGGGAACAGGGCTGGGCAAGAGGAAGAAATTTGTATCAGGAAGAGTAAAGAAAGCAAAAGTGAAGCCAAGGAAATACTCAGGGCAGTTTGAGGGTGGCTGCCAGGCAGCCCTGGCTCTGAGCAGCAGCATCTGCAGTGGGACAGGAAACTCCCAGCTGATGGGAACAAAATTTCTGGCTGACTGCAGAGGCCAGGACAAAGCTGAGTGGTTTCCCTGTCATCCCCCAGCCCTTCCTGGCCCCAGGGGCTGATGGCATTTGTGCTGCCTCAGGTTCATGTCCCCACAGCACCAGCATGGGGGTGCTCCCACCTGCTGTGTGCAATGCAAACAGGGGCTGCTGAGCCAGTGCTGCCATGTCTGTGCCTGCAAGGATGCGGCACCTCTGTGAGCTGGGGGAGAGGCCAGGGCTGCAGAGGGGGGATGTTGTTGGCAGCTCCATGAGGACGCTCTGGGACTCTGCCCTGGGCTGTGCAGCGCACTGGGGATGGATCAGCCCCTGCTCTGCTGCTCCTTCCCGTCTCCCCCAGGGCCCTTGCAGAGCACCAGCCGTGCTGTTTGCCCCCAGCCTGCCCACGGCCAGCCTGGGGCTGCTCACGGGGGTTTTCTGTGCTGAGCATTGGCCTGGCCGTGTTCTTGAGAGAGCCTGGGCAAGGAGCCTGGAGCCCCCAGGCCCTGGCCTGAGGCGTCAGCGCTGCCCCAGCAGTGCCCATGGCCTGTCCCTGCTGCAGCCCCGGCACTGCCACCCCCAGGACTGTGCCCGGCCCCGAGAGCACTCAGGCCCTGCAGCAACACCAGGGCCACCAGGGCAGCGGGGCAGGGCCACGGGAGCAGCACTGGCAGCACCAAGTGCTGCTGCTGCTGGGCACAGCTGCTGTGCCAGCCCTGATCTGCCCCAGCTCTGCACACAGACATTGCTGCTGCAGCTCCAGAGAAGGCAACAAAAGGGCCTCTCTGCAGAAAACTCTGCTGGGACATCCTTTAGTTCCTTTAAAGGCACCGAGAGTGCAGTCCCTCATTGACACAGTCTGTGGCCACAGGGAACGTGGAGAGAAACAAAATGAGAAATGGCACAGAAAAATTCATTTATTGTGGACAATATGAAAAAAAAGTAAAACAAAGAATAAGAACCAGCAAAATGAAACCAAAAAGAAATATTAAAGACAACTTTTATTACAAATATTTTCAGAATTTTGCCTGGAGTTTAATGTTCCTGAAAGCATCCAGTCATCAGTTTCCACACTGCAGCCTTGAGCTCCTGGTTCCTCAGGCTGTAGATGAGGGGGTTCAGGGCTGGAGGCACCACTGAGTACAGAACTGACACTGACAGGTCCAGGGATGAGGAGGAGAGGGAGGGGGGCTTCAGATGAGCAAATATGGTTGTGCTGAGGAAGAGAGAGACCACGGCCAGATGAGGGAGGCAGGTGGAAAAGGCTTTGTGCCGTCCCTGCTCAGAGGGGATTCTCAGCACAGCCCTGAAGATCTGCACATAGGAGAAAACAATGAACACAAAACAACCAAGTCCTAAACAGGCACTAACAGCAATGAGCCCAAGTTCCCTGATGTGAGATTTGGAGCAGGAGAGCTTGAGGATCTGTGGGATTTCACAGAAGAACTGGCCCAGGACATTGCCCTGGCACAGGGGCAGGGAAAATGTATTGGCAGTGTGCAGGAGAGCATTGAGAAAGGCACTGGCCCAGGCAGCTGCTGCCATGTGGGCACAAGCTCTGCTGCCCAGGAGGGTCCCGTAGTGCAGGGGTTTGCAGATGGACACATAGCGGTCGTAGCACATGATGGTCAGGAGAGAAAACTCTGCAGACATGAAAAAGACAAAAAAAAAGAGCTGAGCAGCACATCCTGTGTAGGAGATGTTCCTGGTGTTCCAGAGGGAATTGTGCATGGCTTTGGGGACAGTGGTGCAGATGGAGCCCAGGTCGCTGAGGGCCAGGTTGAGCAGGAAGAAGAACATGGGCGTGTGCAGGTGGTGGCCGCAGGCTACGGCGCTGATGATGAGGCCGTTGCCCAGGAGGGCAGCCAGGGAGATGCCCAGGAAGAGGCAGAAGTGCAGGAGCTGCAGCTGCCGCGTGTCTGCCAGTGCCAGCAGGAGGAAGTGGCTGATGGAGCTGCTGTTGGACATTTGCTGTGGCTGCACATGGACACCTGTTCATGGGGAAAGGACAATGAAGAGATAAAGGAGATGCCTGTAACCAAAATCAAAGCCATTTCCCATACCCCCTCCCCTGGAACACACATAGACAGTATTTTGTGTTCTACAGTTCTGGGGTTTTCTTCATAAACACCCTTATATCAGTCCTGGTGTTCCTGGAAATCAGAAATCCTCAGCATTTCTGCTGCACTCAGGGAGAAATGAATAAGTTCTGTGCGGCAAAGTGATGAGAGGAAAGTGAGGGGAGATAGTCTGTCATTCTGACCTCTTTAGAATTTCTCTGGACTTTAACCTTTCTCTGGGTTAGGATGATCAGCTTCCCACATTTCCCCTAAAAAACCCCCAGGTACATCTGAGAGCAGATGGATCCACCACAGCCCAGCTCCACATTTGTAGTCAAGGACTCACATTGCTCATTTCACCAACCCAGAAGCATTTTCAGTCTCAGAACACTTCTGCCTTTCCCCATCAATCTTATAACTCAGAGATGCTCTAAGACATGTTTGCATCCTGGATTGAAGCTCCCAGCTTGGACTGAAATCTCAGGGAGATTTTCAAGTGTCCCTCTGATGGCACTGGATGAAGGGAGGTGCAGCTCCTTCCCTGGCTGCACTGCCAGCATTGCCCAGAGCCAGGCACTGGGGACAGCTGTGTCACCCTGAGCCAGCTGTGCCCCTGCCAGAGCCCCCAGTGCCGGGCAGCTGCTCCCAGCCCTGTGCTCTGCAGAGGGAACTGGGCCCGGGGCTGCAGATCTGCCCCACGGCTCTGCTGCAGCTCTGCCTGCACAGGAGGGGCTGCACGCCTTGGAGCCCCGGCCCTGAGGGCAGAGGCTTGGCTGGGGCACAGGAGGGAGGGGGCTTGTGCAGAGGGAGGGGCTGCACTGGAGGGGATCCTCTGGACATCTCTAAACTCTCCCTGCCATAGCATTTCTGGGTTTTGTTTTCTATCCTTCCCTGATCTTCTCTCTGCTTCCTGGAGATTTTCCTCCTGCAGGTGTTTCCCTGTGCCTGATCTCTCCCTGCCAGCACTCCCAGACCCCAAATCTCTGTGCACTCTCCTTGGCCTGACAGAACCCTGCCTGTTTGCAGGGCACAGGCTGGGGGCAGGTTCTGTTTGCAGCTTGGGGAAAGGACAGCTCAGATTGAGCCTGATGGCTCCAGCAAAGGTGCTGCTGGTGCTGTCCATGTGCAGAGTGGCTGAAAGCACATTAGGGATCTCCTGTGAACCTACAGATCACTAAAATAACAGTTCTAATGTCTCATGCACTTGTCAAAATTCAAATTCCACCATTAATATTTATCCCCCTTCCCTGCTACTCTCCAATAATAGGAAACTTAATAAAAAGTCTTAAGGAAATTTCCTCCTTTTTATCAAAATTGCTGTCTTGGAAATATTCTATGACTTATCAGAACCCTTCAGCATGTCAGAGCTCCATGAGCATTTCACCTGCCCTGCCCCAGAAATACTCAGAGTTGTACTCACAGGGTCTGTGGGCATTGGGATGTTCCAGCTTTAGGAGATCACTCCAGGAGCTGCAGCTGCATTGTCCTGCAGCCAGAGGTTCCTGTGCCAAGGGCTGGCAGTGATTCTGCCCCAGGCACTTCTCAGCCCCTTCCCAGCCCTGACTGATTGAAGCTCTCTGTGCCTCTGTGCTGTGCCCGGGCTGGCTGCAGGCAGTGCCCCAGCCCTGCTGGGCTGGCAGAAGAGCTGCTCAGCAAGAGAAATGTGCTTTTGAAGCTCTGCTTGGTTGCCAGGATCACCCTCTGTGCCAGGAGCCTGGCCCAGTTCAGCAACACAGACACAGCACAAGGATTTTAATGACCCTCTCAGGGGCTGCTGTTGTTTTCATTAGTCTCAGTCCCAGAGAGTGTGCTCAAAAAACTTCTCAAAACTCAAAGTGAGATGGAAACATTGAAGTTTCTTGGACTTTTAATGGGTCCCACTGAGGGACACGACTGAGAAAGTGTCCCCAGGTAGAGCATAATGCTGGAGGCAGAGCTAACAGCTGGGGACAAGCAAGGGAAACGTGTCTCTGGTGCTGAGCAAACCTGGATGTGTTTCAGGAATGCAAAGGGCCCAGGCCTGAGCCCCAGCCCCTGTCAAGGCAGATCCTGTCCCTCCCTCATTGCTCAGGGCTCTTCCCGGGATGGGCACTGGCATGTGGGGATGTGCAGTGCCAAGGGCAGGACCATGGGGCAGCCCCTGCCAGGCTGCTGAGCAGGGACAAGGAGGCACTGAGGCCCCAGGGCTGCAAGGGTCACTTGTCCCCTGGTGGCCTCAGGCCCAGGGCCAGCAGCCATGGCCAAAGGGCTGCACAGGTTGGCTCTGTCAGGGCCTTGCAGCTGCTGCACATCCCTGAGCCCTCTGCAGCCCAGGCTGTCCCACGGTGTCCCTGCCCTGCGCCTCTGTCCCTGCAGGCTGTCGTCACCCCCGGCTGCCCCACCTCGCTGGCCCTTCCTTTGCTGGCAGCTCTGCCTCCTGCTGCCCCTGCCTGGCCACACAAAGCCTTGGGCTGCTCCAGGCTCCTGCTGGGGACGTGCTGCGCCACAACCCTGCCCTGGGAGGGAAATTCCTTCTCCTGGTGTCCAGTCTGGGCCTCTCCAGCTTTCTTTGCATTAATTCTTTCTTTTTCTGGCTGTTCTCTGCTATGTCAGAAGGATCCACCATCTCTGAAATCACCCTTCAGTCCCTCCCAGGGCTCTCCTCTGCTCTCCTCAATCTCCACCCCACTGAGCACAGAGATCCTGTGTCCCTGTAGAGTGGTCAAGTGCCTGAGGCCAAAAATGCCTGGACAAGAGGGACAGTTATTTTCTTCAGGAAGGAAACCACAGAGCCCCAGGGCTTTGAAGGCAGATGAGAAGCTGTCACCAATGACCAAGGCAAGCCTGACCTGTCTGTACCTGCAGCTTCTGTCTGAAAGCAGCCTTTGGATATATGGGGAGTTTTAGGGTTGGAATTCCATTTCAGCTCTGGGTTCCTGGACAGGAATGACAGTTCTCTACAGGAAGGAAAGGATGCAGTCCCAGTGTTTCAAAGGCTGATTAACGGCAGCCCCAAGGAGGCCAGGGCAGCCAGACCTGTTTTCAGGGAGGAACCCTTGGGCAGACAAAATATGGGAGGCCAAACCCCACTTTTGTCTATGGCTGCCTGGATAAGGACAGTTCTTTTCCATAGGAAGGAAAGTACAGAGCCCCAGTATTTGAATGGCAGATGAGAGTTGGCCCTCAGGAAGCCAACAGAACCTGGACAGTCCTGGCAGGTTTTGTCTGGGAGCTGTCCATGTATATAAGGAATTTTGGAGGCAGATTCTCAATTTTGGCCATGGATGCCTGGACTTGAAAGATGGTTTCTTCCATGGGAAGAAAAGCACAGGCCCCCAGTGTTTTGAAGGAAGATGAGAGGTGGCCCCCAAGAGGCCAAGGCCAGCCAGAGCTGTCTGTCCTGGCAGGTTTGACATGGGAATAATCCTTGGATATAATCAAATTTGGAGGAGTAATTCTAATTTCAGCCATGAATAACTGGAGGAGAAAGACAATTCTTTTCCACAGGAAGGAAAGCATGGAACTCTAGGGTTTCAGGGACAGAGGAGAAACAACCCTCAACATGCCAAGGTCACTTGGATCAGTCATGCAGCCCCACGGAGGCCCAGCCAGCCAGACCTGTTCCATTTTCTTGGATCCTTGGGGCCCTGCATCATCACAATTTACCCTTGGTTCCATGAAGGCCTGTAGGATCGCAACAGATCTTTGTTTCCATGAGGCCCAGTGATATCACAATGGTCTCCTTGGCTCCACAGTGGCACAATGACCCCTTGCTTCCATGAGGCCTTGAAGTGTCAAAATGGTTTCCTCGGTTCCATGGGAAAATGCCACAATGGCCCCTTGGTTCCATGAGGTCACAAAGTCTCAAAATGGCTCCTTGGTTCTGTTGGGTTCCCCAGGATCACAATGGCCCCTTGGATCCACCAGGCCTGGATGTGTTACACTGGCCCCTTACTTCCATGGGGAAACAGTGTCACAATGGCCCCTTGCTTCCATGAGACCTGGCAGTGTCACAGTGGTTGCCTTGGTTCTGTGAGGCCCTGTGGTGTCACAATGGCCCCTTGGTTCCATGGGGACTTGGAGTGTCAGAATGGTCTCATTGGTTCCATGGAGCCCCACAGTGTCACAATGGTCTCTTTTGGTTCCGCAGTGTCACACTGCCACCTTGGTTCTGTGAAGCCCTGCAGTACGGAATGGATCCTTGGTTCCATTGGGCTCCTCACTGTTACAGGAGTCCTCAGTGCCACGGAGCCCTGCAGTGTCACAGAGCTCTCCTGGGTTCCATGGTGCCACACAGGGTCACAAGAGCCGCTCAGTTCTACAAGGCCCCACAGTGTCACAAGAGCCCCTCACTCCCATGAGGCCGTGCCATGTCACAATGGTCTCATTGGTTCCAGGGGCCCTTCAGTTCCACAATGGCCCTTGAAGTGTCACCATAGTCTCAGTGGGTTCCCCCACTGGTTCACAATGTCCTCCTTTGTTCCATGATGCCCCACAGTGTAACAATGATGTCCTTGGTTCCACAGTCAGAATGGCCCCATGGTCTCATAGAGCTCCAAAGCAGCTTATGGAGCCCCACAGCTCCTTATAGAGTCCCATGGCCCCTTATGGAGTCCCACATTGTCACTGTGATCCCCTTGATTCCATGAGGCCATGCCATGCTACAATGACCCCTCGGTTATACAAGGCCCTGCAGTGTCACAATGGCCCCTTTGGTTCCAGTGAGTCCTGAAGTGTCATAATGGTCTCTGTCCCACAGTGTCACGATGGATTTTGGTTCCGTGAGTTTTGGTACTGCCAAGAGCAGTGTCCTTGGTTCCACAGTGTCACAATGGACCCTTGGTTCCATGAGGTGCCGGGCCTCCCACAATTTCTGGAGACCTTCTCCTCCTCAAGGTCCCAAACAGCCCCTCACAGCCCCTCACAGCCCCTCACAGCCCCTCACAGCCCCTCATGGCCCCTCATGGCCCCTCACAGCCCCTCACAGCCCCTCACAGCCCCTCACAGCCCCTCACAGCCCCTCATGGCCCCTCACGGCCCCTCACAGCCCCTCACGGCCCCTCACAGCCCCTCACGGCCCCTCACAGCCCCTCACAGCCCCTCATGGCCCCAGGTGCAGGGCTCCTCCCAAAGGAGAAGGGGTCGGGCCCTGCTGTTCTCCTTTAATTTCAGTCCCTTCCCAGTGCCGAGCAAAGAACGGCTGGAATGGAGCCTTTCCCAGCCTTTCGCTCTGGGCTGGCTGCGGGCTGAAGCTCTGTGCCGGCGCTGGCCGAGCACCAGCAGCCCTGCAGCCCCGGCCTTTGCTGTGCCGTGTCCGTCCCTGTCCCGACCCCGCCCGGCTCTGGCAGCAGCAGCAGCCGCAGCGCAGCGGGCGCCGGCCCGGCCCGGCCGGGGCTCCCGGGCAGGAGCAGCAGCAGCGCCGGCCCCTTCCCGCCTGCTCCTGCCTCGGCTGCCGAGGGCTTTTCCAGCTGGACTCTGGAGCAGAGCAACAAGCACCCGCACACAGCCCTGGCTCCTCAGGGCCCGCCTGTGCTGCCCCGAGCCAGCCCCCAGGGGAAGGAAGGATCGGGTTCCAGCGCTGTTTTCAGCGCTGTTTTACTCACCCTGAGCTGACAGCAGGAGGCTGCTGCTGCCTTCGCCTTGGGAATTGCAGAGCACGGCTGCTCTTGCCCTGCTACTTACCACCTGAATTTTATCCATAAAACTGCAAGTGCCTCTTTCAGTTGGTGCTACCCACAGTGCTTTCATGACAGTGAAGTCCGTATTTTTGTTGCAGGCATAAAGATCAGCAGATACTGGAATGCCCACCAGTTCCTGAGCACTAAGGTGAGGGGAATTAAAGGCTACAAAGGCCACATTTGCAGTACTCGAACACAGCCCTGTTGCTGGTGCTGATGAAATAGAATAAACTGACAGAGGCCATTACAGAAATTGCCTCTGCAGTGTGGAACTAAATTTAAACATCCACCAAAAGAAACAGAAACCAGAACTTCTCAATTTGCTTCATTTATTCTTCCCAGCAGCAGGAAATGTCAATGCCCAGAGGTGTTTTCCCTGCTGGGGAGCACAGTGAGAGCCCAGCCTGTGCCCAGTCCCAGCGGGAGCCTGAGCCCAGCCCAGGGAGCTCAGCGCACGCGGGGCCAGGCCCAGAGCCCCGGGCACGGCCGCCCATTGCGGGGCAGCGGCGCAGACGGAATGTCCTGCGGCCCAAACCTCCTGCTCCTGCCACACAGCGCCAGCCTTCTCCCCTCCTCCTCCTCTCCCAGCATGGCACAAATTCCAGCTCGGAGGAGGCTTCCCCAGAGAGGGCTGCGGCTCCTGCTCCAGTCTGAGTGTCCCTGCAGAGGAACAGGGCATCTTTCAGGCACTTCCACAAGCTCAGGCTTCTCACTTCATGGTGAATCTGGGATACAAATGGCCTTGCTAAAAAGGCCAAAAGCCAAGGAAATGGATTAAGAATTATTAGAAAAAATCACACTTCTTCCAGGCAAGGTTCACCAAATCATTCCCTGCATTTCTCCTTTCCAGATTCTTTCAGCTGGCTACTCTGAGAGGTCCAGCTTGTTCTGGTGCTTATCATGAACTGATTGTACTCTTGATTTATGCATCAATGCACCAGATGTGGAATCATCTACACTGAACTCAGAAACAAACTCCCTCTATCAGAGCATTTTCACATTTCAGTTCATTTTCAAGATGTCCACTGTCAGGTTGGAATGATTATCACAGAACTCTCCACTTTGGGCTGCAGGCTCTGGAGATTCTTTCTCTGAATTCAGCCAGGTTTGTATTCTCTAACGATTCCTGGTAACACCTCCTGGTTTTTAGCCTAGAACAGTAACAATAAAAACCTTACCCCCAGCATGTTGCTATAGGACACGAAAAGTACAACACGAGCCACTGCGATGGCGAGGCAAAAGAAGAAGGTTTATTATCCTGACTCTAACCTTTATACTTTTCCAAAGGTGACAGTGGATTGGAGAGTGAATGGGCCACCTCTCCAAAGACATTGGACAAACCACCAGTACATCAATTTCTTCTACCCCCACGAAGGAATGCAAAACAATATCTTGTTTATAGAAAATGTGTGGGAAAGTTTTCCAACAGAATGTAAACTCAGAAGGCTTTAAAAAAATTTAAGAATCAGGGTGACACCAGCACAACTCCCCAGTCCACCAGTTAAAGAAAGGACAAATTGTCAAGTTCTCCAAACCTTTGTCCTGCTCTGCTGCAAGAGTCCTGCAGCACACAGGGCGTGGAAAGCCAAGAGAAGCTGCAGCTGGTGGCACATCCTGTGACAGGAGATTGACCTCATTTTCCAGGAAGGGTTCTTGAGAAGAGCAAACAGGACTGTGGAGAAGATTCCTGAAAAACTGAAACAGCTTTCCAGAAGTTAAATGAAAATGGAAAGAAACAATCTGAAATGTTTTCCCCTATTTATTTCTATGCTCCCCTTTTCCATCTTGTTCAACAACTCATAAATTCCAAATGCAGCTCACCTCTAAGATCAGTGACTTAGCGAGTTTTAGACACTCTAACATACCATGAGCTACACACAGTTTGCCTTCCCCTGTGTTTGCTGGAAAGCAGTGCTGGAGCCATAAGAGCAGTGCTTGGGTCGGGCACGAATCCTGCAGCCAGGGAATGTCCCCACCAGTGTGAGACCCTCAGCAGGGACAATGCACAGCAGCATTGCTGTGCCGGGTCTCCATGGAGCCATCCCAGGAGCAGCTGCTGAGCTCAGAAGCCATCACAGCCACCACCCACCTCCAAAGGCCCTTGGCAGGGTGGGCTCCTGGCCTGGCTCTGTGTGCCAGGAGCCGGCAGCGCTGAGTGCAGGGAGCCCAGGGAGGGCACAGAAACGCTGGGTGAGAAATGCTGGGGCACAGCAAGATGGGCGAGTGCAGCCGGCCAGGGCAGAGGAGCAGCGCGCACAGGGGGCACAGCCTGCAGGAGAGATGGGCAGGGATGGGCAGGGCTGGGCAGGGCTGGCAGGGCCAGAGGCACCCAGGCCTTTGTCCCTGGGCTCGGGCAGCACCTCTGGAGGGCCCACAGAAGGAACTTTCCTCGGAGGCTGTCATGGTTTGACACTGGCACAATGCCAGTGCCCCCATGAAAATGTGATCCCTCCCTTGAATGCTGTGAAGTGGAATCTAAACAGAGCAAAGCAGGCCCAAGCTTAATAACAGAAAAAAACTTTATTAAACTACTACTACAAAAGAAAAGAGAAAACTAAAGAAGGGAAAAAAAAAAAAAACACAAAGATCAAATGAAAACCTTGCAAAACATTCCTCCCCCCACCACCCAACTCCAACAAACCACAGTGAGACACAATCTGGACCCCAATCAGGTTTCCACCCTCCAAACAATCGATACTCAGTCCATCGAGGGAACAGAGTCTCCCCTGTGCCACAGACCCCCCAAGAAACACACTCCACATCCTGTGTTTCCATGTCACACATGGCACCGCCCAGAGAAAAGTTTGCCATGGTGACCCTTCTCCTTTCCATGCACAGTGCTCTCACCACCAATGCATGGATGGACAGACTGCTTTTAAGATTTTTCCTTTCAAGGATGCCCTGCCAAGAGGGGAGAAAACAACAGTTCAGTTTTTCATTGTTTGGGACCACAGTCCCCCCCATTTTCCCCTGGGACCGAGGGCTCGAGAGCAGAGATCTTCTTCTCTTCTCTTTCCTTTCCAGGACAAGGGGGCGACACCACAAACCCCCTAACCTTTTCTCTGTTCACTTTTGTCTTTTTCCCAGCCGAAGCAGGTCTCTTGACTCACTGGCATCCTCCCAAAACACAGTCCCTCTTGAAGGAGAAGATTGGTTCAGGTTGTGGCTAACACGGAAAAGTCCAGCCAAAAGCCACTCCTTGTCCCCCCTCCCATCTAGAATTCCTCCTTCTAACATCCCAGGGTCCAAGGTATCCCTCTTCCTCTCTTTCAAACCGAGGAGGGGAAAGGAAAATTCACAAAGCTTTCATTTCTCAAGGAAGGGTTAAAAGTCCGAACTCGCAGGGATGGCTCGATGCCCGGACATCCAGCAACTCCCACGCAACTGGGCACCTTGCAGCTTCCCCCGCCGCTGACTGCCGCTGTCTCTTTTCTCTCTCCCTCTCGGGAGAGAAACTCTGGGGTGGGGGGGGGGATGGAGACATCCCAGATTTCTTCCACCCTTCCATCTGCAGGGGCCAGCCCGGTTCCAGTCCTTCCACCACCCTTGGGACCTACCTTTCAGGCCATGGGGCTTCCCCTCTCCCACCCAGCTCATGGCTGGGCAGGGGAGAGTTTGCACTGCACGCTGACCAGAACCAAAGAGAGCGAGTTACCCTGGGAATTCTGCCTTTAACTCCTCTGTGTTCTCAGAGACGTGTTCAAGTTCAATTGGTCAATATCTAAATTGACCTCTTCCTTCGGGAAAAAAATTCTCTTTCCGTGTCAAACCACGACAGAGGGGCTGCACCTTGGTTCTCCCATGCCCCTCCCTGAGGAGACTGGCAGGGGTTGCAGATTTTTGGCATTTGTCCTTGCTGCCCCTCACATCCCCCCTGCCCCACAAACAGCCCCGAGCCACCTGTGAGGGACAGGCCCTGCTGTGCCAGGCTGGGCTCAGGGCTTGGCCTTTCTGCTTCCCCCAGCCAGCCCAGGCCTTGCTCAGCATTGCAGTTCCCTGCTCTGAGCCTTGGGCTCCCTGCAATCCTGGCCTCAAGGATATGCTCTCACCAGTCCCTGGGAGCCTTTGGCAGTCCCTGCCCTCATTGGGGCTCTGTCATGCTCCAAGGGACTTGGAGTTTTGCTCCTGACTCCATGAGCAGCTTCTTCAGCTTTCTCTCAGTGCCTGAGGGCCCTGGACTCAGCTGAAGATCCATTGTAGGGCTCATTAAAGTACACAAAGCCCTCGGTGGGGCAGGCTTCCTCTTCCTGCAATTGTTTACAAGTTTTCAGGCCCTGTACAGCAGATTGGAGTCAGTTTAAAGATCCTTTAAGAAAAGAGATTTAATGGAACATTAATTATTTATTTTAACAGAGTATTTTTTATTTTCCAGTTCAGAGAAGAGCTGATAGAAGTGATCTTGATGCTCAGTGTCTCCTTAGGAGGTCTGGGCATGTAGAAGAATGAGCCCCTTGAGGGCTGACCCTGTTTGGACAAGCTGCTCCTCACCCCCAGCCTCACCATGTCTGACATTGCCCACCTGGCACTGACATCCCTGTGCCCTGCAGCAGAACCTTGTCCCTGAACTCTGCAGCTCCATGTCCCAGCCCATTGCACCATTTCCCACCTGCTCTCCTAAGGGCTCTGCCTGCACACAGGCCCAGGAGAAGTTTTCCTGTTGAGAAAGAAAGAATGGAAAAGCTTGAGCAGGTTTCCTAAACAACAAACCCCACTCAGGAGCCACCTGCTCAGTACAGGCTGCCTGGAGTGGTGTCACCTTTCTACAAGGAACAGTGTGACCAGAAATGATCTCTAGAAGCAGAATTCTCTGAGTCTCCCAGCTGAATTCTCTGTCCCTGTCCTTTCCCTGGATCTCTGTTGCAGATGGAAGCTGGTGGTGCCACCCTCACCTTTAACCTCTCTTTGGAATGCAAAGAGATGTTCCCAGCTGTGTTAAGCAGGATTTGCTCAATGTTTCTATCAATCTTTTGTGTCCCACATGGAACAAATTGGCCATTTTGGCACTGAGGGGGTGACATGGAAGCAAAGAGTCAATTGTGACCCTGGGGTCCCATGAAACCAAGGGGCCATGGTGACACAGCAGGGCCACGTGGATCCAGTGGTCCATTGTGACACTGTGGATCCAAGGAGACCATGGAGACACCCCTAGAACCTCATGGGACCAAGGAGTCCGTGGTGACCCAGCGGGGCTGCATGGAGCCAATGGTCCATGGTGACACTGCTCGTCCAAGGAGGGCCATTTGTACACTGCAGAAGCTCATGGAGCGAGGTGTCCATCGTGACTCTGAAGAACTTCATGACACGAAATATCCATGGGGACACAGCAGGGCATCATGGGAACCCAAGAACCGCTGTTGGCAGTGCAGAAACTCCTGGAACCAGGGGCCATTGTGGCACTTGAGCACCAACACAGCTGCTGCACCTTGTCCCCTGCCCTGCACAGCTCCTTGGGAGGTACGGCAGGAGCAGCACACTGGGAGCCTCAGGAATGCCCCTCTGGGATCCATGGCACACACTGCCAGGGGCTGGAATTCCAGTTCCCAGACAGGAAAAGATGTTCCTGCTCTTGAAGGCAAAGCTCTTAACTAGGAGCCACAATCCAAGTGGAGCAAGATCCTACAGTGACATTTCACTACCAGCCTTCATAACTTCACCCATGGTTGTTGCAGCTCCTGCACTGGGAATTAAATCAGGGCAGGGTCTTTGGTGGGAGCTTCCCTGGCTCAAGGGAGACACTGAGAGAGAAACAGAGCAGGCAAAGGAAGGCAGGAGAGAAAGGAGGTGTTTTGGTTTGGAAAGACAGGTGTCTTCTAAGGAAGGCAGGAGCCTCCCCTGAAATGAAATAATGTAGGCTCTTTCTTTCTGAATTGTCATAGATTTGAAATTAAGGGGGGCTCTCAGGTAAAAATATGGGAGGAGGAATAACAGTTTTTTATGAGGGAAGAAGATGAAAATATGAACAATGCAGTGAACCAGAACAACACTGAGAGAGCCAGAATACAACCTGACACTCTGTTGAACAGGTTGTTGGTCACAGTCCAATTGGAATTGTGGCTGCAGTCCTCCTGGAGTGATAGGTGTGGTTCTGTTGGAGTAGTGATCCTGTAGAGAAGGGTGTCTTCTCCGGAAGAGGCAGTGCAAGAGGCAGCTGTTCCTCTGGGAAATCCAGCGCAGAAAAAGCTGTGTTGGTGGGCCAGGATCTCAAGACTAGATGCAGGTAGGAATGCTTGGCTCCTCCCTCTGGGTGGAGCATCTCACAATGGGATGTTACAGTTCTTATCAGTCATGCTGTGACATTCAATAGCCCATTATCAGCAGATGTCTCCCCTGAGGGAGGATTGATTGTGGAAGAGATAAGGAAAAACTGCCCACTTAACACAGGACAACTGCCATACAGATGGCAAATAGAACACATCTTGCTTTTCAGTCTATGACAGGAGGTCACAAACAAAATCAGCTGAGAAGGCGGCACTCTGAAAATCAAATCAGAACTGACAGAAAATGAATGGGACTAAAATCAATAATTCTGATAGTTTTACTTATTATCAAAATAAATCACACCCACCCAGCCCCACACAATCCTGATCCCACACCCTCAAATTTGGATCTCACTTCTCCCGATCACCTTCCAACCCCATCTCATCCTGGAGGCTGAGGAATTGAGCAATTTTAGCATGGGACTGAGGTGGGAACCAGCCATTTTGAGGTAGGATTGAGTCACTTTGAGGTGACAGACAAATCCACTTTGGGTTTTGGAGTGGAAAGATATGGAGAATACTACCAGATGTCCCCCAAGAACCCACAAATACTCCAGAATATGTTCCCAAACAGTAAAGTCCACCTCAAATACCTCTTAAATGGTGGGACTTCTGACATCTCCGGTCAATACTCTTTTTAGTAATTTTTCAGGTGTTTTTAAGTGATAAAGACAAATCAGAAGTAAATTAGGGCCAAACCAAAACCAGAGACCCCTTGAGCATCTCCTGGACACTGGACAAAACAAACTCAGCAGAAATCAAAGTTAACCCTACATAAAATGCCTTGAGGAAGATTTGCTCTTCCCACAAGTCATTTCTGATGGAAACACAAATAAATCCCAAACATGAATAGACAAACAACAGAAGCAATTCTCTGGCAATTCCAGATTTCATCAGTTCCAACAGAGCTCCAGCTCAGATGCTGGCAGGTTCCCAAAAAAAAAAAAAAAAAAAAAAGAATGGAAATTTGGCCCAATACAGATTATTAAAAGGAAGGGAAAGCTCCATGTAGCTATCACAAAGGTGACAGGGACCAAGAAAATAATGCTTCTCCCCCCAAAGCCCGTGAATTCAGGAGTTATTCAGGAATTTACCTACTTGAGCTGGGCTTCTTGTAGGATTTAAGTAGCCTTGTGTTCCTCACCGGGTGGTGAATGATCCTTGTCAGTCTTGCTGGTATCATTTGGTCCCTTTCCTCCAGTGATCTTAACAAAATTTTCAAAGAAGGAAAACAAAATATTTTCTTTACACTGGCCACCCACAAGAGCCATTTTCCTCGTAAGTTCTCCCTAAAGTCACTCAGAGGAAGCTGCATCCAAGCTTCCAAGAGTTCCTCCAGAAAGAGCCATAAACTCCTCAGAGGAGAGAAACATGCTGTTGTCAAAGGCACCTGGGGTCAGACAACAGAGCCCTGAACTCACTGTGTAAAATAATGTTGCAATCTGGATAATAAAATTGTTAGAGAGATGCCTCTGCCCCAATTAAGGTGCTAACAAGACCAAATCCAAAGTGGATTTTATTGACCAGTAAATGTGAGGTAGAGAGAGATGCAAAGAAAAAGAGGAGAGAGCAAGGGAGTGACAGGGACAGAGATCTCCCCTGGGGTGGGGCAAGTGTGACATTGTCCCCTGTGTGCGTGGCCTTCCCAGGGTGGGGGTTTTACACCGGAGCCAGTTTGGGTAAGGGGGGTGGTGTTCACCCCCCACCCCGAGCAGGGATTGCCTCACTGTTTCAGGTTACAGTGTCAGATGTAACCAAAAGTGTTTTCAGTCCCCATCTCCATAAACTGTTATCAACAGGTGGGGCAGTGTTCTTTATCTCTTCCATGGCTCAGCCCTGATAACGCCCTCCAGGGCCATCTTCTGTTAATGGGCCATTGAGTGTCACTGCAGCACTGATAAAATTACATCATCCCATTGTGGGATGCTCCGCCCAGGGGGAGGAACCAAGCATTCCTACCTGGATATAATCTCACCCTTGCAACACCACGACCACCTTGCCTACTGGATTCCCAGAGGACAAGAGCTCCATAGCCACCACTGGACCTGCAGAGGAAGACCAGACTGTTCTACAGGATCATGGCTTTGACAGAATCACGTTCATCACTCCAGCCGGACTGCAGCCACCATTTCATCAGACTGCTACCACCACCCTGACCATCGGGGTGTCAGGGTATATCCTGACTCTGTCAGGTTAAGGCAGTGTTTCTCTATCATTGCCTTGATCTTAATTTTCTTACTCAATTGTGATTCTGGCTTAGACTCTGTCCTTGTTTTGCTTTGAAACAGTACAAAACTCACTGTGCTCATCCCTTGTTTTCCTCCCAAAACAGGATTTCCTGTACCCAAATATTCGCCAGATGGAGGAGAAGGTTACGAGGAAGAGGAAGATTCCCTGGGACACCGAGGCAGGTGAGGAGGAAGTCAGTGCCCCTTTCTTCCTCTCTCCTGCTCCATCTCCCAGCCCAGCCTGGCCCCCGGCTGCTGGACAGCCCCGCTGCCGGTGCCCTCCTGCCGGGGACACACTGGGGGGATCTCCTTGCCCTTCCCTCTGGCACAGAGGCAAATCCCATCCACTCCTTGTCCTTCCTCCCGCAGATGAGGTGCTGAGGGTGGAGAGCAGAGAGGACAAATCCCCATGGCAGAAACTTGTGGAAGACGCTGTTTTGAGTGGCTCCATGGTGCAGGAACCCAATGGGAGCTGCACGAGGAGGGGCTGCAAACGCAGATCGAGGGGATCTGAGGAGGAAAGATGCACTCTGGGCCAGGAAGGTGGACAGAGCTTCAGCCAGAGCTCAGGGCTGGTGGTCCCTTAGCAGCTTCATGATGAGGAGAAGCCCCATAAGTGCTCAGAGTGTGGGAAGAGCTTCAGGTCAAACTCCAACCTGATCCAGCACCAGAGGATCCACACTGGGGAGAAGCCCTATGAGTGTGAGGAATGTGGGAAGAGCTTTAGGTCAAATTCCAACATGATCCAGCACAAGAGGATTCACACTGGGGAGAGGCCCTACGAGTGTGGGGAATGTGGGAAGAGCTTCAGGCGGATCTCCCACCTGAGCAGCCACAAGAGGATCCACACAGGGGAAAGGCCCTATGAGTGTAGGGAGTGTGGGAAGAGCTTCGGGCAGTGTGGTGCCCTGATTGTCCACCAGAAGATCCACACTGGGGAGCGACCCTACGAGTGTTCCAAGTGTGGGAAGGGGTTTCAGACTTACTCCTATCTCCTCTTGCACTATCGAGCTCATACAGATGAGAGGCCCTTCCGCTGCCCTGACTGTGGGAAGGGATTCAAGCACAACTCTCACCTTGTCAGGCACCGGCGCATCCACACTGGGGAGAGGCCCTACGGGTGTCCCCAGTGTGGGAAGAGCTTCACCCAGAGCTCTCACTTGACCAAACACCAACAGAGGCACCAGTAACGGAAGCCCCAAGAGTGTCCCGCCTGCAGGAAGAGCTTCGTGCTCTGCTCCAGCTCCATCCCCCACTGCAGGACCCACATTGGGCACAGGTCTGGTGACCCACATTCCCTGTGATCAATGTTGGGAACACACCTGACTGGTTTTCCTTTTGGTTTGGCCCTAATTTTCCTCTGATTCATCTTTATTCTTCAAACACAGCCAAAACAGGGTTAAATTAAAGAAACTGATCAAAAATATCTGAAGTGTCACCATTTCACAGGAGTTTGAGGGGGAATTTAGGATTTAGGGACGCATTCTGTGTGGAGTGCCCCTGTTGCTGAGAGGCAGGAGTTTGATCTCACCCTTCTTGTGTTGCCAATAATTCCTCCCTTGACCCAAACCCAAACTCCACCCCTGGGATACCCTATACAAACCCCAGGGCTCTGCCTTTGCCCTGTCTTTCGGTGATAAGAAATGGATTTTGGAGTTTTGTGAATCCAAGACCTGTCTCATTTGTTCCTGCCGCCGGCAGCTGCACTCACCCTGGACACCATGAACTCAACTTCTGGAGGATTTGTGGGTTCTGGGGTGATTTTGGGCAGTGTTCTCCATCTCTTTGCATTTCAAAAGCCAAGAGGGATGAATTTGTCACCACAAAACCACTCAATCCCACTGAAAATAACTGGATTTTAAACTATAAAGGCACAATCCCACCTCAAATTGCTTGTTCCCCCTCAAAAAAACCTCAATCCCACACAAAGCTCACTCGATTCCACAGCTGCCAGGGTGAGATGCGGTTGGGAGGAGATTGAAAGAAGTGGGATTCCAGTTTGGAGTGGTGGGATGGGGATTGTGTGGGGCTGGGTGGCTGGGATGTATCTGATAGCAAATAAAACTTTCAGAGTTAATGATGTTTTTCCCATTCATTTTCAGTCAGTTCTATTTCCAGAGTGGCTCCTTCTCAGCTGTTTAAATTCTTATAAAAATCTTTTTTTAAAAATCGTCTAACCCAAACAATCCAAAAACCAATATCCATATAAAACCACCCATCTGCAATTATATTTTTATAAATAATTTTAATTTTTTAGAGTACTTAAGGGTGTTATTAAATTTTAATTGTTTGGTTAAATTGTATGAGACATTACAGAGGTGTTTGGTTTCGTGTTTAGTATATTTGTAGTATGAATTGTTTTACTAAGGTGTGTTCCATTGTATGTTTACATTGGCCGGTTCTGCGAGGGGCGCTGGGCTCCGCCTGGCAACTGATGAGTCAGAGCCGTCCCGGGCGCTGATTGGCTGAAAATCACCAGGCGGGACCAGCGCCGAGTTCCTGCCTGGGAACTGAATCGTCATCAACGCCGCGCGCTCTGATTGGCCAGGATCTGCTTCGGGGCGGGGCCGGGAGGAACTGGGGACCCCCAGGAGCCCCCCGGGTTTGGGGGTTTCCATCCCCCCTCGGCCCCCGGGGCGGCCTTGGGGCCACCCCAACACCCCAAAATGGGGAGGGTCCCCGGAGCCGCTTGGAAGCCCCAAAAATGGGATGGAAGCGGCAGGAGCCGCCCGAAGAAGGGATTGAAGGGTCCGGTCCGGGAATGGCTCCGATCCGGATTGGGGCGGGCTGGGATTGAGGGAGGGTCCGGTCAGCGGCTGCGGAGGGGCTGGGATTGGGGAGGGCTCCGGGATTGAGGGGATGGGTCCATTCCGGGACTGGGGCAGGATCGCTCCCTGGGGGTGGGCTCCATTATTGAGTCAGGCTCTCTCCGCTTCCCGATCCCAATCCCGTTCCCTGATCCTGTTCCCGATCCCAATCCCATTCCCATTTCTGTTCCCGTTCCCGGGCCAGTTCCTGATCCCGATCCCATTCCCGTTCCTGTTCTCGATCCCAATCCCACCGCTGTTTCCAGGGAATGGCTCCTATCCCAACCCCGACCCCAAACCCGGGGGGTTAAACACTGGGGTCAAACACCCCAAATCCCAACACTGGGAGGGGGGAGGTTGACATCCCAGAGTTTGGAGCCAGAGGTTCACTGTGATATTGCAAGGCCTCATGGAGTCATGGAGACACCATTAAGAGACTTCACAACCTCATGGAACCAAGGGGCCATTGTGCCTCTGTGGGGCACCATGGAACCAAGGATTCCATTGTGACACTGAGGCAACTCATGGGATCATGGAGACCATTGGGACACTATGAGCCCCCATGGAATAAGGAAAGCATTGTGACACTGTGAGGCCTCATGGCACCAGTGAGACCACTGTGACCCTGGGGGTGCCCACAGAACCAAGAGGACCATTGTGACACTGTGGGGCCTCGTGAAACCAAGAGGCCTTTGTGGCACTGCAGGGCTGTAGGGAACCAAAGGTCCATTGTGACACTGCAGGGCCTCGTGTCATCAGTGTTCAATTGTGACACTGTGGAGTCAAAGGAGACCATTGTGACACCACAAATCCCCAGGGCCCAAAGGTCCATTGTGACATTGTGGCCTCATGGAACAGAGGAGTCCCGTGACACTGTGGGGCCTGGGGAACCACGGAGACCACTGGAACACTGTGGCGCCCCAAGGAACCAAGGGAACATGGAGCAGGTCTGGCTGGTTTGGCATCTCAGGGGCTGCCTAAAAGCTGATCTTGGCATTTTGACGGTCTCTTCTCATCTGCTATTGAAGCACTGGGGCTCAGGGCTTTATTTCCTATGGAAAAGAACTCTCCTTCTCCTCCAGGTATCCATGGCCAGAATTCAGATTTCATCTCTATTTCCATATATCCAGGGATTGTTCCCATGGACATATTGCCAGGAAAAATCAGGCTGGCAGTCATTTCTTAAGGGTCACTGCTTACCTGTCCACAAAAGACTGGGGAAGGCTCCATGCTTTCCCTCCTATGGGGAAGAACTGTCCTGCTTCTCCAGGTGCCCATGGGCAAAATTTGGATTCTGTCTCCAAAATTCCCTATATCCAGAGACTGCCCCCGGACAAAATCTGCCATTCCTGACAAGTCTGGCTGGCCTTGGCCTAATGAGGCTCTCACCTGACTTCCTATGCACTGGGGCTCTATGCTTTCCTTCCTATGGAAAAGAACTGTCCCTCTCCTGCAGGTGGTCATGGCCAGAATTGAAATTTCACCTCCAAGTGCAGATTGTGACAGACTGGAGGTGATTGTTGGCTGGAAACATTTCATGTGTGAGGGAGGAAAGGGCAGGTCCACCCTTGCCCTACCCTGGAACCCCAATCCCCCCAGAGCCTCTATCCCAGCCCAGCAGTGTCTGCCATTTCCTGGCACAGCACAGGCAATGCTCCACGGCCACCTCTGCAGCCCCAGCCCAGCTCCTGAGTGACCAAATGACCCCAAGTCCCACCTGGGGGAAGGGCCCAGGAAGACCAAGGGGAAATTAAGGCTGACCACAAGGCAAACACATGTCTTCACCCTACCTCCTCTTGGAATTTCCATCTGAACACTGCTGGAATCCAGGAGTTGGTAGATGAGTGTGTGCTTCTCTCTTTGTATCTTTTTTTTCTCTCTTTCTGTATCTACTACTTCTATTTTGGTACTCTTGCAAATATCGATTAACTTAAAATTGAACAGGCTTAGAGTTTGTGAAGTTGAATGGGCCAAGTTAATGCTTAGAGAAGTTTTTTTTGTTGATTGAATGCCATATTAAAATGTTTGCCAAATTTTCTCTGATTTTTCTAAATTTCCCAGTAAAAGCTGGTTTGTTGTTTAGAGCTCCTGAGAAACTCTTGATAATATTGCTCCAGTGCATCCAATTCAGAGGACACAGATTATTGTCATTCCTTTTAAATGTCTCCATGAGAGAGTTAAATGTCTCCTTGGTGCCACAGGGTCACACTGGCCCCTTGTTTCCATGGGGCCCTGCAGTGTCACACTGGTGGTGTCATACTGGATCCTTGGTTCCATGAGGCCCAGATGTGTCATGCTGGCCTCTTGTTTCCATGGGGCTCCATGGTGTCACAATGGTCCCTTGCTTCCATGAGGCCTTGCAGGGTCACAGGGGTCTCCTTGGGGCCACAGGATCACAATGGACCCTTGGTTCCATGGGCACTCACAGTGTCAGAAGGGTCTCCTTGGCTCCATGGGGCCCTGCAGAGCCCCTTGATTCAACAAAGCCTGAAAGTGTCAGAATGGCCTCCAGGATTCCAACAGGCCCCACAATGTCACAATGGACATTTGGTTCCGTGGGGTCCCACACTGTTCCATGAATCCTTAGTTCCATGGGCCCTGTAGCTCCTTGGATCCATGGTGCCACTCAGTGTGACAGCTGCCCCTTGGCCTGCCAACACTCCATAGCGTCACAATGGCCCCTCGGTTCAATGAGGCCTTGTGGTGTCACAATGGCTCAGTGAGGCCTTTAGTGTCACAGGAGTGTCCCTGATTCCATGAGTGTTGGAACCCTGGATGCTGAGGATGTTAAACTTGCTGTGCTGAAAGGCACAGACTTGCAAGGGAACACTGCATTTGACCTGAGGCTGTGGAGAAGGCTTCCAATATTTATTAATAGCACTGGGGTTACGGGTGCATAGTGGGTTAGAGGTGTATACTACCACAGGGTGGAAAACATACAGCTTGGGGTTTTAGAACATAGTAATAAATATGAAGCAATATTGAGGTTTTAGGGTTGAGACAGGTTCTTCTTATTATTTGCCTTCTTCTTAACTTCTCCTTCATGGGTTTGGGTGATATTTTGTGATTGGACAGAAAAGTCCACAGGCTTTGAGGGATCAGTTTTTGGGTTAAAAGGGAGAATAATTTAGGTGTAATTTCTTGGCTGGATAGTTTTAAAAGACCTTGTAAAAAGAGATATTTGGCCACTTTGTGACTTGCTAATGAAAGACTGCAGAACTCACAGTTGTGAGGCTGCAACACTGATAAGAAACAAGAAGCACTTGAGTCTGAACACGAACTATTGTCTCAAGTATCTTCAATCCTGACCATGACACAGGTAGAAAAAACAAGCAGAGCACCCACACCTAAGGCCTGGCAGTGTGACAACAGACCATTGGTGTCACTGAGCCCCACAGTGTCACGATGGTCCCCTTGGCCCCACGAGGCTCTGAAGTGCCACAGAGGCCCTTTGGTTTCACAAGGCCTCAAAATGTAGAAATGGTCTCCATGGTTCCATGAGGCCCTGCTGGGTCACAATGGACCTTTGGTTCCAGGATGCCCCAGAGTGACACAATGGTGACACAATGGTTCCATTGGACCCTTCATCCCACGGAGAGCCACAGTGTTCACTGCAGTCCCCTTGGTTCCCTGAGGCCCTGACATGCTCTAATGGACCCCTGGTTCCAGTGGGTCCCAAAGTGTCAGAACAGTCTCCATTGTTCCATGAGGCCCCACAAAGTCACTGTGCTCCCCTTGGTTCCACAGGGCCCCACAGTGCCACAATGGACTCTTGGCTCCATGAGGTGCCATGCTGTGTCCCAATGGCTCATGGTTCCATGAGGCCACACAGTTTAACAATGGTCCCTTGGTTCCATGAGGCCTCGCTGTGTCACAATGGACTTGGGGTTCCATGAGCTTTCCTACTGCCAAAAACAGTCTCCCTGGTTCCACAGTGTCACCATGGTCCCGTTGTTCCATGAGGTTCCATGGCAGAACCTTGGTTCCCTGGCCACCTTGGTTCCGTGTGACCTTGCAGTGTCACAATGGACCTGTGGTTCCATGAGGCCTTGCTGTGTCAGGATGGCCCCTTGGTTCCAAGAGGTTTCTCAGGGTCACAATGGTCTCCTTGGATCCGTGGTGTCACAATGGACCATTGGTTCAATGTGGCCCCAGTGTGCCAAAATGGATTTGGGTTCCATGGGGTTCCGCTGTGTCACCATGGACCCTTTGTTCCAGGAGTTTGCACAAAGTCACAGCTGACTCCTGGGTTCTGTGAGGCCCCATGGCCACCAAATCTCTGAAATATCAGAACAAGACTCCTTAACACTAATTTGCTATTTAAGAGGGGATCATTTATTCAGGCCTTGGGTCTAGTGAGGGATAACTCCTAACCTTTATGTGGACATGTAACTCTACCAGTGTGTTGCTTATACACAGTCACTAAATGTGTATTACAATTTACCCATTGCCATAAAACCCACCCCAAGTTCCCAGGTTCAGTCCTTGCTTTTTCTATCACTGCACTCTTGAGCCAGATGTCTTCTACACTTCCAACTGTCCCTGCTGGAAAAGCAGCTCCTGCACGCCTTGTTCCTGTGTTAAAAGTTCCCAGGCACGGTAAAAATGGAATTAACCCTTTGGGTATCAAGGCCAAGGCTTTGTGTGGCCAGGCAGGGGCAGCAGGAGGCAGAGCTGCCAGCAAAGGAAGGGCCAGCGAGGTGGGGCAGCCGGGGGTGACGACAGCCTGCAGGGACAGAGGCGCAGGGCAGGGACACCATGGGACAGCCTGGGCTGCAGAGGGCTCAGGGATGTGCAGCAGCTGCAAGGCCCTGACAGAGCCAACCTGTGCAGCCCTTTGGCCATGGCTGCTGGCCCTGGGCCTGAGGCCACGAGGGGACAAGTGACCCTTGCAGCCCTGGGGCCTCAGTGCCTCCTTGTCCCTGCTCAGCAGCCTGGCAGGGGCCGCCCCATGGTCCTGCCCTTGGCACTGCCCATCCCCACATACCAGTGCCCATCCCGGGAAGAGCCCTGAGCAATGAGGGAGGGACAGGATCTGCCTTGCCAGGGTCTGGGGCTCAGGCCTGGGCCCTTTGCATTCCTGAAACACATCCAGGTTTGCTCAGCACCAGAGACACCTTTCCCTTGCTTGTGCCCTGCTGTCACCAGTGCCTCCAGTGTTCTGCTGTACCTGGAACCTGGGGACACTTTCTCAGTCCTGTCCCTCAGTGGGACACATTAAAACTTCAAGAAACTTTGGAGTTTTAATTTAACTTTGAGTTATTGAGAAGTTTTTTGAAGATACTCTCAGGGACTGAGTCTGATGTAAACAACACCAAAGCCCTGAGAGGGTCATTAAAGTTTTCCTATTCCAGTTGTGGAGAAAGATTTCAATGTGCTTGTATGAAATACACATTCCTGTTTTAAAGGGTGTATTTTCTTACATTTCTCTTTAGATCAGAGGTGACTGCAGCATTCTGTGAGTGATATTGACCCAGGGTCTCCCCTCAGGAGCTCTGGCCTGCTCAGAGAAGCTGTGCCCTGAGCTCTGGCCCAGCATGGACAACCTTGCTCCACATTGCCCCAGCCCATCCTGTCTGTCCTCACTCACCTGGGACCTGCTGTGCCTGCAGAGCTGGCTGCACCCAGCCTAAGAGGGGCTTTCCCTTGCTTGTCCCCATCTGTCATCAGTGCATGCAGTGTTCTGCTGTACCTGTAACCTGGGGACACTTTCTCAGACATGCCCCTCACAGGGATCTCTTCAAAGTTCAAGAAACTTCAATGTTTCAATGTAACTGAGACCTTGAGGGTTTTGTGACATCACTGAGGCAATTGTGACATGACAAACCTGGCTGTGATGTCACAGAATAGGTTGAGGCCATAGAGGCCTCTGCCATCATAGAGGGTGGCTCTGTGGCATCAGAGAGAGGGTTGTGACATCACCAGGTGGCTGTGTAACATCATAGAGCAGGTTGTGACAGCACAGAACAGACTGTGACTTCACAGGGTGACTTTGTGACATCACAGTCTTCTGTGACATCACAGCATTGCTGAATGGCATCACAAGGTGACATCACAGAGATGGCTGTGTGACATCACAGGGGCTGTGTGAGGTCACTGGGGAGGTCACTCTGCCCCATTCCCCCTCCCAGTTCCCCCAGAGAAGTCCAATGCTGCCCGTGCTCAGCGGGTCCCCTGTCCCCCCGGGTACCCCCACCCCCGGTGCTGCAGCCTCCCCCAGAGGATGTTCCACGAGATCGACCCCAGAGCCTGACACGGGGACGGGGTCTGGAGCCATGGGGATTGGGACAGGGGGACAGGGACCCCCCGGCAGCGTCCCCGTGTGTCCTGGGTTGTAAGATAAGCTTGTATTCTATTTGCCATCTGTTGAAGGCAAACCGGTTGGACAGGTTTTTGTTATCTCTCTCAGAGACAATGGTTTGCCCCGTAGAGGCAATGGTTTGTTTATACACTATTGACTGACTCACTGCCAGGCTGGTAAATGTAACACCATCCTATTGTGAGGGGTCCCACCCAGAGGGGGAAGCCAAGCACTCTATTATTGGGTATAAAGGGGTAGCTTTTGGGGAGAGAGGCAGCTCTCTCTCTTCGCGGGATTCCCAGAGAAGCAGCTCTCTTTGGCGGCACTCGCAGCGAAGCAGCCGGAGCGCGCTGAGGGGACGGCAGCGGAGCTCAGAGGCAACCCCGGTGCAGAGGAAGACCGGCCCCACTGCCACCAGATCTTCAGAGGAAAACTATACACTTCTAAAGATCACCACTTCAGCTGCAACTCATCAACCATTGCAAGGGGAGCAATTGTCCCAGCAGAACTGCTACGGGCACCCCGAATCCTCAGGTTCTGGACTTTTTTCACTGGTTTTGTTTGTACCGATTGCATTTGCCTTTTTAAATTGTTGTCTAGTTTTCTCCTAGTAAAGAATTGTTACTCCCATTCCCACATCTTTGCCTGAGAGCCTTTTAATTTAAAGATCCTGGTAATTCAGAGGGAGGGGGGTTTGCCGTTCTCCATTGCACAGGAGGCTTTGCCCTCCTTCGCAGATTCCTGTCTTGTCGAACTTAGACACCGTGTCCCCCAGGGCCAGAGCCTGGGCCAGGGCTCCTTCACCCTGTCACCAACGAGGGCTTGAGAGCGCTGAAAAAATCCCCAGCAAAAACCAGATTTAATAATAAAGTGACAGCAGCACAAAGTTCCTTGGCAAGTCACTCTGCTCCTCATTGGACACTTCAGGCACAGCAAAGAAAAAAAACAAAAACAACAACAAAACCAAACAAAATCCAGGCAATCAAACCAGGAATGAAAGGAGAACTGTGTGTGTGTGTGTGTGTGTGTGTGTGTGTGTGTGTGTGTGTGTGTGACAGAAGGGCAGTGAGAGCAAGGATAAAAGGAATACGGTCTAAAAGCTTAACAGAGCTCCAACTTAACAGGACTTAACTTACATCTAAACCTTAAATGATAGTTTCACAGTCACAGTTTAGCAAAAGAGAAGAGCTTAACAGTATTTAACCTAACTTATAACCTACAACTTAGCAATTTAACAGAGGAATAACATTTAACAGTATTTAACTCAGCCTATAACTTATATTAAACATAACAATTTAGCAAAACAACAACTCTTAGAAGCATTTAACTTCACTTAGACCTTGTAATTTAACCTCACTTACAGGCCTGACTGGCTCAGCTATCCAAGGCACTCAGAGCCCTCAGGGAGCAGCATTTCTGCCACATTTCCCCAGCACAGGCACTCCTGTGTGCACACAGACACAGAGAGTCAGTGCAAGGCACCTGTGAGAAATTCCCCTGAGGGCAGGGAAATGCTCCCTGAGGATGCTTTGGCATCTCCCCAGCAGGGAAGGGTTGAGCCTGGAGGAGTGGGGGGATCGGCCCAGGTTCCCTTGTTGTTGGGGATCCCCGAGTGCAGCAAATGGGAGAGTTCCCGGCTCGGAGAGGCCCCACTCAGAGGGAGTCGCTGGCCCAGGAGAGCTCCAAGGGCTCCTTTTGGAGCGCTGTTTGTCGGGCTCCAAGAGAGGGGCTGCAGTCCCAGCCATGTTTCACCCTGGCCGCACTTGGCACCAGCAGCTTTCTTTGGCAGGGTGAGAAGAGGGATGTTGTGTCACCGAGGGAACACAAACAGTTCCCAGAGCTGCTCCTAAAGCAGCCAGGAGCTGGCTGGGCAGCAGCAGTGCCTGGAGCAGAGCGTGTTTGTGCTGAGCTCCAGAGGAGCTGAGCCCAGGGGCTGCTGGCCAAGGCCGAGGCCAGCGAGCATTTCTCAGCTGGCAGGGCGGCCTGAGAAGGGGAGGGGGGAATGCACCAGCACAGGAACCATGGAACCAAGGGACCATTGTGACACTGTGGGGCCTGTGAGACCAAGGGACCATTGTGACACTGTGGGGTACCATGGAACCAAGGGACCATTGTGACACTGTGGGGCGTCATGGAACCATGGACACCATTATGACCCTTTGGGGTGTCATGGGACCAAGGGTCCATTGTGACAAGGCGAGACCCCAGGGAGCCAAAGGTCCATTGTGACATTGCAAGGCCTCATGGTGTCTTGGAGACGCCATTAAGAGACTTCACAGCCTCATTGAACCAAGGGGCCATTGTGACACTGTGGGGCACCATGGAACCAAGGAGACCATTGTGACACTGAGGGGACTCATGGGATCATGGAGACCATTGGGACACTATGAGGCCCCAGAGGCCTCATGGCACCAGTGAGACCATTGTGACCCTGGGGGTCCCCACAGAACCAAGAGGACCATTGTGACACTGTGGGGCCTCGTGAAACCAAGAGGCCTTTGTGGCACTGCAGGGCTGCAGGGAACCAAAGGTCCATTGTGACACTGCAGGGCCTCGTGTCATCAGTGTTCCATTGTGACACTGGGGAGCCAAAGGAAACCATTGTGACACCACAAACCCCCAGGGCCCAAAGGTCCATTGTGACATTGTGGCCTTATGGAACAGAGGAGTCACGTGTCATTGCGGGGCCTCAAGGAACCATGGAGACCATTGTGACACTTGAGGGTCTCATGGAACAAAGGGAACTTAGGACAGGTCTGGCTGGTTTGGCATGGCAGGGGCTGCCTAAAATCTGATCTTGGCATTTTGAGGGTTTCTTCTTATCTGCTATTGAAGCACTGGGGCTCAGGGCTTTCCTTCCTATGGAAAAGAACTCTTCTTCTCCTCTAGGCACACATGACCAGAATTCAGATTTCATCTC
Organism: Lonchura striata; assembly: GCF_050655825.1. Classification (NCBI taxonomy): domain Eukaryota; kingdom Metazoa; phylum Chordata; class Aves; order Passeriformes; family Estrildidae; genus Lonchura; species Lonchura striata. The sequence continues at coordinate 7,867,600 of NC_140737.1, forward strand.
TATTTCCTTATATCCAGGGATTGTTACTATGGGAATATTGCCAGGATATATCTGGCTGGCAGTCATTTCTTAAGGGTCACTGCTTATCTGTTCATGAAAGACTGGGGAAGGCTCCATGCTTTCCCTCCTATGGGGAAGAACTCTCCTGCTTCTCCAGGTGCCCATGGGCAAAATTTGGATTCTGGCTCCAAAATTCCCTATATCTAAAGGCTGCCTCCAGACAAAATCTGCCATTCCTGCCAAGTCTGGCTGGCCTTGGCCTAATGAGGCTCTCACCTGACTCCCAAGCACTGGGGCTCTGTGCTTTTCTTCCTATGGAAAAGAACAGTCCCTCTCCTGCAGGTGGTCATGGCCAGAATTGGGATTTCACCTCCAAATGCTGACTGTGACAGACAGGAGGTGATTGTTTGCTGGAAATATTTCATGTGTGGGGGAGGAAGGGGCAGGTCCAGCCCTGCCCTGCCCTGGAACCCCAGCCCTGCCCTGCCCTGGAACCCCAATCCCCCCAGAGCCTCTATCCCAGCCCAGCAGTGTCTGCCAGTCCCTGGCACAGCACAGGCAATGCTCCACAGCCACCTCTGGAGCCCCAGCCCAGCTCCTGAGTGACCAAATGACCCCAAGTCCCACCTGGGGGAAGGGCCCAGGAAGACCAAGGAGTATTTAAGGCTGACCACAAGGTAGGAACACATCTTGGCTCTACCTCCTCTTGGAATTTCCATCTGCACATTGTTGGAATCCAGGAGTTGGTAGATGAGTGTGTGCTTCTCTGTATCTTATTTTTTTCTCTGTATCTACTTCTCCTATTTCTGTACTCTTGCAAATATTGATTAACTTAAAATCAAAATGGCTTAGAGTTTGTGAAGTTGAATGGACAAGTTAATGCTTTGAGAAGTTTTTTTTGTTGATTGAATGCCATATTAAAATGTTTGCCAAAGTTTCCCTGATTTTTTCTAAATTTCCCAGTAAAGGCTGTTTTGTTGTTTTGAGCTCCTGAGAAACTCTGTATAGTATTGCTCCAGTGCATCCAACTCAGAGGACATAAATTATTGTAATTCCTTTTAAATATCTCCGTGAGAGAGTTTTTTAGTGGATAGGGGTCAGGGCTTGTGTGTCCTGCTTGGCACAGCCCAGGCAGGGCTTTCACAGCTCCATCCCACACTCCATTTCCCAGCTGGAGCCACTGGTGCCTCTGAGTTCTGCTGCCCCAGCCCCAGGGACGCTCTCCTTGTCTGCCCATTCCCCCAGGGCCTCTGGGCAGGGATGGCCTCAGTGGGGGCTGCTGACATCCTCAGCAACTTGGAGGCTGCTGCTGAATTTTACTGCTCCAGAGGCTTCTTCAGCCTTCAGCTTTTCAGTTCAGGAATTCAGTGCCCCAGGGCTCATTGACAGTCAGAACACCTTCACAAGCCAAGCCTCTGGGAATAATTTAGCTGTGCAAAGGTTTTGCGGATGATTAGGCAGATTGCAGTAGTGTATTAAAACAGAATGTATTATTTTTACAAAGATCGTGAAAAAAAAGTTTAGGTCCTGTTTAGTTTTATTTTAGTCCTAATAAATTGATATGTGCAGTTTCCAATTGACACTGAATCCAAGTACCTCCTCCTGCAGTTTGAATAGATATGAAAATCAAGACCCTTTATGGCTGACAATCCATCAGACTCTGTCCCTACGCCCACCCCACCATTTCCCCCATCCCAGCCCTGGCACTCAGAGCAGCCTTGTGCAAATCTGAGCTCCCTCCAGCCCAGGCTGCACCTGCAGGTTTCAGCTCCTTGGCTCCAACTCCCACTTGCTTTCCTTGGAGAAGGAGCTGCCCCAGACACAGAGGTATGTTCATTTCTTGCCAACCAACAAAGCCAAGGGAAGGCACAGCTTCATCCAATGCAAAAGTCATTCCTCTGCTGGCTATTAAATCCACTGTGCACAGCAGACAGTCTCAGAGCAATGGAAAACACCTTCTGTGCCCAGCACAGATCCCAAGGTCCCCCCAAACCCTCCCGGCCCCGATTCTGCCCAGATTTGCTCTTTGCACACACGAGTCACAGGCTGAAGGCAGGAGCTCCCTCCATGCCCAGAGAGAGGAAAAGAGGGAAATTGGATGAAGAGCTCTCCTGTGCAGAGCCAAGGTCCAAGTGCTCCTGCAGTGGGAACCACAGCTCATCAGGTTTGTGTCCTTTGGGCTCAGGGATGGTGACACTCAGAGGCACAGAAAGGTTTCTTGCCAACAAACGCAAGTTGCACATTTGAACAGTTTAATAACCATCACAGCTCTTCCCTCAGCTCTCTGTGACGTCCCAGCAGCATCTGACATGTCCCCCATCCCCAAGGGATTTCTGTACAGGGACAGTTTTAGACAAAGACATAAGAAAATGTAATTCTGTGATGGACAAAGACACAATTACGATGTTGACTAATGTGATATTTATTTGAACTTCAGAAAGATTGGACAACTCCCTGAACTCATAGCATGATGCCTGTGAATTGAGAGGCACTTGAATGACCAGAGAGCACCTAGATGAGGAAATCTGGGAGCACCAGGAAGGACAGAGATCCAGTTGGTCTAGAGAAGAGATTTCTTTAGACATGTCCATTTGTCTTGGTTCGACAAGACAGGAATCTGTGAAGGAGGGCTAAAGCCTCCTGTGCAATGGAGAAGGTAAACCCCCTCCCTCTGAATTACTAGGAGTTTTAAATCAAAAGGCTCTCAGGCAAAGATATGGGAATGGGAGTAACAATTCTTTACTAGGAGAAAACTAGACAACAATTTAAAAAGGCAAATGCAATCGGTACAAACAAAACCAGTGAAAAAAGTCCAGAACCTGAGGATTCGGGGTGCCAGTAGCAGTCCTGCTGGGACAATTGCTCCCCTTGCAGTGGTTGATGAATTGCAGCTGCAGTGGTGATCTTTTGAAGGGTATAGTTTTCCTCTGAAGATCTGGTGGCAGTGGGGCCAGTCTTCCTCTGCGCTGGGGTTGCCTCCGAGCTCCGCCGCCGCTGCCTCACCGGCTGTTTCGCTGCGAGATCCCGCGAAGAGAGAGAGGGAGCTGCTTCTCTGGGAGTCCTGCAAAGAGAGAGCGCGAGCTGCTTCTCTGGGAGTCCCGCAAAGAGAGCTGCCTCCTCTCCCCAAAAAGCTACCCCTTTATACAATAATAGAGTGATTGGCTTCCCCCTCTGGGTGGGACCCCCTCACAATGGGATGTGTTACATTTACCAGCCCGGCAGTGAGTCAGTCAATAGTGTATAAACAAACCATTGCCTCTACGGGGCAAACCATTGTCTTTGGGAGAGATAACAAAACCTGCCCAACCTTTCGACAGATGGCAAATAGAATACAAGCTTATCTTACAACCCAGGACAGTCTGGTAAGACAGTTCCACCTTACCCGAGACCAGGCTCGGGCCATTGTGGCCACATGCCCATCCTGTAAGTTGCTCCCCCTACCATCGGTGAGCCAACCCTAGGGGTCTGAAGTCCTGTGAGGTGTGGCAGATGGACATTACTCACATCCATTCCTTTGGGAGGATGAAGTACGTCCATGTCTCCGTTGACACCTTCTCTGGGGCAATTTTCGCCTCTGCCCACATAGGGGAGAAAGCCTCAGATATCGAAAAACATCTGATACAGGCTTTCTCTATGCTGGGCATCCCCAAATTAATCAAAACAGATAATGCCCCAGGTTACACCTCCAAGGAGTTTGCCAGCTTCCTACAGCAATGGGGAATAGAACACAAGACTGGCATCGCCTATTCCCCATCAGGCCAGGCCATGGTGGAGAGGACTCACCAGAGTCTTAAACGGATGTTAAAACAACAACAGCCGGTAATGAAGGTAGAGTCCCCCGAGGTTCAATTAGCGCGGGCCCTCTTTACCATTAACTTTCTTAACTGCTCTTTTGAATGTTTAAATCCGCCAATCACTCGGCACTTTAACAGCTATGAGCAGGGCAAGGTCAGGGAAAAGCCGCCGGTCCTCATTAAAGATCCTGAGACCTGGCGGCAGGAGGGACCCTATGACTTAGTCACCTGGGGACGGGGATATGTTTGTGTATCCATGTCCTCAGGCCTGAGATGGATCCCCTCCAAATTTGTCGGGCTGTATGTCCCCAAAGTCCAAGCCAAACAGGAGAGTCCTCAGGTGGGACATGCTGCCTTCAGAAGGCGGAAAAAATCTTCCCTTTTTGGGTCTACCTCTTCCCTTTCCAGTTCCCTTGGTTCTTTGTTACCTTTTGATCTGGACCTCCCCTACCCTGATTGTTAGTGTGTCTTCAAGTTATTTTTCAGATTTTGTCCCAGTTTAGATCCAACCCAGGATGTCATGCACACTGAGCCTCATCCTTCTCACCATCACTATCAACGTAAGACCCCAGCAGGCATGGATTATTCCTCAGCCTCAGGCTAACGTGTGGACTACGTGGCCAAATGCTGTATGAATCTAAGTTCTAAGGCAGAGGACACCCGTGCCACCATAGACAAAATGCAAAATATGATAACACATCTCAAGAAAGAATCATCAGACTGGCTGGGGTCTCTTTTCGAAGGATGGGGACTCTGGTTAGATCCAATCCCTGGTTCAAACTGGACTTTTGTTAGCCTTTGTTGTATTTGTCATTAGCTTTAGTATTATAAAGTTATTTTTACTTCTCTCTTCCCTTTCCTTTTAAACAAAAGAAAAGAGGGAGATGTGGAGTTGCGGTTTTATGTGTTTTATTACATCTTTATTCTGTCATGGTTTGTTCCAGTGTACCCCCATACTGTATTGGTTTCTCCCTGAGTTTTCCTGCCTTTCCCCAAGTGTCAGTTTCCCTAGAAAATGCCAAGTCAGGCCCCGGCCCCCTCCCAAGTGCCTTGTCTGTCACTCGGTGCCCCTTCCCCTACCTCTGGAAACTTCCATCCAGGGCACTGAGTGATTGGATGAGGGCCTGGGACCCCTCCCCTGTCCATCCCTCACTGGATCCCCCAGATGTCAATCCCCACAGAGTCACTCCTGTCTGTTCCCCACTGGCTGATCGGCCCCCCTCCCTCTCCCTATGTAACCTGTTGCAAGCACCCTCGAGTTGCTCTTGTTGGCTGGCCCCCTCCGGTGCTGTTGGATCCACAGGACCTCAATAAACATCGGATTTTCGCCCCCAACAAGTGCCTCTCCTCATTTCCTCGCCATTGGAATCAGCAGCAACCTCAGGACCCACAAAGCACTCTCCAAAGCCCAGCTGGGAACAGCAGAGGGTGCTTCCACTCGCCCTACTTGCCCTGCAGGAGAGCTAGCCGGGGCTGAGGACAGTGGTCTGGGGCGGGGACGCGGTACCAAAGGAAATCTTGGTCCATGTAGGACCAAGGCCCCTGTGCTGAGGCTGCCTCCAGGCTGCTCCAGCCCCTCAGGATGCCCAGGAACAGGGGCTGCCCACAGCCCAGTGCACCCTCGCTGGCCCTGGTGTTAGAGTTCCGGAACACACATAATCACGGGATATGATTATGTGCAGGTGATTTACTAAGAGCTCTGGGAGTCAGGGGTACAGACCCAAATCTGACTCCAACATGGCTTTCAAGCTGAAAGTATTTTATATTCTATCGTTACATAACTCACATATTAATTATTAAAATTATATTGTTCTATTATATACATTGACATGAGTTTCTTGTGATCTTTCTTAGGTCCCTGACCACAGTTTCTCATGATTATTCTAATGATTAAACAGTAATTATATTTAATTAGTAAACAATCATCACATCTAACTATTCTATCATTTATCATGTACTAGCTACACAGGTGCAGTTCTAGCGAGTATAAGTTCTTCTGGTGCTTGGGGTATTTATTTTTCCAGGGCCTACTAAGCTTATTTTTCCTGTTAACCCTAAATCTCTATGATTTAAAAACCCTTTTACTATCACTGGGGCTACCCAGGGAAGAGCCATGGATGAGGTTCTGCAGAACAATGCAGGCTCAGCCCTGCTCCACCATGGGATCCCATGGGACAGGGCACGCTGGGATTTGCCCCTGCAGCTACCCAGTGTGTCCAGAGAGACTGCAAGGAGACAGTGACCTCTGTCAGCAGGACCCTCTGAGTGGGACAACCACTCCTGGGGTGGCTGTGCCAGCTCCTCCATGAACCTCCAGCCCTGGGAACATGGAGCAAGTGGAAACCACAACTTGGCCAATACTGCCTGTGCCTGAAGCAAATGGAAAGAGAACTGGGGTGGGAAAAATCACGGTTGTTTATTTGCAGAAGAACAGCAATGAAAACACAGAACACATTTAGATTTGTAAGAATATTTGTAATAACAACAGTTTATAGAAGGTATATACCTAAGAACATAGCTAACAACAATATCTGAAATGTATTTACAGAAGGCAAAACAAAGCCCTAAAACCTATATCCTAAAGGCAACAACAAACTGTAAAAACTATGTACAAAAGGGTCGCCTATCTGTCTGGGATCTCCATCAGTCCGGGAAGAAAAGCAGGTGCCATGGTCACTGCAGTCAGGCACAGCGGGCTCTTCCATGTGTCCCCAGGATGGCACAGCGGGACTCTGCTGCCAGAGCTGAGGCTGGCTGGGTCTGGGGGCTGGGCCCCAGGCACTGCCATGGGGCTTGTGTGGCCCAAAGCAAGCACAGGACAGGCTGGGCATGGCCACCAGAATCCAATGCACTGGGTACCACGGGCCTGAGCAGAGACCACCGAGCCCAGCCCTGCCCCAGCCTGGCTGCAGGGAACCCACTCTGCCCGTGGGGACCACATGCCTGTCCTGCTGCTGGCATTGGTCTTCATCCCAGGACCATGGCCTCCTCTTCATCTTTTTCATCAACATCCATGTCCTCGGTGTACTCTTCCATGTCCACGTCCATCTCCTCTTCCACGTCCACATCCACCTCCATCTCTTCCTCTGCAGTCTGTTCTCCATCCACCTCCATCTCCTCCTCCATATCAATTGGTGTGTCCACCTCCATCTTGTCCTCTCTGCCTGCCACAGCCTGCAGAGGTAGCAAAACCTCAGAGTGGGGTCCCTGTCCCACCCCATCCCCCCAGAACTCCAGCCCACCCGGGCAGCTGGGGGGATCCACCTCCATGGAATGGCACCCTACCATCCTCAGGGTAAACGTGAGCATCCTGCAAGAATGGATGACACAATCCAAGCCTTAGGCAGCTTTGGAGACTGATGATAGGAGGTATGGGGGCAGGAACAAGAAGGGTGACAGGAGCAGCAGGAGCAGCGTGCAGCGTGTGCTGAGCCCAGGGCCAGCAGTTGTGTTGTGCTGCTTGCTGGGTGCTGGCAGTTCCAGATGGGACATGGATTGTGACATGACCATTGAGCTAGAGAGCCTTTGGTTCCATGCTTAGCAACGTTCCCCCAGAGCATGGTGCTCAGAGCCCTGTTCCCAAGGATGGAGCATCCACAGCCTGGGCCACTGCCTCAGCACCCTCAGTGGAAGAGAGCAGCTTCCTCAGATCCAACTTCAATCAGCCTCCTGCAGCTGAAAGACGTCCCCCCTTGTCCTGTTGCCACAGGCCCTGTAGAACACTCTGTCCCAATCTTTCTTGTGGCACCCTTGCAGTGCTGCAGAGCTGCAGTGAGGCCTCCCCAGGGTCTCCTCTTTCCAGGCTGAGCATCCCCAGCCCCACGTGGACAGCAGGCAGTGTGATCAGGGGGAGTCCAGGCTGGAGTCAAATGGCATCAGGAACTGGGAGATGGAAGCTTTAGGCCCAGCTTTGCCTCTAAACGTACAAAATTAATAAGAGTGGAGGGCAAGATGGTGGGACACTGGTTCTGCTCTAATTGGTGAATATAGTCTCTGTATTTTTCTTTTTTTCTGTCATGCTGATGCAGGTTTGGCTGTTTGAAAGGAAGCTTGGCACAATATCCATTGTCTTCTCCATTTGTGAAACACCGAGCAGAGTCTGGGCAAGCTGATGTTGCAGAGCAAAACCTGCCAATGTACTGGTGATCCTGAGCCTGGAGGATGCAGTTAAACCCAGCCAAAAGTAATTTCTGGAAAGTCAAGCCTGGTGTACATTTTCTTGAGTTTGGCTATGCCAACTTCACCTGAGTCTTATAAAATAGCAAACAAAAAACTCAAACCAAAACAGACAAAACCCAGAAACAAAGAAACCCACGCAAACCAATCAAACAAATAGATTTTAAAAATCCAAATAAAACCAAAGGGAATGAGGAATTAGTATTAGTTTTGAATTCATCACAGCAGGCAAATGGCTGCTTTCCACGGGACCACCATAAAAAGCCACAGATAACAGCTGCTCCCAAATACACCCAACGGGAGAACCATCAAAGTGATACATAGCAACTCTGGGGGCAGCTCCCCATGAAGGTGAGGGATGAGCACACAGTGGTACAGCTCCAGCCTTCCCCAGCCTCCAGGCTGCTCTTTGCTCCTGATGTAAGAGCCTTGCAGGACTATGGCCCCTCTCAGTGCATTATAAGTTATTCCCACAGCACTCACTTGAGCCACTGGCATTTCCAGAGCGAGATGCAGGCACAATCCTACTGCCTGCTGAGCCTCTCTGGGAGATGCTGAGCTTCTTCCTGCCTAGAGCCACAAAAGAGCTCAGGCTCTCCCTGAACTGGGTTTTCAGGGGAGGTTTCCATGTCCCTGCGAGATGTGTTCATCGTTCATCAGGCTGTGCCCAGCCTGGATCAGGGCAGCTTGGATGCCACATGGGATCCATCCTTTGCCCTGCCATGTGATCCTCCATGCAGTGGGGATAAAAAGCCAACACTGGGGAACCCCAGGTGCTGCAGCAGTGATATTTTTGGGAGAAACACGGAGCTGTGCATGGCCAGCTTGAAGTCTGCACTGCTGTGAGCACCAGGCGTGCCATGCTGAGCCCAGGGCCACAAGCAGTGCTCACCCTGGCTGGGACATTGAGTCCCAACATGGGATCCCATGGGACAGGGCACGCTGGGATTTGCCCCTGCAGCCCCCCAGTGTGTCCAGAGAGACTGCAAGGAGACAGTGACCTCTGTCAGCGGGACCCTCTGAGTGGGACAACCACTCCTGGGGTGGCTGTGCCAGCTCCTCCATGAACCTCCAGCCCTGGGAACCTGGAGCAAGTGGAAACCACAACTTGGCCAATACTGCCTGTGCCTGAAGCAAATGGAAAGAGATCTGGGGTGGGAAAAATCACGGTTGTTTATTTGCAGAAGAACAGCAATGAAAACACAGAACACGTTTAGATTTGTAAGAATATTTGTAATAACAACAGTTCATAGAAGGTATATACCTAAGAACATATCTAACAACAATATCTGAAATGTATTTACAGAAGGCAAAACAAAGCCCTAAAACCTATATCCTAAAGGCAACAACAAACTGTAAAAACTATGTACAAAAGGGTCGCCTATCTGTCTGGGATCTCCATCAGTCCGGGAAGAAAAGCAGGTGCCATGGTCACTGCAGTCAGGCACAGAGGGCTCTTCCGTGTGTCACCAGGCTGGCACAGCGGGACTCTGCTGCCAGAGCTGAGGCTGGCTGGGTCTGGGGGCTGGGCCCCAGGCACTGCCATGGGGCTTGTGTGGCCCAAAGCAAGCACAGGACAGGCTGGGCATGGCCACCAGAATCCAATGCACTGGGTACCACGGGCCTGAGCAGAGACCACCGAGCCCAGCCCTGCCCCAGCCTGGCTGCAGGGAACCCACTCTGCCCGTGGGGACCACATGCCTGTCCTGCTGCTGGCATTGGTCTTCATCCCAGGACCATGGCCTCCTCTTCATCTTTTTCATCTATGTCCATGTCCTCGGTGTACTCTTCCTTGTCCACGTCCATCTCCTCTTCCACGTCCACATCCACCTCCATCTCTTCCTCTGCAGTCTGTTCTCCATCCACCTCCATCTCCTCCTCCATATCAATTGGTGTGTCCACCTCCATCTTGTCCTCTCTGCCTGCCACAGCCTGCAGAGGTAGCAAAACCTCAGAGTGGGGTCCCTGTCCCACCCCATCCCCCCAGAACTCCAGCCCACCCGGGCAGCTGGGGGGATCCACCTCCATGGAATGGCACCCTACCATCCTCAGGGCAAATGTGAGCATCCTGCAAGAATGGATGACACAATCCAAGCCTTAGGCAGCTTTGGAGACTGATGATAGGAGGCATGGGGGCAGGAACAAGAAGGGTGACAGGAGCAGCAGGAGCAGTGTGCAGCGTGTGCTGAGCCCAGGGCCAGCAGTTGTGTTGTGCTGCTTGCTGGGTGCTGGCAGTTCCAGATGGGACATGGATTGTGACATGACCATTGAGCTAGAGAGCCTTTGGTTCCATGCTTAGCAACGTTCCCCCAGAGCAGGGTGCTCAGAGCCCTGTTCCCAAGGATGGGGCATCCACAGCCTGGGCCAGTGCCTCAGCACCCTCAGTGGCAAAGAGCAGCTTCCTTAGATCCAGCTTCAATCAGCCTCCTGCAGCTGAAAGCCGTCCCCCCTTGTCCTGTTGCCACAGGCCCTGTGCAACACTCTGTCCCAGTCTTTCTTGTGGCACCCTTGCAGTGCTGCAGAGCTGCAGTGAGGCCTCCCCAGGGTCTCCTCTTTCCAGGCTGAGCATCCCCAGCCCCACGTGGACAGCAGGCAGTGTGATCAGGGGGAGTCCAGGCTGGAGTCAAATGGCATCAGGAACTGGGAGATGGAAGCTTTAGGCCCAGCTTTGCCTCTAAACGTACAAAATTAATAAGAGTGGAGGGCAAGATGGTGGGACACTGGTTCTGCTCTAATTGGTGAATATAGTCTCTGTATTTTTCTTTTTTTCTGTCATGCTGATGCAGGTTTGGCTGTTTGAAAGGAAGCTTGGCACAATATCCATTGTCTTCTCCATTTGTGAAACACCGAGCAGAGTCTGGGCAAGCTGATGTTGCAGAGCAAAACCTGCCAATGTACTGGTGATCCTGAGCCTGGAGGATGCAGTTAAACCCAGCCAAAAGTAATTTCTGGAAAGTCAAGCCTGGTGTACATTTTCTTGAGTTTGGCTATGCCAACTTCACCTGAGTCTTATAAAATAGCAAACAAAAAACTCAAACCAAAACAGACAAAACCCAGAAACAAAGAAACCCACGCAAACCAATCAAACAAATAGATTTTAAAAATCCAAATAAAACCAAAGGGAATGAGGAATTAGTATTAGTTTTGAATTCATCACAGCAGGCAAATGGCTGCTTTCCACGGGACCACCATAAAAAGCCACAGATAACAGCTGCTCCAAAATACACCCAACGGGAGAACCATCAAAGTGATACATAGCAACTCTGGGGGCAGCTGCCCATGAAGGTGAGGGATGAGCACACAGTGGTACAGCTCCAGCCTTCCCCAGCCTCCAGGCTGCTCTTTGCTCCTGATGTAAGAGCCTTGCAGGACTGTGGCCCCTCTCAGTGCATTCTAAATCATTCCCACAGCTCTCACTTGAGCCACTGGCATTTCCAGAGCGAGATGCAGGCACAATCCTACTGCCTGCTGAGCCTCTCTGGGAGATGCTGAGCTTCTTCCTGCCTAGAGCCACAAAAGAGCTCAGGCTCTCCCTGAACTGGGTTTTCAGGGGAGCTTTCCATGTCCCTGCGAGATGTGTTCATCGTTCATCAGGCTGTGCCCAGCCTGGATCAGGGCAGCTTGGATGCCACATGGGATCCATCCTTTGCCCTGCCATGTGATCCTCCATGCAGTGGGGATAAAAAGCCAACACTGGGGAACCCCAGGTGCTGCAGCAGTGATATTTTTGGGAGAAACACGGAGCTGTGCATGGCCAGCTTGAAGTCTGCACTGCTGTGAGCACCAGGCGTGCCATGCTGAGCCCAGGGCCACAAGCAGTGCTCACCCTGGCTGGGACATTGAGTCCCAACATGGGATCCCGTGGGACAGGGCACGCTGGGATTTGCCCCTGCAGCTCCCCAGTGTGTCCAGACAGACAGCAAGGAGACAGTGACCTCTGTCAGCGGGACCCTCTGAGTGGGACAACCACTCCTGGGGTGGCTGTGCCAGCTCCTCCATGAACCTCCAGCCCTGGGAACCTGGAGCAAGTGGAAACCACAACTTGGCCAATACTGCCTGTGCCTGAAGCAAATGGAAAGAGAACTGGGGTGGGAAAAATCACGGTTGTTTATTTGCAGAAGAACAGCAATGAAAACACAGAACACGTTTAGATTTGTAAGAATATTTGTAATAACAACAGTTCATAGAAGGTATATACCTAAGAACATATCTAACAACAATATCTGAAATGTATTTACAGAAGGCAAAACAAAGCCCTAAAACCTATATCCTAAAGGCAACAACAAACTGTAAAAACTATGTACAAAAGGGTCGCCTATCTGTCTGGTATCTCCATCAGTCCGGGAAGAAAAGCAGGTGCCATGGTCACTGCAGTCAGGCACAGAGGGCTCTTCCGTGTGTCCCCAGGCTGGCACAGCGGGACTCTGCTGCCAGAGCTGAGGCTGGCTGGGTCTGGGGGCTGGGCCCCAGGCACTGCCATGGGGCTTGTGTGGCCCAAAGCAAGCACAGGACAGGCTGGGCATGGCCACCAGAATCCAAGGCACTGGGTACCACGTGCCTGAGCAGAGACCACTCAGCCCAGCCCCGCCCCAGCCTGGCTTTAGGGAACCCACTCTGCCTGTGAGGACCACATGCCTGTCCTGCTGCTGGCATCGCTCTTCATCCCAGGACCATGGCCTCCTCTTCATCTTTTTCATCTATGTCCATGTCCTCGGTGTACTCTTCCTTGTCCACGTCCATCTCCTCTTCCACGTCCACATCCACCTCCATCTCTTCCTCTGCAGTCTGTTCTCCATCCACCTCCATCTCCTCCTCCATATCAATTGGTGTGTCCACCTCCATCTTGTCCTCTCTGCCTGCCACAGCCTGCAGAGGTAGCAAAACCTCAGAGTGGGGTCCCTGTCCCACCCCATCCGCCCAGAACTCCAGCCCACCCGGGCAGCTGGGGGGATCCACCTCCATGGAATGGCACCCTACCATCCTCAGGGCAAATGTGAGCATCCTGCAAGAATGGATGACACAATCCAAGCCTTAGGCAGCTTTGGAGACTGATGATAGGAGGCATGGGGGCAGGAACAAGAAGGGTGACAGGAGCAGCAGGAGCAGTGTGCAGCGTGTGCTGAGCCCAGGGCCAGCGGTTGTGTTGTGCTGCTTGCTGGCTGCTGGCAGTTCCAGATGGGACATGGATTGTGACATGACCATTGAGCTAGAGAGCCTTTGGTTCCATGCTTAGCAACGTTCCCCCAGAGCAGTGTGCTCAGAGCCCTGTTCCCAAGGATGGAGCATCCACAGCCTGGGCCACTGCCTCAGCACCCTCAGTGGAAGAGAGCAGCTTCCTCAGATCCAACTTCAATCAGCCTCCTGCAGCTGAAAGACGTCCCCCCTTGTCCTGTTGCCACAGGCCCTGTAGAACACTCTGTCCCAGTCTTTCTTGTGGCACCCTTGCAGTGCTGCAGAGCTGCAGTGAGGCCTCCCCAGGGTCTCCTCTTTCCAGGCTGAGCATCCCCAGCCCCACGTGGACAGCAGGCAGTGTGATCAGGGGGAGTCCAGGCTGGAGTCAAATGGCATCAGGAACTGGGAGATGGAAGCTTTAGGCCCAGCTTTGCCTCTAAACGTACAAAATTAATAAGAGTGGAGGGCAAGATGGTGGGACACTGGTTCTGCTCTAATTGGTGAATATAGTCTCTGTATTTTTCTTTTTTTCTGTCATGCTGATGCAGGTTTGGCTGTTTGAAAGGAAGCTTGGCACAATATCCATTGTCTTCTCCATTTGTGAAACACCGAGCAGAGTCTGGGCAAGCTGATGTTGCAGAGCAAAACCTGCCAATGTACTGGTGATCCTGAGCCTGGAGGATGCAGTTAAACCCAGCCAAAAGTAATTTCTGGAAAGTCAAGCCTGGTGTACATTTTCTTGAGTTTGGCTATGCCAACTTCACCTGAGTCTTATAAAATAGCAAACAAAAAACTCAAACCAAAACAGACAAAACCCAGAAACAAAGAAACCCACGCAAACCAATCAAACAAATAGATTTTAAAAATCCAAATAAAACCAAAGGGAATGAGGAATTAGTATTAGTTTTGAATTCATCACAGCAGGCAAATGGCTGCTTTCCACGGGACCACCATAAAAAGCCACAGATAACAGCTGCTCCCAAATACACCCAACGGGAGAACCATCAAAGTGATACATAGCAACTCTGGGGGCAGCTCCCCATGAAGGTGAGGGATGAGCACACAGTGGTACAGCTCCAGCCTTCCCCAGCCTCCAGGCTGCTCTTTGCTCCTGATGTAAGAGCCTTGCAGGACTATGGCCCCTCTCAGTGCATTATAAGTTATTCCCACAGCACTCACTTGAGCCACTGGCATTTCCAGAGCGAGATGCAGGCACAATCCTACTGCCTGCTGAGCCTCTCTGGGAGATGCTGAGCTTCTTCCTGCCTAGAGCCACAAAAGAGCTCAGGCTCTCCCTGAACTGGGTTTTCAGGGGAGGTTTCCATGTCCCTGCGAGATGTGTTCATCGTTCATCAGGCTGTGCCCAGCCTGGATCAGGGCAGCTTGGATGCCACATGGGATCCATCCTTTGCCCTGCCATGTGATCCTCCATGCAGTGGGGATAAAAAGCCAACACTGGGGAACCCCAGGTGCTGCAGCAGTGATATTTTTGGGAGAAACACAGAGCTGTGCATGGCCAGCTTGAAGTCTGCACTGGTGTGAGCACCAGGCCTGCCATGCTGAGCCCAGGGCCACAAGCAGTGCTCACCCTGGCTGGGACATTGAGTCCCAACATGGGATCCCGTGGGACAGGGCACGCTGGGATTTGCCCCTGCAGCTACCCAGTGTGTCCAGAGAGACTGCAAGGAGACAGTGACCTCTGTCAGCGGGACCCTCTGAGTGGGACAACCACTCCTGGGGTGGCTGTGCCAGCTCCTCCATGAACCTCCAGCCCTGGGAACCTGGAGCAAGTGGAAACCACAACTTGGCCAATACTGCCTGTGCCTGAAGCAAATGGAAAGAGAACTGGGGTGGGAAAAATCACGGTTGTTTATTTGCAGAAGAACAGCAATGAAAACACAGAACACATTTAGATTTGTAAGAATATTTGTAATAACAACAGTTCATAGAAGGTATATACCTAAGAACATATCTAACAACAATATCTGAAATGTATTTACAGAAGGCAAAACAAAGCCCTAAAACCTATATCCTAAAGGCAACAACAAACTGTAAAAACTATGTACAAAAGGGTCGCCTATCTGTCTGGTATCTCCATCAGTCCGGGAAGAAAAGCAGGTGCCATGGTCACTGCAGTCAGGCACAGAGGGCTCTTCCGTGTGTCCCCAGGCTGGCACAGCGGGACTCTGCTGCCAGAGCTGAGACTGGCTGGGTCTGGGGGCTGGGCCCCAGGCACTGCCATGGGGCTTGTGTGGCCCAAAGCAAGCACAGGACAGGCTGGGCATGGCCACCAGAATCCAAGGCACTGGGTACCACGTGCCTGAGCAGAGACCACCCAGCCCAGCCCCGCCCCAGCCTGGCTGCAGGGAACCCACTCTGCCTGTGGGGACCACATGCCTGTCCTGCTGCTGGCATTGGTCTTCATCCCAGGACCATGGCCTCCTCTTCATCTTTTTCATCTATGTCCATGTCCTCGGTGTACTCTTCCTTGTCCACGTCCATCTCCTCTTCCACGTCCACATCCACCTCCATCTCTTCCTCTGCAGTCTGTTCTCCATCCACCTCCATCTCCTCCTCCATATCAATTGGTGTGTCCACCTCCATCTTGTCCTCTCTGCCTGCCACAGCCTGCAGAGGTAGCAAAACCTCAGAGTGGGGTCCCTGTCCCACCCCATCCGCCCAGAACTCCAGCCCACCCGGACAGCTGGGGGGATCCACCTCCATGGAATGGCACCCTACCATCCTCAGGGCAAATGTGAGCATCCTGCAAGAATGGATGACACAATCCAAGCCTTAGGCAGCTTTGGAGACTGATGATAGGAGGCATGGGGGCAGGAACAAGAAGGGTGACAGGAGCAGCAGGAGCAGTGTGCAGCGTGTGCTGAGCCCAGGGCCAGCGGTTGTGTTGTGCTGCTTGCTGGCTGCTGGCAGTTCCAGATGGGACATGGATTGTGACATGACCATTGAGCTAGAGAGCCTTTGGTTCCATGCTTAGCAACGTTCCCCCAGAGCAGTGTGCTCAGAGCCCTGTTCCCAAGGATGGGGCATCCACAGCCTGGGCCACTGCCTCAGCACCCTCAGTGGCAAAGAGCAGCTTCCTCAGATCCAACTTCAATCAGCCTCCTGCAGCTGAAAGACGTCCCCCCTTGTCCTGTTGCCACAGGCCCTGTAGAACACTCTGTCCCAATCTTTCTTGTGGCACCCTTGCAGTGCTGCAGAGCTGCAGTGAGGCCTCCCCAGGGTCTCCTCTTTCCAGGCTGAGCATCCCCAGCCCCACGTGGACAGCAGGCAGTGTGATCAGGGGGAGTCCAGGCTGGAGTCAAATGGCATCAGGAACTGGGAGATGGAAGCTTTAGGCCCAGCTTTGCCTCTAAACGTACAAAATTAATAAGAGTGGAGGGCAAGATGGTGGGACACTGGTTCTGCTCTAGTTGGTGAATATAGTCTCTGTTTTTTTCTTTTTTTCTGTCATGCTGGTGCAGGTTTGGCTGTTTGAAAGGAAGCTTGGCACAATATTCATTGTCTTCTCCATTTGTGAAACACCGAGCAGAGTCTGGGCAAGCTGATGTTGCAGAGCAAAACCTGCCAATGTACTGGTGATCCTGAGCCTGGAGGATTCCATTAAACCCAGCCAAAAGTAATTTCTGGAAAGTCAAGCCTGGTGTACATTTTCTTGAGTTTGGCTATGCCAACTTCACCTGAGTCTTATAAAATAGCAAACAAAAAACTCAAACCAAAACAAACAAAACCCAGAAACAAAGAAACCCACGCAAACCAATCAAACAAATAGATTTTAAAAATCCAAATAAAACCAAAGGGAATGAGGAATTAGTATTAGTTTTGAATTCATCACAGCAGGCAAATGGCTGCTTTCCACGGGACCACCATAAAAAGCCACAGATAACAGCTGCTCCAAAATACACCCAAGGGGAGAACCATCAAAGTGATACACAGCAACTCTGGGGGCAGCTCCCCATGAAGGTGAGGGATGAGCACACAGTGGTACAGCTCCAGCCTTCCCCAGCCTCCAGGCTGCTCTTTGCTCCTGATGTAAGAGCCTTGCAGGACTGTGGCCCCTCTCAGTGCATTCTAAATCATTCCCACAGCACTCACTTGAGCCACTGGCATGTCCAGAGCGAGATGCAGGCACAATCCTACTGCCTGCTGAGCCTCTCTGGGAGATGCTGAGCTTCTTCCTGCCCAGAGCCACAAAAGAGCTCAGGCTCTCCCTGAACTGGGTTTTCAGGGGAGCTTTCCATGTCCCTGCGAGATGTGTTCATCGTTCATCAGGCTGTGCCCAGCCTGGATCAGGGCAGCTTGGATGCCACATGGGATCCATCCTTTGCCCTGCCATGTGATCCTCCATGCAGTGGGGATAAAAAGCCGACACTGGGGAACCCCAGGTGCTGCAGCAGTGATATTTTTGGGAGAAACACAGAGCTGTGCATGGCCAGCTTGAAGTCTGCACTGGTGTGAGCACCAGGCCTTCCATGCTGAGCCCAGGGCCACAAGCAGTGCTCACCCTGGCTGGGACATTGAGTCCTAACATGGGATCCCGTGGGACAGGGCACGCTGGGATTTGCCCCTGCAGCTACCCAGTGTGTCCAGAGAGACTGCAAGGAGACAGTGACCTCTGTCAGCGGGACCCTCTGAGTGGGACAACCACTCCTGGGGTGGCTGTGCCAGCTCCTCCATGAACCTCCAGCCCTGGGAACCTGGAGCAAGTGGAAACCACAACTTGGCCAATACTGCCTGTGCCTGAAGCAAATGGAAAGAGAACTGGGGTGGGAAAAATCATGGTTGTTTATTTGCAGAAGAACAGCAATGAAAACACAGAACACATTTAGTTTTGTAAGAATATTTGTAATAACAACAGTTCATAGAAGGTATATACCTAAGAACATATCTAACAACAATATCTGAAATGTATTTACAGAAGGCAAAACAAAGCCCTAAAACCTATATCCTAAAGGCAACAACAAACTGTAAAAACTATGTACAAAAGGGTCGCCTATCTGTCTGGTATCTCCATCAGTCCGGGAAGAAAAGCAGGTGCCATGGTCACTGCAGTCAGGCACAGAGGGCTCTTCCATGTGTCCCCAGGCTGGCACAGCGGGACTCTGCTGCCAGAGCTGAGACTGGCTGGGTCTGGGGTCTGGGCCCCAGGCACTGCCATGGGGCTTGTGTGGCCCAAAGCAAGCACAGGACAGGCTGGGCATGGCCACCAGAATCCAAGGCACTGGGTACCACGTGCCTGAGCAGAGACCACCCAGCCCAGCCCCGCCCCAGCCTGGCTTTAGGGAACCCACTCTGCCTGTGAGGACCACATGCCTGCCCTGCTGCTGGCATCGCTCTTCATCCCAGGACCATGGCCTCCTCTTCATCTTTTTCATCAACATCCATGTCCTCGGTGTACTCTTCCTTGTCCACGTCCATCTCCTCTTCCACGTCCACATCCACCTCCATCTCTTCCTCTGCAGTCTGTTCTCTATCCACCTCCATCTCCTCCTCCATATCAATTGGTGTGTCCACCTCCATCTCTTCCTCTCCTGTCTTTTCTCCATCCACTCCCATCTTTTCCTCTCTATCAGCCCGTGTGTCCACCTCCATCTTGTCCTCTCTGCCTGCCACAGCCTGCAGAGGTAGCAAAACCTCAGAGTGGGGTCCCTGTCCCACCCCATCCCCCCAGAACTCCAGCCCACCCGGTCAGCTGGGGGGATCCACCTCCATGGAATGGCATCCTACCATCCTCAGGACAAATGTGAGCATCCTGCAAGAATGGATGACACAATCCAAGCCTTAGGCAGCTTTGGAGACTGATGATAGGAGGTATGGGGGCAGGAACAAGAAGGGTGACAGGAGCAGCAGGAGCAGCGTGCAGCGTGTGCTGAGCCCAGGGCCAGCGGTTGTGTTGTGCTGCTTGCTGGCTGCTGGCAGTTCCAGATGGGACATGGATTGTGACATGACCACTGAGCTAGAGAGCCTTTGGTTCCATGCTTAGCAACGTTCCCCCAGAGCATGGTGCTCAGAGCCCTGTTCCCAAGGATGGGGCATCCACAGCCTGGGCCAGCGCCTCAGCACCCTCAGTGGCAAAGAGCAGCTTCCTCAGATCCAACTTCAATCAGCCTCCTGCAGCTGAAAGCCGTGCCCCCTTGTCCTGTTGCCACAGGCCCTGTGGAACACCCTGTCCCAATCTTTCTTGTGGCACCCTTGCAGTGCTGCAGAGCTGCAGTGAGGCCTCCCCAGGGTCTCTTCTTTCCAGGCTGAGCATCCCCAGCCCCACGTGGACAGCAGGCAGTGTGATCAGGGGGAGTCCAGGCTGGAGTCAAATGGCATCAGGAACGGAGAGATGGAAGCTTTAGGCCCAGCTTTGCCTCTAAATGTTCAAAATTAATAAGAGTGGAGGGCAAGATGGTGGGACACTGGTTCTGCTCTAATTGGTGAATATAGTCTCTGTTTTTTTCTTTTTTTCTGTCATGCTGATGCAGGTTTGGCTGTTTGAAAGGAAGCTTGGCACAATATCCATTGTCTTCTCCATTGGTGAAACACCGAGCAGAGTCTGGGCAAGCTGATGTTGCAGAGCCAAACCTGCCAATGTACTGGTGATCCTGAGCCCGGAGGATTTTGTTAAACCCAGCCAAAAGTAATTTCTGGAAAGTCAAGCCTGGTGTACATTTTCTTGAGTTTGGCTATGCCAACTTCACCTGAGTCTTATAAAATAGCAAACAAAAAACTCAAACCAAAACAGACAAAACCCAGAAACAAAGAAACCCACGCAAACCAATCAAACAAATAGATTTTAAAAATCCAAAGAAAACCAAAGGGAATGAGGAATTAGTATTAGTTTTGAATTCATCACAGCAGGCAAATGGCTGCTTTCCACGGGACCACCATAAAAAGCCACAGATAACAGCTGCTCCAAAATACACCCAACGGGAGAACCATCAAAGTGATACATAGCAACTCTGGGGGCAGCTGCCCATGAAGGTGAGGGATGAGCACACAGTGGTACAGCTCCAGCCTTCCCCAGCCTCCAGGCTGCTCTTTGCTCCTGATGTAAGAGCCTTGCAGGACTGTGGCCCCTCTCAGTGCATTATAAGTTATTCCCACAGCACTCACTTGAGCCACTGGCATGTCCAGAGCGAGATGCAGGCACAATCCTACTGCCTGCTGAGCCTCTCTGGGAGATGCTGAGCTTCTTCCTGCCTAGAGCCACAAAAGAGCTCAGGCTCTCCCTGAACTGGGTTTTCAGGGGAGCTTTCCATGTCCCTGCGAGATGTGTTCATCGTTCATCAGGCTGTGCCCAGCCTGGATCAGGGCAGCTTGGATGCCACATGGGATCCATCCTTTGCCCTGCCATGTGATCGTCCATGCAGTGGGGATAAAAAGCCGACACTGGGGAACCCCAGGTGCTGCAGCAGTGATATTTTTGGGAGAAACATAGAGCTGTGCATGGCCAGCTTGAAGTTTGCACTGGTGTGAGCACCAGGCCTGCCATGCTGAGCCCAGGGCCACAAGCAGTGCTCACCCTGGCTGGGATATTGAGTCCCAACATGGGATCCCATGGGACAGGGCACGCTGGGATTTGCCCCTGCAGCTCCCCAGTGTGTCCAGAGAGACAGCAAGGAGACAGTGACCTCTGTCAGCGGGACCCTTTGAGTGGGACAACCACTCCTGGGGTGGCTGTGCCAGCTCCTCCATGAACCTCCAGCCCTGGGAACCTGGAGCAAGTGGAAACCACAACTTGGCCAATACTGCCTGTGCCCGAAGCAAATGGAAAGAGAACTGGGGTGGGAAAAATCACGGTTGTTTATTTGCAGAAGAACAGCAATGAAAACACAGAACACATTTAGATTTGTAAGAATATTTGTAATAACAACAGTTCATAGAAGGTATATACCTAAGATTGTATCTAACAAAAATATCTGAAATATATTTACAGAAGGCAAAACAAAGCCCTAAAACCTATATCCTAAAGGCAACAACAAACTGTAAAAACTATGTACAAAAGGGTCGCCTCTCTGTCCGGGATCTCCATCACTCCAGGAAGAAAAGCAGGTGCCATGGTCACTGCAGTCAGGCACAGAGGGCCCTTCCGTGTGTCCCCAGGCTGGCACAGCGGGACTCTGCTGCCAAAGTTCAGGCTGGCTGGGTCTGGGGTCTGGGCCACAGGCACTGCCATGGGGCTTGTGTGGCCCAAAGCAAGCAAAGGACAGCCTGGGCATGGCCACCAGAATCCAAGGCACTGGCTACCACGTGCCTGAGCAGAGACCACCCAGCCCAGCCCCGCCCCAGCCTGGCTGCAGGGAACCCGCTCTGCATTGTGGGGACCACATGCCTCTCCTGCTGCTGGCATTGGTCTTCATCCCAGGACCATGGCCTCCTCTTCATCTTTTTCATCTATGTCCATGTCCTCGGTGTACTCTTCCATGTCCAAGTCCATCTCCTCTTCCACATCCACATCCACCTCCATCTCTTCCTCTCCAGTCTGCTCTCCATCCACCTCCATCTCCTCCTCCGTATCAATTTCTGTGTCCACCTCCATCTCTTCCTCTCCTGTCTTTTCTCCATCCACTCCCATCTTTTCCTCTCTATCAGCCCGTGTGTCCACCTCCATCTTGTCCTCTCTGCCTGCCACAGCCTGCAGAGGTAGCAAAACCTCAGAGTGGGGTCCCTGTCCCACCCCATCCGCCCAGAACTCCAGCCCACCCGGGCAGCTGGGGGGATCCACCTCCATGGAATGGCACCCTACCTTCCTCAGGACAAATGCCAGCATCCTGCAGGGATGGATGGCACAATCCAGGCCTTAGGCAGCTTTGGAGACTGATGAGATGAGGTTTCGGGGCAGGAAAATGAAGGGTGACAGGAGCAGCAGGAGCAGCGTGCAGCGTGTGCTGAGCCCAGGGCCAGCGGTTGTGTTGTGCTGCTTGCTGGCTGCTGGCAGTTCCAGATGGGACATGGATTGTGACATGACCATTGAGCTAGAGAGCCTTTGGTTCCGTGCTTAGCAACGTTCCCCCAGAGCATGGTGCTCAGAGCCCTGTTCCCAAGGATGGGCATCCACAGCCTGGGCCAGTGCCTCAGCACCCTCAGTGGCAAAGAGCAGCTTCCTCAGATCCAGCTTCAATCAGCCTCCTGCAGCTGAAAGCCGTCCCCCCTTGTCCTGGTGCCACAGGCCCTGTGAAACACTCTGTCCCAATCTTTTTTGTGGCACGCTTGCAGTGCTGCAGAGCTGCAGTGAGGCCTCCCCAGGGTCTCCTCTTTCCAGGCTGAGCATCCCCAGCCCCACGTGGACAGCAGGCAGCGTGATCAGGGGGAGTGCCGGCTGGAGTCAAATGGCATCAGGAACGGAGAGATGGAAGCTTTAGGCCCAGCTTTGCCTCTCAATGTTCAAAATTAATAAGAGTGGAGGGCAAGATGGTGGGACACTGGTTCTGCTCTAATTGGTGAATATAGTCTCTGTTTTTTTCTTTTTTTCTGTCATGCTGATGCAGGTTTGGCTGTTTGAAAGGAAGCTTGGCACAATATCCATTGTCTTCTCCATTGGTGAAACACCGAGCAGAGTCTGGGCAAGCTGATGTTGCAGAGCAAAACCTGCCAATGTACTGGTGATCCTGAGCCTGGAGGATGCAGTTAAACCCAGCCAAAAGTAATTTCTGGAAAGTCAAGCCTGGTGTACATTTTCTTGAGTTTGGCTATGCCAACTTCACCTGAGTCTTATGAAAAAGCAAACAGAAAACTCAAACCAAAACAGACCAAACCCAGAAGCAAACAAACCCACGCAAAGCAATCAAACACAGAGACTAAAATAGCCCAGATGAAACCAAAGGGAATGAGGAATTAGTATTAGTTTTGAGTTCATCACAGCAGGCAAATGGCTGCTTTCCACGGGATCACCATAAAAAAACACAGATAACAGCCGCTCCAAAATACACCCAACGGGAGAACCATCAAAGTGATACATAGCAACTCTGGGGGCAGCTCCCCATGAAGGTGAGGGATGAGCACACAGTGCTACAGCTTCAGCCTTCCCCAGCCTCCAGGCTGCTCTTTGCTCCTGATGTAAGAGCCTTGCAGGACTGTGGCCCCTCTCAGTGCATTCTAAATCATTCCCACAGCTCTCACTTGAGCCACTGGCATTTCCAGAGCGAGATGCAGGCACAATCCTACTGCCTGCTGAGCCTCTCTGGGAGATGCTGAGCTTCTTCCTGCCTAGAGCCACAAAAGAGCTCAGGCTCTCCCTGAACTGGGTTTTCAGGGGAGGTTTCCATATCCCTGCGAGATGTGTTCATCGTTCATCAGGCTGTGCCCAGCCTGGATCAGGGCAGCTTGGATGCCACATGGGATCCATCCTTTGCACTGCAATGTGATCCTCCATGCAGTAGGGATAAAAAGCCCAGCACTGGGGAACCCCCAGGTGCTGCAGCAGTGATACTTTTGGGAGAAACACGGAGCTGTGCATGGCCAGCTTGAAGTCTGCACTGGTGTGAGCACCAGGCCTGCCATGCTGAGCCCAGGGCCACAAACAGTGCTCACCCTGGCTGGGACATTGAGTCCCAACATGGGATCCCATGGGACAGGGCACGCTGGGATTTGCCACTGCAGCTACCCAGTGTGTCCAGAGAGACTGCAAGGAGACAGTGACCTCTGTCAGCGGGACCCTCTGAGTGGGACAACCCCTCCTGGGGTGGCTGTGCCAGCTCCTCCATGAACCTCCAGCCCTGGGAACCTGGAGCAAGTGGAAACTGCAACTTGGCCAATACTGCCTGTGCCCGAAGCAAATGGAAAGAGAACTGGGGTGGGAAAAATCACGGTTGTTTATTTACAGAAGAACAGCAATGAAAACACAGAACACATTTAGATTTGTAAGAATATTTGTAATAACAACAGTTTATAGAAGGTATATACCTAAGAACATATCTAACAACAGTATTTGAAATGTATTTACAGAAGAAAAAACAAAGCCCTAAAACCTATATCCTAAAGGCAACAACAAACTCTAAAAACTATGTACAAAAGGTGCCATCTCTGTCCGGGATCTCCATCACTCCAGGAAGAAAAGCAGGTGCCATGGTCACTGCAGTCAGGCACAGAGGGCTCTTCCGTGTGTCCCCAGGCTGGCACAGCGGGACTCTGCTGCCAGAGCTGAGGCAGGCTGGGTCTGGGGACTGGGCCCCAGGCAATGGGATGGGGCTTGTGTGGCCCAAAGCAAGCACAGGACAGGCTGGGCATGGCCACCAGAATCCAATGCACTGGGTACCACGGGCCTGAGCAGAGACCACCCAGCCCAGCCCCGCCCCAGCCTGGCTGCAGGGAACCCACTCTGCCTGTGAGGACCACATGCCTCTCCTGCTGCTGGCATCGGTCTTCATCGCAGGACCATGGCCTCCTCTTCATCGTTTTAATCAACATCCATGTCCTCGGTGTACTCTTCCATGTCCACATCCATTTCCTCTTCCACGTCCACATCCACCTCCATCTCTTCCTCTCCAGTCTGTTCTCCATCCACATCCATCTCCTCCTCCTTATCAATTGGTGTGTCCACCTCCATCTCTTCCTCTCCTTTCTTTTCTCCCTCCACTTCCATCTTTTCCTCTCTATCAGTCTGTGTGTCCACCTCCATCTTGTCCTCTCTGCCTGCCACAGCCTGCAGAGGTAGCAAAACCTCAGAGTGGGGTCCCTGTCCCACCCCATCCCCCCAGAACTCCAGCCCACCCGGGCAGCTGGGGGGATCCACCTCCATGGAATGGCACCCTACCTTCCTCAGGACAAATGCCAGCATCCTGCAGGGATGGATGACACAATCCAGGCCTTAGGCAGCTTTGGAGACTGATGCTCTGAGGTATCGGGGCAGGAACAAGAAGGGTGACAGGAGCAGCAGGAGCAGCGTGCAGCGTGTGCTGAGCCCAGGGCCAGCGGTTGTGTTGTGCTGCTTGCTGGCTGCTGGCAGTTCCAGATGGGACATGGATTGTGACATGACCATTGAGCTAGAGAGCCTTTGGTTCCATGCTTAGCAACGTTCCCCCAGACCATGGTGCTCAGAGCCCTGTTCCCAAGGATGGGGCATCCACAGCCTGGGCCAGTGCCTCAGCAACTGAGTCTTATAAAATAGCAAACAAAAAACTCAAACCAAAACCGACAAACCCAGAGACAAACAAACCCACGCAAACCAATCAAACAAATAGATTTAAAAATCCAAATAAAACCAAAGGGAATAAGGAATTAGTATTAGTTTTGAATTCATCACAGCAGGCAAGTGGCTGCTTTCCACGGGATCGCCATAAAAAGCCACAGATAACAGCTGCTCCAAAATACACCCAACGGGAGAACCATCAAAGTGATACATAGCAACTCTGGGGGCAGCTCCCCATGAAGGTGAGGGATGAGCACACAGTGCTACAGCTCCAGCCTTCCCCAGCCTCCAGGCTGCTCTTTGCTCCTGATGTAAGAGCCTTGCAGGACTGTGGCCCCTCTCAGTGCATTCTAAATCATTCCCACAGCTCTCACTTGAGCCACTGGCATTTCCAGAGCGAGATGCAGGCACAATCCTACTGCCTGCTGAGCCTCTCTGGGAGATCCTGAGCATCTTCCTGCCTAGAGCCACAAAAGAGCTCAGGCTCTCCCTGAACTGGATCAAATACAGGAAAAGAGGGGGTAGAGAAGAACATCAGGGATGCAATGGTTGGAAGGCTCATGGGTGGTAGACAGGGAAGGGACCAATAGGGAATGCCAGGGTTCATTGTTAGGGACATAAACCAATGGGAAAACAGGGAAGGGAGAACTCACTAGAACTTGAACAGATAAGGTTAAAAGGGTTGGGAAGGCCAACGAGCCAATGGGGAGCACAGAACTGGGACAAATTGACACAGTGCTGCAGAGCACCATGGGGGAAGATTGTTTCCTCACCCTGAGCTGTGAGGAATGTCCAGAGCCTGAAGTGCATCTCTCCAGGGGATTGCCACTGTTATTTCCCCAGTATGCTCACAGGCCTCCACACACACACACTGGAGATGTCTGGAGCCGTTTATCATTTCTCTGCTCTCCAGCACCAAGGCAATGGACTCTGGCACACCTCTGAGCTCATGCCCGTGGCAACCACCCCTGGCCATGGGGCTCCATGGAGCTGCTCTCAGGAAACCCTCCAAGAGTTGGGGAGTGCCCAAAAACTGCCTCAGGAATGTGAGATACCCCAGCATCTCTTCATTAATGGAGACTATTAAAAAACTCACCCAGTAGTGGGCTCCCCCTATCTTAATCATCCCCAAATTTTTGCTGTCTCATTCCAGACCACAGACCACATCCCTAATCCCTATCCCAACCCATCCCACTCCTCCTGGACATCGTCATCCCTTCTCAAGCTGTACCTCCCCCATTTCACACCTCCCAATCCCCATCCCACCCCACCCAATGCCCATCCTGATTTGCATCCTGCTTTGCCCAATCCCCTTGCAACCCAATTTCACCCTGAGAGGCAGTGGAATTGAGTAATTTTGGGGTGGGATTCAGTAGTTTTTAGTGGCACTGAGTGGTTTTCAGCTGACAGATCAGTCCCTCTCATTTTTTGGAGAGCCAAGAAATAAAGAAAAATAAACCAAATAGCCCCCAAACTCCCCCATATCCTCACAGATATCTCCCGGAATCCAAGATTCCCCAAAACACAACTAAGATGTGAGGCTTTAGATGTGTTTGATGCATTTGTTAATTTAAACCCCAATTTTCTGTGTTTTGAATGGAGGAAGATAAACGATAACTGGAGCAAAACTAAAAGGAACATTAGCCACATGGAATGTGGTCACCAGAGAGCTTATCAGGGTGGGTCCTCTGATGGGGATGGAGCTGGAGCAGCACACGAAGCTCTTCCTGCAGGCGGGGTTCTCACAGGGCTTCCTTTACTGGTGCCTCCGCTGGTGCCGGTTAAAGAACGAGCGGTCTGAGAAGCTCTTCCCACACTGGGGACACTTGTAGGGCCTCTCCCCGGTGTGGATGCGCCGGTGCCTGACAAGGTTGGAGCTGTGCTTGAAGCCCTTCCCACAGTCAGGGCAGAGGAAGGGCCTCTCATCCGTGTGAATCCGATGATGTACAAAGAGATTGGAGCTGGTGTGAAACCTCTTCTGACAGTCAGGACACTCATAGGGCCTCTCCCCAGTGTGGATACGTTGGTGGGTGGCAAGGGCAGAGCTGCAGCTGAAGCTCCTCCCACACTCCCCACACTTGTAGGGCCATTCCCCGGTGTGGATCATCTGGTGGCGAATCAGGGTTTTGCTGTGCCTGAAGCTCTTTCCACACTCCAAGCACTTGGAGGGCTTCTCCCCACCATTATGCTGCCCAGTGACCAACAGCTCCAAGCTCTGGCTGGAGCTCTGCCCACCTTCCTGGCCCAGAGTGGGACTATCCTCCTCAGAGCACCTTGGGCTGTCCTTGCAGCCCCTCCTCCTGTGGGATCTCCAGGGCTTTTCCTTCCCGTTGGATTCCTGCACCGTGGAGCCGCTCAAAACAGCCTCTTCCATGAGGTTCTGCTGCAGGGATTTTTCCTCCCTGCTCTCCATCCTCAGATCCTGCTCTGGGGGAGGAAGGACAAGGAGAGGATGGGATTTGCCTCCGTGCCACAGGGAAGGGCAAGGAGATCCCCCCAGAGCATCCCTGGCAAGAGGGCACCAGCAGCGGGGCTGTCCTGCAGCCGGGGGCCAGGCTGGGCTGGGAGATGGAGCAGGAGAGAGGGGGAAAGGGGAACTGACTTCCTCCTTACCTGACTCAGGGTCCCAGGGCATCTTCCTCTTCCTCACAACCTTCTCCTCCATCTGGCAAACGTTTGGGTATGGAAAATCCTGTTTTGGGAGGAAAACAAGGGATGAGTACATTGAGTTTTGTACTGGTTTGAAGGTAAACCAGTGGGAGAGTCTAAGCCAGCATTACAATTGAGTAAAAAAAATAGGATTAAGGCAATGATACAGAAACACTGGTTTAATCTGACAGAGTCAGGATATAACCTGACACCCCGTTGCTCAGGGTGGTGGTAGCTGTCTGATGAAATGGTGGCTGCAGTCCAGCTCGAGTGATGAACGTGATTCTGTCAAAGCAGTGATCCTGTAGAAGGGTCTGGTCTTCCTCTGAAGGTCCAGTGGTGGTTATGGAGCTCTTGTCCTCTGGGAATCCAGTAGGCAAGAAACACACCTGACACTCCTGGAGGACTGCAGCCACAATTCCAATTGGACTGCGGCCAACATCCTGTCCAACAGAGTGTCAGGTTGTATTCTGACCCTGTCAGTGTTGTTTTAGTTCACTTAATTGTTTCTTTTATCTTTTTATTTTCTTCCCTATTAAAAAACTGTTATTCCTGCTTCCATATTTTTACCTGACAGCCGTCCTTAATTTCAAATTGATAACAATTCTGAAAGAAAGAGTCTACATTTTTCCAATTCAGTGGGGGCCCGTGCCTTTCTTAGCAGAAACTGTGTTTCCAAACCAAAACACCTCCTTTCTCTCCTGCCTTCCTTTCCCTGCTCTGTTTCTCTCTCATTGCCTCCCTTGACCCAGGGCAGCTCCCTCCAAAGACCCTGCCCTGATTTCATTCCGAGTGCAGGAACTACAACAACCATGGGTGAAGTTATGAAGGCTGACAGTGAAATGTCACTTTAAGATCTTGCTCCACTTGGCTTTTGGCTCTTCCATATGAGCTTTGCCTTCAAGAACAGGAACATCTTTTCCTGGCTGGGAACTGGAATTCCAGCCCCTGGGAGCATGTGCCATGGATCCCAGAGGGGCATTCCTGAGGCTCCTAGGGTGCTGCTCCTGCCGTGCCTCCCAAGGAGCTGTGCAGGGCAGGGGACAAGGTGCAGCAGCTGTGTTGGTTCTGCAGTGTCACAACAACCCCTGGTTCCATAAGTTTCTGCACTTCCAACAGCGGTTCCTGGGTTCCATGATGCCCTGCTGTGTCCCCATGGATATTTGGTGCCATGAAGTTCTTCAGTGTCACAATGGCCACCTCGCTCCATGAGCTTCCACAATGTCCAAATGGCCTCCTTGGATGGGCATTGTCACCATGGACCATTGGCTCCATGCAGCCCCGCTGGGTCACCATGGACTCCTTGGTTCCATGAGGTTCTGGGGGTGTCTCCATGGTCTCCTTGGATCCACAGTGTCACAATGGACCACTGGATCCACGTGGCCCTGCTGTGTCACCATGGCCCCTTGGTTCCATGGGACCCCAGGGTCACAATTGACTCCTTGCTTCCATGTCAACTCCTCGGTGCCAAAATGGCCACTTCGTTCCATGGGGAACACAAAAGATTTATAGAAACATTGAGCAAATAGTGCTTAACATATCTGGAAACATCTGTTTGCATTCCAAAGAGAGGTAAAACGTGAGGATGGCACCAGCAGCTTCCATCTGCAACAGAGATCCAGGGAAAGGACAGGGACAGAGAATTCAGCTGGGAGACTCAGAGAATTCTGCTTCCAGAGATCATTTCTGGCCACACTGTCCCTTGTAGAAAGGTGACACCATTCCAGGCAGCCTGTACTGAGCAGGTGGCTCCTGAGTTGGGTTTGTTGTTTAGGAAATCTGCTCAGGCTTTTCAGTTCTTTCTTTCCCAAGAGGAAAACTTCTCCTGGGCCTGTGTGCAGGCAGAGCCCTGAGGAGAGCAGGTGGGACATGGTGTAATGGGCTGGGACATGGAGCTGCAGAGCTCAGGGACAAGGTTCTGCTGCAGGGCACAGGGATGTCAGTGCCAGGTGGGCAATGTCAGACATGGTGAGGCTGGGGGTGAGGAGCAGCTTGTCCAAACAGAGTCAGCCCTCAGGGGGCTCATTCTTCTACATGCCCAGACCTCCTCTGGAGAAGTTCAGTGTCAGGATCATCTGGGGAATGCTTCTATCCGCTCTTCTCCAAACTGGGAAATTTAAAAAAACCACTAATTTGATTGAAGAATAAAAGGTCATGACGTGCACTTGGAAATCTTCCTCCCTAACAGAACTGCAGACTGACTCCAATCAGCTGCACAAGCCCTGGAGGCTTGCAGACCATTGAATGAAGACAAACCGCCCCTGAGGGCTTTCTGTATTTTGATGATCCCCACCGTGGTTTTGGGACTGAGTCCAGGACCCTGAGACACTGAGAGAAGGCTGAAGAAGCTGCTCAAGGAGTCAGAAGCAAAATTCCAAGTCCCTTGGAACATCACTGGGCCCCACTGAGGGCAGGGACTGCCAAAGGCTCCCAGGGACTGGTGAGAGCAGATCCTTGAGGCCAGGATTGCAGGGAGCCCAAGGCTCAGAGCAGGGAACTGCAATGCTGAGCAAGGCCTGGGCTGGCTGGGGGAAGCAGAAAGGCCAAGCCCTGAGCCCAGCCTGGCACAGCAGGGCCCGTCCCTCAGGGGTGGCTCGGGGCTATTTGTGGGGCAGGGGGATGTGAGGGGCAGCAGGGACAAATGTCACAAACCTGTGTGACCCTGCAGATCCTCATGGAACCAAGGGGCCAGTGTGACACTGTGGGGCCCCATGGAAACAAGAGGCCATTGTGAGTCTGCAGGGCTGTAACACCCCAGAACACTTTGGGGTCACCAAAGGTTCCTTTACTTGATTTTGTTGCACAAGAGAAACACCAGCCAGATATTCTCATCATGGCCAGATGCAAAGAATCTTTTGGTAGGACGGGACCCACAAGGATCATCAAGTTCAGCTCTTAAGTGAATGACCCAAACTGGGATTAAACCCACAACCCGGGCGATACCGGCACCATGCTCCAACCAACAGAGCTAAGAGGTCAAAATGACACAAATTTTTACTGGCAAAATATAGACAATCAAGGAGCTTGAGCAAAGGGTTTCATACAACATCCACTTCAACATAAAACTCTTATCATAGCATTAACTTCATTAACTTTGCCCACTTTACCTAAAAACCTTTAACCCTTAAGATGTTAAATTACCAAAAAATGTTCCAGGTAAGCAGGATTAGAAGGAGAAGAAATAGAGAACAGCAGAAAGGCAGCTGATCTATAAAAAGACACACACACAGGCACCAACTGCTCGGGTTCCAGCGTTGCTAACAGAGGAACCCCAGGAGAAGGCAGGATCCAGACCATGGGCTGGCCTCGTGCTCCGGCTTTTAACCCCCTGGGCCTCCATGGGCCCACCCCTGGGGTGGGACTGCCAGGTGATTGACCAATCAGAGTCAGAGTAGGCACCAGCTGCTGGTGTGTGATTGGGTGACAGCTCAGCCAATCAGCACCGCCCCTGCTGTGTGATTGACAGCTCTGCCAGGCCAGGCTGGGGGCGGGGCTCTGTCCCACCACAAACCAAGGCCTGACCCGGCCCCGGCCCCGCACGGGCATTCCGAGCATCCCAAGGTGTCTCGGGACATGGATCTCATCCAGCCTCTGACAGCGACCACGGGGACACTGGGGAACCTCATGGAACTAAGGGTCAGTTGTGACAGTCCAGGTCCAAGGACACCACGGTGACACTGGGGAACCTCATGAAACCAAGGGGCCATGGTGACACTGTGCTGCCTCATGGAATCAAGGACACCATTGAGAACTCAGTGACCCCAAAGAACCAAGGGTCCATGGTGACCTTGTGCAGCCGCAGTGTCACAGAGGAGCCATTGTGACACAGCGAGGGCACACGGAGCCGAGGGGCCATTGTGACACATCAGGGCTTTGTGGAACCACAAAGCCATTGTGACATTGCAAGGGCTCATGGAAGCAAGGAGAACTAAGTGACGCTGTGGACCCCCATGAAACCCAGGGAACATGGAACAGGTCTGGCTGCCTTGGCCACCCAGGGACCACCTCTAATCTACCTTTCAAACACTGGGACCATGTGGTTTTCTTTCTTATGGGAAAAAACATCCATCTCAACTAGGCACCCATGGCAAAAATTTGGCATCTGTCTCCAGAATTCCCTATATCCAAAGATAGCTCCCAGACAAAAGCTGCCCGGACTAACAAGTCTGGCTGGCATTGGCTTCCTGAGGGTTGGCACTCATCTGCCTCTGAAACACTGGGGCTCTGTGCTCTCCTTCTTAGAAAAAAGAACTTATCTTCCCGTCAAGGTGCTCATGGCCAAAATTGTGATTCCAAGCCCAAAATGCCCTATGTCCAAGGACGACCCCTAGACAAAAGGTGCAGGGACAGACGGGTCTGGCTGGCTTGGCTTAAGTGTGGCCACCTCTCATCTTCCTCCAGAACACTTGGACTTTCCCCATTTTTTCCTATAGGAAAAAAGCATGTATCCTGACCAGGCAATCATGTCCAAAACTGGGATTCCACCTCCAAAGATCTGTACAGACAAGGATTGCTCTCAAGTGAAAGCAGCCAGGACAGGCAGATCTGGCTGCCCTTGGCCTCTTGGAGGTTGCCTCTCACCTGCCTCGAAACACTTGGGCTGAGTGTTTCCTTCCTATGGAAAAGAACTGTCCTTCTTATCTATGCTAGAATGGCTGAAATTGGGATTCCACCTTCAAAATTCCTTATATCCAAGGGTTTCTTTCAGACAAAAGCTACCAGAACAAAGAGGTCTGGCTGCCTTAGGCCTCTGGTGGCCGTCTTTCACCTCCCCCTCATACAGCGGTGTTCTGTGCTTTTCTTCCTATGGAAAAAAATTCTGCTTCTCCTCCAGATGTCCACAATTGAAATTGGGATTCCACCTCCCAAATTCCCTATATTCAAGGGTTGTTCCCAGCCAAAATTTGCCACTACCATCAACTCTGGCTGGCCTTGGCCTCTGGTTGCTATCCCTGCCACACTTGGGCTCTGTTCTTTCCTTCCCATGGAGATCACTGTGACACTGTGGCACCTCATGGAACCAAGGGGATCATTGTGGCACCACTGGAGCCCATGGAATGAAGGGACCATGGTGACACCGTGGGGCTTCATGGACCCAGAGACCATTATGAGTTTGTGGGGCCTGATGGAACCATGGAGACCATTCCAACCCTTCAGGGCCTGGTGTCACCAAGGGGGCATTGTGACACCTCAGGGCCTCCTGGAAGCAAGGGACCATTGGGACACTGTGGGGCCCCATGGAAGCGAGGGAAACATGGACCAGGTCTAGCTGGCTTGGCCTGCCAGGGGCCACCTGACAGGTCTGGCTGATGTTGGAATGTCAAGGGCTGCTTCTCATCAGCTCCTGGAGCACTGGGGCTCTGGGATTTCCTTTGTATCTAAAAGAACTGTCCCTCTTTTCAGACACTCATTGCCAGAATTGGTACTCTCCCTAAAAACTTTCCTGTATGCAAGGGTATCTCCCTGAAAAACCTACCAGCTCTGGGTGGCATTTGCCTCTGGTGGTCACCTCTTGTCTGCCCCTGAAACACTGGGGCTATGTTCCTCCATTCCTATGGAAAAAACAGACCTCCTTCTCCAGGGCCCATGGCCAAAATTAGATGGTAACCTCCCAAACTACTATATCCAAGGACTTCTCCCAGACAAAAGTAGCCAGGAGAGACAGGTCAGGCTGGTCCTGTCCTCTGGTAATTTTCTTAGACCATGAGCTGAAATTTTTCATTTGAAAACACCTTGGAGAGGGCCCAGACAACTCCCAAGGTGGAATTTTGAGGCCTCAGGCACAGGACCACTACATATGGACAAAGGAGCTCTGTGCTCTGTGCTGCTGTGGTGGTTTTGCATCACAGAAGTGATGTCCTGAGAGAAGCTGCTAGCAGTTTCCTGTGTGTCTGACAAAAACCAATCAGTAATTAGCTTTGAGAGCTGACAGTCTGTTAAAGCACTAAGGAAGCTGCAGACGCCTCTGTGCAGACACAAGTTCCAGATGAGAAAGCCTGGCTGGGTCTCTCTCCCTTCTGGCCCCACAGAGGTGCTGAGGCCGGCCCAGCCCCGTCTCGGCCGTGGGGCCGGGCGGCTCCTGCCGTGGGGCCGGGCCCCTTCCCAGGGAGCCGCCAGGCGCCATCGGCTGCCGGGCAGGGCAGGGGAGGCCGCGGGGCCGAGGCCGGGCCGTGGCTGCGGGTGCTGACATCTGGCCCTGCCGAGCCCTGCCCCGCCGCCAGCCCGGGCCCGGCCAGGATCCGCCGGGCCCCAGGAGCAGCCCCGGGCCGGGCCGGCTCGGCCAAGGCTCTGCCGCCCTTGGGCTTCGCCCGCAGCCGGCGGGCAGGGCAGGAGAAGCCATCGGCCCCGGCCGTGCTGCTGCTGGGCTCTGGCCTGGCTGCTGAGATCCTGGCCCTGCCCCAGCGCGGCCCAGCCTGACACAGCCCCAGCGCAGCCGCTGCAGGAACCTCCATGGCAAAACAGCTCCGGCCGCAAGCACCGAGCCCGGCCGGGCTCACGGAACCATCTGCAGCCCCGGGAGATATTGACTCTGCCAGTGCTGCCATCCTCCCTCCAGTGAGAGAAAAGGACACAGGGCAGGCACACAGAGGAGCAACATGGACACACCGAGGGCAGGGAAGAGGAAGTTGAGTCCCAGATGGGAGGGATGAGGAGATGCCTTGATCTTGGGGTTGCAATCCTCTGCTAAAGCTGTGGAGAAGGATGTCATTGATACATCAGACTCTCTTTTTCCCTGTAAGGCATTGAAAACATGGAGAGATGACTTGTTTCAGCAAAGGCCTCCATGCTAAAGTAAGCAAATGTTGAAGTAGCTGTGATCCCATGAGAGGTTTGAACAGTGAAAGAGAGAAGAGTGATGAGACCCTGTGTCCTCAGGGAGAGAAGAAGACCTCTGTTCCCAGAGATAAAGATGATTTCAGAAAGAGATGAAGAGAACTGTTGCTCTTAAACAGCAAATCTCAAAACTAATACCCCATAACTTGGCATGGCCCATAAGCACAGCTGTGGGAAAAGATGGGAAAAGATGGGAGGGAGTTAACAATTGCAGATTTTTCTGAGCAGCTGCTATTAGTGGAAATAAAAAGCCATGAGATAACTGTTTTCTTGTGGAAAAGTCTCCATAACATTAACAAGAAGAACTTCTCTCCCTAAGTGAAGTGAAGAAAGACTATTTTAGAGGTGGTAAACTGATTGAAAATTTTAGGTTTTGTTTCTTTACATTGTCAGATTGTATGTAGAGAGGAAGTGTTCTGAAAGTTTTGTTCTAATTCTTATTACTCGTTCTTTAGTTATGGTTAATACAATTTTATTTATACACTTTTAAAATTCTGTGACTACTTTGCCTTTCTCCTAATCCTATTTCACAGCGGGAAATGAGTAAGTATATTCTAGTGAGTGCACTGGTAATTAGCCAGCACTGAACCCACCACACTCATTGAAGCATTGGCCGAGAAATCTCAAAATGGTGAACCAAAACCACTACAGAAACTTCCTGGCAAACTGCATGAGAGCAGAGAGAAATTGAGGCAGAGCCATGGTTTGTCAGGACATACTTGATCCTAGTGAGCCTTATAGTGCATTTGGAGCTGAGCCCTGGAACCTCAGGGCCTGAGAGGAGATAGCACAAACCTGTCCCGGAGTCAAAGTCAGAGGAAAACCCCAAAGTGGTTGGAGTCTAAAGTATTAATGGGAACCACAAAGGTCCATCTATACCACAGGCTCTTCATGGAGTCCTTGGAGGAGAGAACTGGAGGCCAGGATGGCACAAAAACCTCTCAGAGACTGAAAATGGCACAAAGAACTCTCAAGGTGGAAAGGAAAACCAAAGTACCTTACAAAAGTTAAGAATCTCAAAGTATTCATGAGCCCCACTGAGTGTCAGTACAAAGATGCCAAGGGACTCATTAAAGCAGATAATTGGGGCCATGATTGCACAAACCTCTCACAGAATCTGTAGCAAAAAGGAAACACCAAGTACTTTAAAAGAACTGAAGTACCTTGAAACAGTAATGGGCCCCACTGAGTGTTGTTTCTGACAAAGCCTCTCCAGAAAATAATTAATGCAGAATACTGGAGGCCAAAATTTCAGAAAGCTCTCAGAGACTCCAAGGCAAAAGCCAAACCCAAAGTCCTTTGAAAAACCTGCAGTCCCTGGGAGCATGAAGGAGCCGCCAGGGCCATTCCTGACCAAGGCTCCCCAGGGACTACTTCCAGCAGATCCTTGAGGCCACTGGGATGTGGGCTAGGGGGGGATGCTGAGGGCAGGACCAGGGGCTGACAGTGCCCAGCCTGGCTGGGGCTGTGCCAGGAGGCCCCAGGGCCTCAGGACAAGGTGTCTCCTCACAGCCCTTGGTGGCACAGACCCTGCGGTGCCCCAGGGCATCAAGACTTGGCTTCTCTTTGTCCCCACCTGCCATCAGTGCCTCCAGTTCTCTGCTCTGCCTGGGGCCTGGGGACACTTTCTCAGTCGTGTCCCTCAGTGGGACCCATTAAAAGTCCAAGAAACTTTGGAGTTGGATCCTGACTTGGAGTTCTGGAGAGGTTTCTTCAGCTCCCTCTCAGGGCCTGATGCTCAGGGCCTGAGCACAAAGCCCCAGAGGGTCATTAAAGTCCTTGTGCTGTGTCTGTGCTGCTGAGCAGGGCCGGGCTCCTGGCACAGAGGGTGATCCTGGTAACCAAGCAGAGCTTCAAAAGCACATTTCTCTTGCTGAGCAGCTCTTCTGCCAGCCCAGCAGGGCTGGGGCACTGCCTGCAGCCAGCGCGGGCACAGCACAGAGGCACAGAGAGCTTCAATCAGTCAGGGCTGGGAAGGGGCTGACAAGTGCCTGGGGCAGAATCACTGCCAGCCCTTGGCACAGGAACCTCTGGCTGCAGGACAATGCAGCTGCAGCTCCTGGAGAGATCTCCTAAAGCTGGAACATGCCAATGCCCACAGACCCTGTGAGTGCATTCTCTGCTCATCTCCTGTGCAGAGCAGCCAGGGGTGCCCAGGGCTGTCCTGCAGAGCAGGGTCCTGCAGCCCAGGGCGCTGTGCTGGGCCAGGGACTCTGCTGCCTGCCAGGGACAGCTCTCAGCCGGCCCTGGAGCTGCTCCCAGCGCTGGCCAGGAGCTGTGGGGGGAAGGAGCCACCCTGAGCAGGGCAGGTGCTGCTGCTGAGAGGGGCTGGCTGGGGCAGGGCTGCTCCCAGCTCCAGACCTGCCTGGGCACAGCTCCGCAGGACACTTCCCAAAGAAGGTAAGCCTGGGATTGCTGTAAAGATCAGGAGTTTTCCTGAGAGTGTTTTGAATTTCCTGCTTGGAGCAGGGTGGAAGTTTGGGGTGATGACAAAAAGGTTTTTGCTTTTTATATATTTATCATATATTCACAGTTCTGTAAATTACTATGATATAGTTATAAAATTATAATCCTACCAAACTCTATTAAACTCTTAACTATTTGAAACTACTATTATATAGTTAATATAGTTATAATCCTTAATTAACTCTAGTACTTATCCTTACCTTTCTCTTAGATTTTAGAACAATAAGCTGACTATCTAAATACATTCCTTTAATACTATATAGTCATATTATAAGGAAAAGGACCTACAAGAAGAACATTTTGGTTTTTGAATGTGAGCTGTGATAACAAAAAGCTGGGCAAAGAAGTCCTTGGACCCACTCCAATGGGTTAAGCCAGGGAACTGTAATTGGGACAAGTGAATGTCCTTTCAAATGTCCTTGTTAAATATCCTAATTAATCAATGAATTAATGAATTGTTGAAATCAGGGGTTGGGTGTGCCTCATCCCCGCTGGGACACCTGGGATCTTCCAATAAAAGTCTGGTTTTTATTTTAATCCTCTAACAGTGTTGCAAGGGTTTTTTTTTTTTTTTTCTCTTTTGATTATAGACAACAGGGGGATAAGAGAAGCAGAACAGGAATTGTAATCCCAGAATTACAGAGCATTCTGAGCAGAACAGGAACACACAGGATCATCAGAGGAATGTTTGAACATGTACAGAGACTCCAGAACTGTGACTTTGGGTGGTCAGTCTCTCTGTTGGGAGCTCCCAAAGGGCCTTCAGCCACTCCTCAGCCCTGGGCAGCAGCAGCATCACCTCTGCAGGGCCCAGCAGGGCTCTCCTGAGCTGCCCTTGCCCAGCTGCACACAGAGCCTGCCCCAGCCAGGGCCCTGCACACAGGCAGGTTTCTGTAGGGCCGGGCCGAGGGCACACAGGGTGGGATGGGCTCTGTGAGCGCTGGCAGGGACAAGGCACCTCTCAGGAGGGGATGTCCAGGCCCAGGGAGATGCTCAGGGAAGCAGAGGGGGCTGAACAGAGCAGTGCTGGGGGAACAAGCCCATCCAGCCCCTCACCTTCCCTCAGCCACAGGGAATCCTTTACCTCTCACATCTCTCAGTGGCAAACTCTGAGTGCAGCAGGAATGCTGGGGACTTCTGATCTCAGAGAGACAGGAAGGATGTGTGGGTAGGGAAAACGTTCTATACATATATAACCTGCTATCCATGTCCTCCAGACTTGGTAGTGCAGATGGTACCAAGCATTTCTGCACTATAAGTGAGTCCCCTGACAAATCCTGAATATCCAGCACTGTCCCTCTGGCCCATAGCCAGAAACCCAGGGCAGCAGGGCAGGGATGGCTCCTCCAGAGCCGCCATGCACAGCCCTGGCTGCTCCTGGCACACTCAGCCAGCACAACTGGAGCTCAGGCAGGGACCTGGGTGAAGGTTTTCCCAGAGCAGGAACAGGGGTGGGTGAGTCCCAGCAGGACAGGCTGCAGGGAATGGCCCAGGTTTGGCTCCAAGCATCCTCTC
Source organism: Lonchura striata (assembly GCF_050655825.1). Taxonomy (NCBI): domain Eukaryota; kingdom Metazoa; phylum Chordata; class Aves; order Passeriformes; family Estrildidae; genus Lonchura; species Lonchura striata. The sequence goes on from NC_140737.1 coordinate 7,906,339, forward strand.
CTGACTTGTCCCTGTCCTTTCTCCATGAACAGGTGCCCATGTGCAGCCACAGCAAATGTCCAACAGCAGCTCCATCAGCCACTTCCTCCTGCTGGCACTGGCAGACACGCGGCAGCTGCAGCTCCTGCACTTCTGCCTCTTCCTGGGCATCTCCCTGGCTGCCCTCCTGGGCAATGGCCTCATCATCAGCGCCGTAGCCTGCGGCCACCACCTGCACACGCCCATGTTCTTCTTCCTGCTCAACCTGGCCCTCAGCGACCTGGGCTCCATCTGCACCACTGTCCCCAAAGCCATGCACAATTCCCTCTGGGACACCAGCACCATCTCCCACTCAGGATGTGCTACTCAGCTCTTTTTCTTTCTGTTCTTTATCTCAGCAGAGTATTTCCTCCTGACCATCATGTGCTATGACCGCTACGTGTCCATCTGCAAACCCCTGCACTACGGGACCCTCCTGGGCAGCAGAGCTTGTGCCCACATGGCAGCAGCTGCCTGGGCCAGTGCCTTTCTCAATGCCCTGCTGCACACTGCCAATACATTTTCCCTGCCCCTGTGCCATGGCAATGCCCTGGGCCAGTTCTTCTGTGAAATCCCACAGATTCTCAAGCTCTCCTGCTCCAAATCTTACTTCAGGAAATTTGGGCTTCTTGTGGTTATTGGTAGCTTATCATTGTGTTGCTTTGTGTTCATTGTTTTCTCCTATGTGCAGATCTTCAGGGCTGTGCTGAGGATCCCCTCTGAGCAGGGACGGCACAAAGCCTTTTCCACCTGCCTCCCTCACCTGGCTGTGGTCTCTCTGTTCCTCAGCACTGCAGTGTTTGCCAATCTTAAGCCTCCCTCCATGTCCTCCCCATCCCTGGATCTAGCCCTGTCAGTTCTGTACTCGGTGGTGACTCCAGCCCTGAACCCCCTCATCTACAGCCTGAGGAACCAGGAGCTCAAGGCTGCAGTGTGGAGACTGATGACTGGATTCTCTCAGGGACATTAAAGTGCTGGCAAATTTCTGCAAATTAATTTGAATAAAACTCATCTTTGATATTTCTTGTTGGTTCATTTTGGGCGTTCTTTTTACATTTTTATGTTGTTCACAAAGAAATATAATGCTTTACACCCTTTCTCATACTGTTTATCTCCACCTTCCCTGTGGCCACAGACTGTGTCAATGAGGGGCTGCACTCTCAGTGCCTTTAAAGGAACTAAAGGATCTCCCAGCAGAGTTTTCTGCAGAGATGTCCTTTTGTTGCCTTCTCTGGGGCTGCAGCAGCAATGTCTGTGTGCAGAGCTGGGGCAGATTAGGGCTGGCACAGCAGCTGTGCCCAGGAGCAGCAGCACTTGGTGCTGCCAGTGCTGCTCCCGTGGCCCTGCCCCGCTGCCCTGGTGGCCCTGGTGTTGCTGCAGGGCCTGAGTGCTCTCGGGGCCGGGCACAGTCCTGGGGGTGGCAGTGCCGGGGCTGCAGCAGGGACAGGCCATGGGCACTGCTGGGGCAGCGCTGACGCCTCAGGCCAGGGCCTGGGGGCTCCAGGCTCCTTGCCCAGGCTCTCTCAAGAACACGGTCAGGCCAATGCTCAGCACAGAAAACCCCCGTGAGCAGCCCCAGGCTGGCCGTGGGCAGGCTGGGGGCAAACAGCATGGCTGGTGCTCTGCAAGGGCCCTGGGGGAGACGGGAAGGAGCAGCAGAGCAGGGGCTGATCCATCCCCAGTGCGCTGCACAGCCCAGGGCAGTGTCCCAGAGCGTCCTCATGGAGCTGCCAACAACATCCCCCCTCTGCAGCCCTGGCCTCTCCCCCAGCTCACAGAGGTGCCGCATCCTTGCAGGCACAGACACGGCAGCACTGGCTCAGCAGCCCCTGTTTGCATTGCACACAGCAGGCGGGAGCACCCCCATGCTGGGTCTGTGGGGACATGAACCTGAGGCAGCACAAATGCCATCAGCCCCTGGGGCCAGGAAGGGCTGGGAGATGCCAGGGAAACCACTCAGCTTTGTCCTGGCCTCTGCAGTCAGCCAGAAAGTTTGTTCCCATCAGCTGGGAGTTTCCTGTCCCACTGCAGACGCTGCTGCTCAGAGCCAGAGCTGCCTGGCAGCCACCCTCAAACTGCCCTGAGTATTTCCTTGGCTTCACCTTTGCTTTCTTTACTCTTCCTGATACAAATTTCTTCCTCTTGCCCACGCCTGTTCCCTCCCCTGCAAACAGCCCATCCCTGTTTGCCCTTTCCTCTCTGGCCCCACTCCCCATTGCAGTTCCTGACTTGGCACCATGGGAACGTCCCTTGGGGAGCAGGATCATCCCACAAGTGCTGCAGGAATTGTCTGCAGGCTCCTGCAGTGCCTGGTGCTGCTCCCTTGCCAGAGGCACCCCAGGCCAGGGGGGCACATCTGGGCTGATGTGTCTGGCTGTGGGGCTCCCTGTTCTGGGCAGTGAGGAGGAGCTGCAGAGGCTCTGCAGGACTGACAGGATGGGCTTTGGGGCTGTGAGGAGAAGCTGAGGGACCTGGGCTGCTGGAGATTCTGAAGAGGAGGCCCAGGGCTTCTCCTGCAACTGCTCCAAGGGTGTTTTCAGAGAATCCCAGAATCAGCAAGGCTGGAAAAGACCTTGGAGATCATCGAGTCCAACCTGTGCCCTGACACCACCTTGTCTTCCCTGAGCCTCCTCTTCTCCAATATCAACAACCCCAGCTCCCTCAGCCTCTCCTCACTGCACTTGTGCTCCAGATCCCTCACCAGCCTTGTTGCCTTTCTCTGGACATGCTCGAGCCCCTCCATGTCCTTCCTAAATTGGGGGGCCCAGAACTGGACACAGCACTCAAGATGCTGCCCAACCAGTGCCCAGCACAGGGGAAGAATCACTGCCCTGCTCCTGCTGGCCACACTATTCCTGATCCAGGCCAGGAGCCATTGGCCTTCTTGGCACCTGGGCACACTTCTGGCTCGGGTCCAGCCTGCTGTCCATCAGTCCCTGCAGGTCCCTTTCTGCCTGGCTGCTGTCCAGCCACTCTGTCCCCAGCCTGTAGCACTGCATGGGTTGTTGTGGCCAAAGTGCAGGACCTGGCACTTGGACTTGTTAAACCTCACCTTGTTGGATTTGGGCCCTGGATCCAGCCTGTCCAGGGCCCTGTGCAGAGCCCTCCTACCCTCCAGCACATCAGCACTCCCAGACAACTTGGTGTCACCAGGGTTAATGAGGCCCCAGAGTGTCCCAATGGTCTCCACGAGTCCGTGAGGTCTCCCAGTGTCACAATGTCCCTTTGGTTCCATGGGACCCCTTGGTGTCACAAAGTCCCTTGGATCTTTGGGCGCCGCAGTGTCACAATGTCACCATGGTCCCCCAGGGCCCTGCAGTGTCACAGTGGATCCTTGGTTCCATGAGGTCTGGAAGGGCAGCAATGCTCTCCTTGATCCCACAGTGTCACAATGGCCTCTTGGTCCCAAGGGCCACCATGATGTCAAACATGTTCCCTTAATTATACAAGTCCCTGAGGAGTAGCAGTGGCCCCTTGGTTCCATATATTTTTAGACTGTATTAGAAGGTGCTGGGGATAAATATCAATTGGACATTGCTGATATCAATCAATAAACTGGAAAAGAAAACTTAACAGGACAAAACAATTCTTTCTGCATTGTTTTCAATATAGTATATTCACTCTGAATAAACTCCAGAAATCTGTCTAATTCACCACAGATGAATTGAGGACATGAATTTTCCCATAGGTTTTTCTTCTTGAGGTGTTTATAACATATATTTATGGGCCTTTTCAACGGAATTCCTGAACAGAAAAGCTCAAAAAAGCAGAGGCCTTTGGAGTAGGAAAATTCATCAGTAACCTCCAAGTGGCTGAGGGTGCATCCCCATCAGAGCAGCAATGAGCAGAAATGGGCACAGCTCTGTGGCTGCCCCAGCTCTGGGATGGGCCCTGGGCCTGGAGCAGGAGCAGCTCTGGAGGGCCCCAGGGCCGGGGCTCTTGTGCTGACCTGGGCAGATGGGATGGCAGGAGGGGCTGCAGAGCTCTCAGCACCTCAGGCAGAGGGGAGCAGGGCAGCCAGGGAGCTCCTTTGGCCTTGGCCAAGCCCCTTCCCCCATGGTGGGGCTGAGTCCTGGCTGAGCTGCAGCTGCTGCTGTGCCCTTGGCAGGGGCTGAGGCCGTGGGGCAGTGCCCAGAGCAGCCTGGGCTGAGCAGAGCTGTGGGGCCAGAGCCGGCTGGGCTGTGCTGGGGAGAGGCCCTTGGTGCTGCCCAGAGCTCAGGGCAGCTGGCAGAGCTGGCAGGGAGCTGGGCTGGGCTGGGAGAGCCTGGCACAGGAACCATCAGTGTCCATCTCAGCCTGGCTGAGCGGGCAGGGGCAGGACTCAGCCCAGGCCTTGTGGGGCAGGGCCAGCGCCTGGGCAGGCATTGAAAACAGGCAAGAGCCCCAGAGAGGAGGCTGCTCTGTGCCCTTGGGGCACGGACAGAGCAGGGAGGGGCCCAGGACATTTGTCAGCGCCAGCCTCTGTCTGTGCCAGCCCTGGGCAGCCCTGGCTGCTGAGCCCAGCTCTGCCCTGGGCTGAGTTTGGCTGTGGCCCAGCTCCATCCTCCTGTGGGGCTCAGGGCCTGTTCCCAGCCATGGCCAGCCCTGGCCGCCTCTCTGCTGGCCCTGAGGCCGGCAGAGCCCGGGCAGGGCTGTCTGTGCAGCCCCACAGGTGCCACGGGCTCGGCAGGAGCTGGCAGAGGCTGCCCAGCAGGGAGGCCATGGGGCACAGAGCCCCAAGGCTGCCCAGGGCCCCACGGCACAGGGGCCGTTCCCAGCCGCAATGCTCCTGTCCTGGGCTGGGCTGCACAGGGGCTGTGGCACCATGGCTGGGCCAGCACAGGGCCACCGAGGGGCCACGCAGCCGCTGCCGGGGCTGGCAGCAAGGCCGGGCACAGACAAGGAATTGCTGAGCATGGCCTGCGCTGGCCAGGGCTGCCTGTGCCCAAGGCAGAGCTCAGCTGCCCTTGGGGGCTGCAGGAACACTCAGGAGCCCAAAGAGCCTCCATGGCTGTGCTGGAGACCAAGGCTGGAGCAGGGAAATGCAGGGCTGCTGCGCCATGGGGAGGGCATGGAATTCCAGCACACACCTCAGCTCTCTGATGATCCCGGCACCGTGCTGGGCCCTGTTCCAGACTGGAGCAGAGCAGATGTTGATGGCACAGGAGCCCTGCAGGGCTGGCAGGGACCTGCATCTTGCAAGGTGCTCTGCTCTCCCTCAGCTCCTCTCGGAGAGATCCAGTCCCAGCTCAGCACCTCAGGGCACAAGTGGCACTGCCTGTTCATGGGCACACAGCTGATGTCTGCCTGGAAAGGGGCATAGGTTTTAATACTTGTACATTTCATATTATACAAGGACATTCATTACAGGCGGCCTCGGATCAAGTCCCCCAGTGCAGTCCACTGCTGGCTGATCTACAGGTGCCTGGACAGCGTAATAAAATCTCCACCAAAAGACAGAAGGGCTCTTGAGCTGCTGCAGTCCACGTGAGTTCATGGAGGGTAGAACGAGGACAAAAGAGACGGGAACGGGAGCAGGGAGACACCTGCACGCAGGGGAAGCAGGCTACAAGTGTGAGTGGGAAGGAGGGGCCAGAGTATAAAACTGGGAAAGGGAAGGGGTGGCTAAGGGTACAAAAGCTCCAAAGGGAAGGGGTGTAAGGGAGGAGCAGGGGTAGAGTGACATAAACTGGGCCAATGAGGGAAAAAGGGAAGGAGTGGTTTACAGAGAGAACCACTGGGAATAATGAGAACAGAGAACTTTCTAGAACAGGGGGGATAGTACAGCCAATGACAGACATGAACTGGGGAGTGTACAGTGCATGACATTCATCTGCATGGGGAAGGCAGCAATCCAGGGGCAATACTTTTCCTTATACCACTGTGGTTTCCCGTGTCATTCCTGGAGAATCCTACCCAGGGCCACCTCCCACAATTAGTATTATCTGGGCCACTTGAGTACTTTTAAGAAACAGTAAAATTTTCCCTCCCTGAACAGGAATTTCCTGGAGGTGTACTGATGGCAGAAGGAGAAGAAAAACTGATCTTCCTGTCCTCATGTGTCACCAATATTTAGTGTATTACTTCGTCTCCTGCTTCCTTCACTTGTTTCCACCTCTTCTGTTGAAAAGCCATGTCAAAAGATATCTGTCCACTAGACCAGCTGTTGTTCCCAGATTTCCTCCTCTAGGTGCTCTCTGGTCATTCAAGTGTCTCTCAACTGACTGGTTTCATGCTTTGAGTTTCAGGGAGTTGTCTTTCTGAAGTTCATATTAATATATCAGTAATCAGCATCCTAATTTTGTTTATATCTATCACAGAATTACACTTTCTTATGTCTTTGTCTAGAACTGTTCCTGTAAAGAAATCCCTTGGGGATGGGGGACATGTCAGATGCTGCTGGGACATCAGAGGGAGCTGAGGAAAGAGCTGTGATGTTTATTAAACTGTTCCAATGTTCAATTTGTCTTTGTTGGCAAGAAGCCTTTCTGTGCCTCTGAGTGTCACCAGTCCCTGAGCCCAAAGGACACAAACCTGATGACTTGTGGTTCCCACTGCAGGGGCTGCACTTGGACCTTGGCTCTGCACAGGAGAGCTCTTCATCCACTTTCCCTCTTTTCCTCCCTCTGGGCATGGAGGCAGCTCCTGACTTCAGCCTGTGACTCCTGTGTGTGCAAAGAGCAAATCTGGGCAAAATCGGGGCAGGGAGGGTTTGGGGAGACCTTGGGATCAGTGCTGGGCACAGAAGGAGTTTTCCATTGCTCTGAGACTCTCTGCTGTGCAAAGCAGATTTAATATCCAGCAGAGGAATGACTTTTGCTTTTGATGGAGCTGTGCCTTCCCTTGGCTTTGTTGGCTGGCAAGAAATGAACATCCCTCTGTGTCTGGGGCAGCTCCTTCTCCAAGGAAAGCAGGTGGGAGTTGGAGCCCAGGAGCTGAAACCTGCAGGTGCAGCCTGGGCTGGAGGGAGCTCAGATTTGCACAAGGCTGCTCTGAGTGCCAGGGCTTGGATGGGGGAAATGGCAGGGTGGGGGTAGGGACAGAGTCTGATGGATTGTCAGCCACAAAGCATCTTGATTCAGCTTCACCAACTTTAAGCCTGATCTATTTTAAGTTAATCAAAATGTTCAAGAGGAGAGAAGTAGAAGATTAAGACACAGAAAGAGAGAAAGACAGAATAGATACAGAGAAGCACACAAAGGTACCAGCTCCTGGATTCCAGTGGTGTTCAACTGGAAATTCCAAGAGGAGGTAGAGTCAAGATGTGTGCTTGCCTTGTGGTCAGCCTTAAATTCCCCTTGGTCTTCCTGGGCCCTTCCCCCAGGTGGGACCTGGGGTCATTTGGTCACTCAGGAGCTGGGCTGGGGCTCCAGAGGTGGCTGTGGAGCATTGCCTGTGCTGTTCCAGGGACTGGCAGACACTGCTGGGCTGGGATAGAGGCTCTGGGGGGATTGGGGTTCCAGGGCAGGACAAGGCTGGGGTTCCAGGGCAGGGCAAGGCTGAACCTGTCCCTTCCTCCCCTACACATCAAATGTTTCCAGCCAACAATCTCCTCCAGTCTGTCAGGCAGTGCTGGAGGTGAAATCCCAGTATGGCCATTGGCACCTGTAGGAGAAAGACAGTTCTTTTCCATAGGAAGGAAAGCACAGAGCCCCACTGTTTGGAAGGCAGGTGAGAGCCTCACTAGGCCAAGGCCAGCCAGACTTTTCAGAAAGAGCAGATTTTGTCTGGGAGCAGTCTTTGGATTTAGGGAATTTTGGAGACAATCCCAATTTCGGCCATGGGCACCTGGAGAAGCAGGACAGTTCTTTCCCAAAGGAAGGAAAGCATTGAGCCTTCCCCAGTGTTTTAGGGACAGATAAGCAGTGACCCTTACCAAACAACTGCCTGCCAGATTTGTCCTGGCAATATGTCCATGGGAACAATCCCTGGATATAAGGAAATGGAGGTGAAATCCCAATTCAGGCCATGTGTGCCTAGAGAAGGAGAGTTCTTTTCCATAGGAAGGAAAGCCCCGAGCCCCAGTGCTTCAATAGCAGATGGGAAGAGACCCTCCAGGTGCCAAGCTGTCAGGCAGCCCCTGAAGGCCAAACCAGCCAGACCTGTTCCGTGTTCCCTTGGTTCCTTGGGGCCCCACAGTGTCCCAGTGGTCTCCGTGGTTCCCCAGGCCCCACAATGTCACGGGACTCCTCTGTTCCATGAGGCCACAATGTAACAATGGACCTTTCGGCCCTGGGGATTGTGGTGTCACAATGGTCTCCTTTGGCTCCACAGGGTCACAATGGAACAATGATGACATGAGGCCCTGCAGTGTCACAATGGTCCCAATGATTCCATGAGGCCTTGCAGTGTCCCAGTGATCTTCATGGTTCCCCAGGCTCCATAGTGTCACGGGACTCCTCTGTTCCATGAGGCCACAATGTCACAATGGAAATTTCGGCCCTGGGGTTTGTGGTGTCACAGTGGTCTCCTTTGGCTCCACAGGGTCACAATGGAGCACTGATGACACGAGGCCCTGCAGTGTCACAATGGACCTTTGGTTCCCTGCAGCCCTGCAGTGCCACAAAGGCCTCTTGGTTTCACGAGGCCCCACAGTGTCACCATGGTCCTCTTGGTTCTGTGGGGACCCCCAGGGTCACAATGGTCTCACTGGTGCCGTGAGGACTCCCAGTGTCACAATGCTTTGCTTATTCCGTGGGGCCTCATAGTGTCCCAATCGTCTCCATGATCCCATGAGTCGCCTCAGTGTCACAATGGTCTCCTTGGTTCCATGGTGCCTCACAGTGTCACAATGGCCCCGTGTTTCCATGAGGCTGTGAAGTCTCTTCATGGTGTCTCCGTGACTCCATGAGGCCTTCCAGTGTCACAATGGACCTTTGGCTCCCTGGGGTCATGCAGTGTCACAATGGTCCCTTAGTCCCATGAAACCTCAAAGTGTCATAATGGTCTCCACAGTTCCATGAGGCCACACAGTGTCACAATGGTCCCTTGGTCTCACAGGCCCCACAGTGTCACAATGGTCCCTTGGTTCCATGGTTCCTGTGCTGGTGCATTCCCCCCTCCCCTTCTCAGGCCGCCCTGCCAGCTGAGAAATGCTCGCTGGCCTCGGCCTTGGCCAGCAGCCCCTGGGCTCAGCTCCTCTGGAGCTCAGCACAAACACGCTCTGCTCCAGCACTGCTGCTGCCCAGCCCGCTCCTGGCTGCTTTAGGAGCAGCCCTGGGAACTGTTTCTGTCCCCTCAGTGGCACAACATCCCTGTTCTCAGCCTGCCAAAGAAAGCTGCTGATGCCAAGTGTGGCCAGGGTGAAACATGGCTGGGACTGCAGCCCCTCTCTTGGGGCCCTACAAACAGTGCTCCAAAAGGAGCCCTTGGAGCTCTCCTGGGCCAGCGACTCCCTCTGAGTGGGGCCTCTCCGAGCCGGGAACTCTCCCGTTTGCTGCACTCGGGGATCCCCAACAACGAGGGAGCCTGGGCCGATCCCCCCACTCCTCCAGGCTCAACCCTTCCCTGCTGGGGAGATGCCAAAGCATCCCCAGGGAGCATTTCCCTGCCCTCAGGGGAATTTCTCACAGGTGACTTGCACTGACTCTCTGTGTCTGTGTGCACACAGGAGTGCCTCTGCTGGGGAAATGTGGCAGAAATGCTGCTCCATGAGGGCTTGGAGTGCCTTGGACAGCTGAGCCAGTCAAGCCTGTAAGTGAGGTTAAATCACAAGGTCTAAGTTAAGTGAAATGCTTCTAAGAGTTGTCCTTTTGCTAAGTTTTATATAAGTTATAAGCTGAGTTAAATATTTTTAAATGTTATTCCTCTGTTAAATTGCTAAGTTGTAGGTTATAAGTTAGGTTAAATACTGTTAAGCTCTTTTCTTTTGCTAAATTGTGACTGTGAAGCTATCATTTAAGGTTAAGGTGTAAGTTAAGTCCTGTTAAGTTTGAACTCTGTTAAGCTTTTAGGCCATATTCCTTTTATCCTTGCCCTCACTGCCCTTTTGTCACACACACACACACACACACACACACACACACACACACACACACACACACACAGACAGTTCTCGATTCATTTCTGGTTTGATTGCCTGGATTTTGTTTGGTTTTGTTGTTGCTTTGTTTCCTTGCTGTGCCTGAAGTGTCCAGTCAGGAGCAGAGTGACTCTTGCCAAGGAACTTTGTGCTGCTGTCACTTTAATATTAAATTTGGTTTTTGCTGGGGATTTTTTCAGCGCTCCCAAGCCCTCGTTGGTCACAGGGTGAAGGAGCCCTGGCCGAGGCTCTGGCCCTGGGGGACACGGGGACGCTGCCGGGGGATCCCTGTCCCCCTGTCCCACCCCCACAGCCCCGGCCCCCATCCCCATGTCAGGCTCTGGGGTCGATCTCGTGGAACATCCTCTGGGGGAGGCTGCGGCACTGGGGGTGGGGGGACCCGGGGGGACAGGGGACCCCGCTGTGCATGAGCAGAGTTGGACTTCTCTGGGGGAATTGGGAGGGGAATGGGGCAGAGTGACCTCCCCAGTGACCTCACACAGCCCCTGTGCTGTCACAAAGCCCAGTCTGTGCTGTCACACAGCCTCTGTGATGTCACAGAGACAACTCTATGATGTCACCCTGTGATGCCATACAACAGTGCTGTGCTGTCACAGAAGACTGTGATGTCACAAAGTCACTGTGTGAAGTCACAGTCTGTTCTGTGATGTCACAACCTGCTCTGTGATGTTACAACACTCTCTGATGCCACAGAGCCACCCTCGATGATGGCAGAGTCTGCTCTATGGCCTCACACCCTCCTCTGGGACATCACAGCCAGCTCTGTGATGTCACATCCCCCACAGTGATGTCACAAAATTCTCAAGATCTCAGTTACATTGAAACATTGAAGTTTCTTGAACTTTGAAGAGATCCCTGTTAGGGACACTGAGAAAGTGTCCCCAGGTTCCAGTCAGAGCAGAACACTGGAGGCACTGATGACAGCTGGGGACAAGCAAGGGGAAGGTGCCTCTGGTGCTGAGCAAACCTGGATGTGTTTCAGGAATGCAAAGGGCCCAGGCCTGAGCCCCAGACCCTGGCAAGGCAGGTCCTGTCCCTCCCTCATTGCTCAGGGCTCTTCCCGGGATGGGCACTGGCATGTGGGGATGTGCAGTGCCAAGGGCAGGACCATGGGGCGGCCCCTGCCAGGCTGCTGAGCAGGGACAAGGAGGCACTGAGGCCCCAGGGCTGCAAGGGTCACTTGTCCCCTGGTGGCCTCAGGCCCAGGGCCAGCAGCCATGGCCAAAGGGCTGCACAGGTTGGCTCTGTCAGGGCCTTGCAGCTGCTGCACATCCCTGAGCCCTCTGCAGCCCAGGCTGTCCCACGGTGTCCCTGCCCTGCGCCTCTGTCCCTGCAGGCTGTCGTCACCCCCGGCTGCCCCACCTCGCTGGCCCTTCCTTTGCTGGCAGCTCTGCCTCCTGCTGCCCCTGCCTGGACACACAAAGCCTTGGGCTGCTCCAGGCTCCTGCTGGGGACGTGTTGCACCACAGCCCTGCCCTGGGAGGGAAATTCCTTTCTCCTCCTGTGTCCAGTCTGGACTTCCCCAGCTGCATTTGTGGCATAATTTCTCTCCCTGCCTAATTCCCGCTATGGAGAAAAGCTCCACCATTTCTAAATCCACCCTTCAAGCCCTGCCAGACGACTCCTGATCTGTCCTCAGTCTCTTCACAGCTGAGCCCAGGCACATCAGCCTCCATACATGGGTTATGTCCTTGAGGCCTGAAAAACCCAGCTCAGGAGATCTCTGGGCCCTCTCCAAGGTGTTTGCAAAGGAAAACATTCTGCTCATATCACCAGAGGCCAAGGCCAGGCAGAACTCTCTGTCCTGGCAGCTTTTGTCTGGGAGCAATCCTAGGATAGATGGAATTTTGGCGGCCACATTCCAGTTCCTGCCATGGCCCCGCGACAAGAGGGTCAGTTCTTTTCTGCAGGAAGGAAGGCACAGAGCCCCAGTGCTTCTGAGGCAACTGAGATGCGACCACCAGAGTCCAAGGCCAGCCAGAGCTGGCAGGTTTTTTTCTGGCAGATACCCTTGCATACAGGAAATTTTTTAGGGGAAGTACCAATTTTGTCCATGGGTGTCGAAAAAGAGGGACAGTTCTTTTCCATAGCAAGGAAAGCACAGAGCCCCAGTGGTTCATGGGCAGATGAGAAGCAGCCCTTGACATTCCAAGATCAGCCAGACCTGTCAGGTGGCCCCTGGGAGTCCAAGCCTGCCAGACCTGTTCCTTGTTCCCCTCATTCCATGGAGCCCCACAGTGTCCCAATGGTCCCTTGCTTCCAGGAGGCCCTGAGGTGTCACAATGCCCCCTTGGTGACACCAGGCCCTGCAGGGTCGGAATGGTCTCCATGGTTCCACAAGGCCCCACAGAGTCATGGTGGTCTCTGGGTTCCATGGAGCCCCACGGTGTCACCATGGCCCCAAAGTCCCAATGGACTCCATGGTTCCACCAGGTCCTCACCGTGCCACCATGGTCTCCACAGGAAGGGAACAACCCAGCCCCAGCGTTGCAGGGGCAGATGAGCCACAGCCACCAGAGGCCAAGGGCAGCCAGATCAGATGGTGCTGGCAGATTTTGCCCTTGGATATAGGGAATTTTAGAGGTGGAATGCCAGTTTCAGACCTGGTTGCCTGGAGGTGAAGGACAGTTCTTTTCCATAGGAAGACAAGGACGGAACACCGGTGTTTCAGGGGCAGATGAAAGGTGACCATCAGAGGCCAAGGGCAGCCAGACCTCTCTGTTCGGGTATTTTTTTGTCTGAAAGCAACCCTTGCATGTAGGGAATTTGGGAGGTGGAACCCCAGTTTTGGCCATTTCTGCATTGTTAGATGGTTCTTTTCCATAGGAAGGAAAGCCCAGAGCCCCACTGTTGCAGGGGCAGAAGCAGAGAGAGAAAGCTCCTGGGAGGCCGAGCCAGACAGACCTGTTTGTCCTGGCAGCTTTGTCACTGAGAAATCCTTGGACCTAGGGAATTCTGGAGGAGGATTCCAAACTTCGGCCATGCGCATCTGGTCGAGATGGATGGTTTTTCCCATAGGAAAGAAAATCGTGGAGCCCAGGTGTTTTGGAAGAAGATGAGAGGTGGTCACCATAGGCCAAGAGAGCCAGACCTGTCTCTCCTGGCACCTTTCATCTGGGGGAAATCCTTGGATATTCAGAATTTTGAAGGTGGAATCTCAGTTTTGGCCATGGGCACCTGGGCAGGAAGAAGAGTTCTTTTCATCAGAAAGGAAAGCACAAAGCCCCAGTGTTTCAAAGGCAGATAAGGATCATCTCTTTGGAAACCAAGGCCAGCCAGACTTGTCTCTCCTGGAAGCTTTCACCTGGGAGAAATCCCTGGATATAGGGAATCCTGGAGGCAGATTCCCAACTTTGGCCATGGGTGCCTGGATGTGAAAGGTGCTTTTTTCCCATAAGAAAGAAAAGCACAGGGTCCCAGTGTTTCACAGGAAGATGAGAGGTGGCCCCTGGGTGGCCAAGCCAGCCAGACCTGTCTGTCCTGGCAGATTTCATCTGGGAACAATCTTTGCATAGAAGCAAACTAAGAAGAGGAATCCAAATTTTGGCCATGGTCACCTGGAGGAGAGGGACAGTTCTTTCCACAGGAAGGAGAGCACTGATCCCCAGTGCTCCAGGGGCAGATGAGCAGCAGCCCTGGACATGCCAAGGTCAGCCGGACCTGTCAGGTGGCCCCCAGGTGGCCCAGCCAGCCAGGCCTTGATGCCTTGAGAGGCCACCTAGAGCAGAGGCTGGACAGTGTTACAGGAGTAAAGTGGGGATTTATTAAAAAGGCCTTCAAAGGATTCACCTGGGCAGTACAAGGGCATGGCTGAGGGTACACCCAGGATGGATGCCAGGTCACGTGTTTACACACTTTTGTAAGATTTGGTTCCTTTCCATATTGAGGTTAATTGTCCAATTACACCTTCAGATTATGCAGCCCCACCCTCCCAGTCTGCTCTCCTCAATTTGCTGCTCTTTTCACTTTTTGGGCCCAAAGCTGCAGCGGCGTCTTTGGTTCTCGGGCAGGAAAAGGATTGTTTTGTCTGACTACACTGTAAGAAAACTTGCTGACACTCTGCATGAAGTTCAGAGTTACAGATACAGGACAGAATTGGGAAAATATGGAAGCTAAAACTTAAGGCATCAGCCTGTCCCATGTTCCCTTGGTTCCATGGGGACCCACAGTGTCACAATGGCTCCTCTGTGACACTCTGGGCTGCACAGTGTCACCCTGGGCCCTTGGATCCATGGGAGCTTCCCAATGGTCCCCTCTGATTCCACGAGGTCCCCAAAGTGTCACAACTGACCCATGGCTCCATGAGGTTCCCCAGTGTCACCAGGGTGTCCTTGGACCTGCCTTGTCACAACTGACCCACAGCTCCATGAGGTTCCCCAGTGTCACCGTGGTCGCTGTCAGAGGCTGGATGAGATCAATGTCCCCAGACACCTTGGGCTGAGCTGTCAATCAGTCACTCTGCTGGGACAGCGCTGACCCAGCTCTGAACACCTGAGATATCAGAAGTCCCAGCTGGGGGGAGGCTGACGAAGGCCCAGGGGCTTAAAACCAAGGAGCACAAGGTCAGCCCCTGGTATGGACTCTGCCTTCTCCTGGGGTTTGTGTCTCGCCCACACTGGAGCCCCAGGAGCTGGGAGTCACATGTGTGTCTTTCTGTGGAGCTTCTGTCTTCCTGCCTCTCTCTCTCTTTCCTCTTCTTCTAATGCTCTTTATATGGAACATTTTTGGGTACCCGAACAACTTCAGTGTTTAGAGCTTTCCAGGCTAAATGGGCTGAGTGAATGAAGTTACAGCTGTGACAAGTGATTTAATTTGGATTGGATTTGTATTAAACGCTTTTCCAAAGTTCCTTGTTCTTTTGTACTTTGCCAGTAAAATTTTGGGGGTCCCGAATGGGCGCTGAGGGCACTTGGGGGTCCCGGAGGGTCTGGGGGACACTGATGGGACAGATGGGGGCGGTACCGGGGTTCTGTGGAGCGCGGGGCATGACGGGCGTTGTAGTCCCGGCTTTAATGGGGCTCTATGGGGCCGCAGAGCATGACGGGAGTTGTAGGCAAAAGAAAAGATGGCGCAGGCCTCAGGCCCCGCCCCCAAAGCCATGATCCCTGGCGCTGATTGGTTGGAATCGTGATAGGCGGGTGCCTCGGCAAATGGGAGGCGGAAGGGGCGGGAACAGCCCATTCAACCCCTCCAGTCCCTCCCAGCACAGCCCAGTTCATCCCCAGTACAGCCCCAGTGCCCCTCCAGTCCCTCCCAGCCCAGCCCAGTTCATCCCCAGCACAGCCCAGTACAACCCCAGTGCCCCTCCAGTCCCTCCCAGTACAGCCCAGTTCATCCCCAGGAAAGCCCAGTACAGCCCCACTGCCCCTCCAGTCCCTCCCAGTACAGCCCAGTCCCTCCCAATACAGCTGAGTTCATTCCCAGGCCCTCCCAGTCCCCCCAGTGCCATCCATATCCCGCTCCAGTGTCCCCCAGTCTTCCCCACAGCGTTCCCGTCCATTGTGGGGCAGCAGCGCAGACGGAATGTCCTGCGGCCCAAACCTCCTGCTCCTGCCACACAGTGCCAGCCTTCTCCCCCTCCTCCTCCTCTCCCAGCACGGCACAAATTCCAGCTCGGAGGAGGCTTCCCCAGAGAGGGCTCCGGCTCCTGTCTCAGCCCGAGTGTCCCTGCAGAGGAACAGGGCATCTTTCAGGCACTTCCACAAGCTCAGGGTTCCCATTTCATGGGAAATCTGGGATGAAAATGGCCTTTTTCAGAGAGACAAATGCAGAGGAGATGGATTAGAAATTATTTGGGAAAAGTGACCCTTCTTCCAGACAAAGTTCACCAAGTCATTGCCTGCATTTCTCCTTTTCAGATTCTTACAGTCATCTCCTGAAAGTCCAGATTATTCTGGCGCTTTTCATGAACTGATTGAACTGTTGATATATATCAGTGCATGAGATGTGGAAGCTTCTAAACTGAACACAGAAACAAACTCCCTCTGTCAGCCCATTTTCATCTTCTACATCACTTTCAAGCTGTCCATAGGGGTGTTGGAATGATTATCACACAGCTCTCCATTTCTGGCTGCAGGCTCTGGAGATTCTTTCTCTGCATTCAGTCAGGCTTGCATTCCCTGACAATTCCTGGGAGCCCATCATGGTTTCTTAGGGTAGAACAATAATAGTGAAAATCTCACCAATGGCACAACTGCCCAGCCCACAAGGAAAAGAAAGAACAAATTGTAAAGTTTTTCAACTATTTGTCCCGCTTTTCTGCAAGAGTCGAGCTGCACACACGGTGTGGAAAGCCAAGAGAAGCTGCAGCTGGTGGCACATCTTGTGACAGAAGCTGCTCAAAGCTTCCTCGTTCTCCAGCCAAGGTTCTTGGAAACAGCAAACAGGACTGTGGAGAAGATTCTAGGAAAACTGAAACAGCTTTTAAGAAATGAAATGCAAATGGAAAGAAACAATCCAAGATGTTTTTCTCTGTTTATTTTTAGGCTGCCCTTTTCTATCTTTCATTACTTCTCCTTCCCATTAATTGCAAATGGATCTCACTTCTATGATCCACGAGGTGGCAAGTTTTAGACAGTGTAAAATACCACGAGCTACACAAAGTTTGCCTTCCCCTGTTTTAGTTTGTTTTTTTCTTTTTTTGGAAATCAGTGCTGGGGACTAAGTGCAGTTCTTAGGTCAGGTACAAATTCAGCATTCAGGGAATGTGCTCCAAGAGTGTTTGACCCTCAGCAGGGACAATGCACAGCAGTGACCGAGGGGATTCCTGTGCTCCTGGGCAGGAGTCCAGGCTCTGGGTCTGGGCTGGACACGGCAAAGTTCCCGTGTTTGGACAGGCTCAGGGGCAGCCCCGGGGAGCGCGGGGCTGGGCGCGGGGGCGAGTGGGCAGCGGACACACGGACACAGGACACACGGACACGGGGACACACGGACACGGGGACACACGGACATGGGGACACACGGACATGGACACACGGACACGGGGACACACGGACACGGGGACACATGGACACGGGGACACACGGACACGGGGACACACGGACATGGAGCTTCAGCTGCAGTGGCAGCGGCAGCGAAAGCAGCGAAAGCAGTGAAAGCATCTGGCACTGGGGCGAGCTGGTGATGAGCCGGGCCAGCGGCAGAAGCCGGGCCGTGCCGGGCGGGGCTGAGCCGCGGCCCGGCAGGGTGGGAGCTGCCAGGACGCCTGGAGGGAGAGCGGGCGTGGGGCCAGCGCAGGGCGCAGAACATCCCGGGCTGGCTGAGGGGTTCCCGACCCCCGGCACGGCATCAGCCCCACTGACGGCATCGTGCTCCTCCCGCAGCCCCACGGCACCAGCGCAGCCCTGGAGATCGCGCTGCTGGACAAGGTCTCCTCTGGCTGTGCTGGTGTCATTCAGCTCCTGGAGTGGCTTCAGCTCCCCGACAGCTTTGTGCTGGTGCTGGAGCATCCGGAGCGGTGCCAGGACCTGTCGGGTTTCCTGGCGGAGCGGGGGTTCCTGCTGGAGGAGGAGGCGCGGGGGCTGCTCCTCCAGGTGCTGGAGGCCGTGCGGCGCTGCCCCAGCTGCGGGGTCCTGCACAGGGACATCAAACCAGGGAACATCCTGCTCGACCTGGCCACCGGGCAGCTGACACTGATCGACTTTGGCTGTGGCACTTTCCTCCAAGACACAGCCTACACCCAGTTTGCAGGTGAGCCCTGCCAGGGGATGCTCCTGGGCATCTCATGGCCCAGCCGAGGTGCAGCACCGGGGCTTCCCCTATTGCAGCCGGGATGGGATTAATGCTGGAGCCAGGTTGATTTGAGTGGGGGTGTGAGGGGGTCCAGCTCCCATCCCTTCTGACAGCCTTCAGCACCCACTGTGCCCTGGGCTGGGGCTGGAGCTGGGGCAGCCAGCCCGACAAAAACCCCCATGGGGGTAGCAGAGAGGCGGGTCTGACCCCGTGCCCCAGACAGTTTGGTGTGCAGGCAAGGAAGGGCTTGGACTGCTGTGCTCCCCTTGTTTGCCTTGGCTTATTAACAATTTGTGGGGCCATGGAAGCAGGGAGGAGAGGGGGTTTTCTCCACCACTGGGTGAGTTTCTTTTGTGTGTCATGGTTGTGCCTTCCCAGGGCTTCTGCTGCCCTCTTCCAGCACCAGTGGCTTCTTTTCCAGCCCTGTGTCTGTACACAAGTCCCAGGCGCTGGCGAGAGGGCAGCGTCACACCGTGTGCCACTGGGGCAGCCCCCACATGCCCAGGGGTACTGGGGCCAGGCTCTGGGAGCAGCAGCATCCCCCTGATGAACTGTGTCTGTGTTCCACAGGAACCCTGTCCTACAGCCCACCAGAGTGGATCCACCAGCAACGCTACCACGGCGAGGCAGCGACGATCTGGTCCCTGGGCCTCCTGCTGCACCACCTGGTCATGGGAAGCTCCCATTCAGGAGGGGCCAGGAGATATCTGGGGGCAGATCTTGTTCCCAGGACGGCTCTGTCAAGGTGGATCCTCATCTCTGGCTCAGGGGCAAAGCCAGTGCTGGGAGACAGCAGCAGCTCGTGCGCGTCCGGCTCTGGCAGCTGCTGAGGAGGTGGCACATGTCCTGCTCTCCTGCTCTCCTCCAAACAGAGAATCCATGGGGAAGTTTAGGCCCACCTCTAAGCACACCCAGCATGGCCTGGGCACGGGAACAGGGGGCAACTTCTCCAAATGACTGGTGATTTCTGGTTTCTCTCCCCAGAGTGCCAGGATGTCATTAAGAGGTGTTTGTCCATGCAGCCCTTGAACAGGCCATCCTTAGAAGAGATTTTCCATGATCCTTGGGTGCAGGGTGTTCCTCTGCCCTAGAAGATGGGAGAGATCCACATGCACAGTTGGATCCAGGGGCCTGGCAGGTAACAGCTCCACACATCGCTTGGCAAGCAATGGCAAAGCCAACCAGACAGGTTTTGTCCTGCCTGTAGCTCTGAGCAGGGGTCAGCAGAAGGGAACACGCAGCTCTTGGGCTGTAGCTGAGCTGGAGACCTGGTGTGGAAAGCACTGCGGGCCACCATCCCCCTGGTTTTGCTTGCCATGGTTCATGGATGGCTGTGGCCCTGGGCAGAGCCCTGACAGCCTGGTCTGGCCCAGGGAAGGAGAAGGAGCCCCTGGAGAAGCTGTCCCAGGTGGGGCTGCTGCTGCTGGGGACAGTGAGGACATCAAGGATGACAACCTCTTGCACCACCTGACCACCGGCAGGCTGAAGATGATGGACTTTGATTCTGACACCTCCTCCAAAGCCAGGTTCCACAGGGAGTTTGCAGATGAGTCCACACACAGGGGGATGCTCCCAGATTTGGGCATTGCACAGCCTGGCTGGGAACCAAAGGTTCCCCCTTTGCTGGGGCTGATGCAGCTGATCCTTGAGTCGGCTGCCAGGCTGCTTTTGGCAGGGCTGGGGCATGGGCTGGGGTGGGTACGAAATGGGAGTGGGCTCCTGGCCCTGCCAACAGCCCCCAGCACCCACCGTGCCCCGGGCTGCGGCTGGGCTTGGGCAGCCAGCCCGACACAAACAAACCCCCATGGTGGGAGCAGAGGTGGGACTCCAGACCCTGTGCAGGGGCTGCTTTGCTTTGCAGGCAAAGGAGGGCTTGGGCTGCTCCACTGCCCTTGTTTGCTTTGGGATCACCATGGGGGCAGTGCAGGGGAAGGGAGAAAGCCTGGGATTCCCTCCCCCATGGTGGGTTTTTCCCTGGCATGCAGGGGTTGGGCCTTCCTTAGGGCCCTGACAGAGATAAGATTTTTGACCTTTTTTCTTGTTCCCCTTTTTCTCTGTAATCTATTTTCAATAATTTGTTGTTTGTTTTTATAGAGGAAGTGTTCCAGGTGGGGTCCCGTCTGGATCAGGACGTGCTTGGGAGCAGCTGCAGCGTGGATGGGCCGTGCCCTTGGAGAAGGCTGAGGGCATCGTTTGGGACCAGCTTTTCTTCCAGTGGGGGATGGCGTGAGGTGGGTCCTGTCTGCTGGGGATGGTGGGGTCAGAGCTCTGGGGAGATGGCAGCGAGCACAGGAGCGTCCTGCTCTGGGCAGCTGCTGAGGGCTGGAGGTGCCGTGGCTGGCTGCAGGCTGGGCACATGTCCTGCCCTCCTGCTCTGCTCCCAAAGGCAGCAGTGATGGGCAGCTCTGGGCACAGCTCTGGCACGGCCAGCATGGCCTGGGCACCGCGGGCGGCTGGGACAAGGGGACAGGAGCCTTCAGCTGACGGGGCTTTCTGGTTTCTCTCCTTGCAGCCGGGCTCTGCGGGTGCTGAGGCTGCTCTGGGCTCTGCCAGGGCCCTGCTGGAGCTCAGCACCGGGCCGCAATCAGCCAAAGGAGAAATGGGGTGACCTGCAGCACAGACTGGCTTGAGCATTTCAGCAACACAGCTCAAGAAAACATGCAGCCACCCAAAAAATAAACTTGTTCAATAACTTCTGAAATGAAATCAATCTGGGATGACCCCAAATGACTTTTTGCAGCTTGCTCAAGCAGTAGCTCAGCCCTTCTCTGAACTGTTCTCTCTTCTCCCTGCCTTTTACATCCCAACTGCTTCCTCTTTTCCCCCATTGAGTTCCCAGCCTATTCCAGTCTCCATCACACTGTTCCCTTCCTTGGTGCCCCTCGCCATGAGGAAGGCCAAGCCCCAGGCTAAGGGACTCATCCTGTCACTGGCTGAGGAGCAGCAATGTCTCAGAGGTCTGGTGGGATTTTAGTGTCATTCAGAGCTGCTCTCCAGCCCCCAGCTCTCCTCACTGCTGAGTTCCCGCTCCTTTTTCCTTGTCCTTGCAGCAGGATGAGCTCTGTGAATCCCCTGAAGCCTCCCCACTCTTTCCAGCCCACGCACCCACCTCAGCTAGGTTGAAGCAGCAGCTTCTCTGTCTCCTCTGGCACACCAGTGCAGTCCCCTGTGCAGGGAGCCCCAGCCCCAGAGCACAGCACTCAGCAGTGCAGTCGGGGCTGGAGCAGCTGCCCTGCAGCCCTGGCTTGGCTCTTTGTGGCAGGGAATGCTCCCTGTTTGCAGCTGTCCCTGCAGGATGGCCCCAGGGCAGAGCCCAGCCGGGCTCCCACTGCAGCCCCTGAAGCTTGGGGCAGACAGTGGTCCCAGAGCTGAGGTTCACGGGGAGCTCCCGGAGCTGTGCCTCTCACTCTGTTGCCGTGTCACCGTGCAGGCTGGCTTGTACTGGGTGAATGTACCAGCCCTGGTTTGACTGACAGGGGCCGGGCCCATCACATCTCTCCCAAGGCTGCAGGCATTGCCCAGGCCAGAATCTGAAGGGGCACAGAGATCAGAGCAGTGAAATAATCCAGACCGGGTTTTCAAAGGCCCTTCAGAAGGAAGGGCTTGAGAATAAATGTGCTCTGTTTGCCACATAAACATCGGGGTGAGTGGTCTCTTTGGCTCCAACCCACTTTCCTCCCCGAGCCAACGTTACCCACTCCCTCACACATTCCCCCCTGTGCCTTCCCACTGCCTTGTCCTGTCAGGGCTCCCACAGCCCCTCATCCCTTCGTGGCCCCGTCCCCTCAGGGTCTCCCCAGCCCGGCCAACCTGCCCAGTAGCAGCGCTGCAGCCCCACAGGAGCTCCAGAGGAGCCCCACCAAGAGGCACCTGGGAGCCCTCAGCAATCCAGCCAGCAACACACGGGCAGGAGGACACGGATGGCGCTTCCTGCCTGGGACAGGGCTTGTGGCCATCTCCAGGCACCGCTCTCACAGAGATCCCCACAGCTCCAGCCCCTGCCCATCTACTCTGTGGGCAGCACAAAGGCTTCATCAGAGCCACCAAAGGCCAAGGGGCTTCTGGCCATTTTCCCTGCAACCCTGCATGCCTTGGCAGCTTGCTGAGCCCAGGAACCCTTTTCTCCCTCTTCCCCTCAGCCCTGCAGAGCCTGGGCAGCCAAAGAAAGATCCTGGGAGTCTGACTATAGCAACACATCCTATATTTATACGCTAAAGAAAAACAAAAATAAAGAAAAGAACAATCTTAAAGAAATGAAACATTCCTGCTGGCTGGGGTGGCTCCAGCAGACAGAGCCTCTGGAATCAGCTCTGTGCAGAGCTCCAGCAGCGCAGCCAGCCGAGCCCCGACAGACGAGGCCGTCTCCTCCATGCCCTGCAGAGCCGATCACGCAGGTTGTCAAAGGTGGAATATGGAGCACTCTCTGCTTCCTGGAGGATATACAATGCTTGAACTGCCAGGCTTGCCACGGTGACGCTGTTGTCATTTTCCAAGCCTTCAAGGGCTGAAAGAGAGAGGAACAGAGCCATGGTCAGTTCCCACATCTGAGGGGACCCGAGGGGACTCTGTGCCAGGGCCATCCCAGCCGGCTCTAGCCATGGCCAGAGGGACCAGGGACCAGCTGGATCAGCCCGAAGCTGCTGGCCACGAATCCCCCAGGTGCCCTGAAAGCTCTGTGTGCTCTGCCCACGCTGGCCCTGGTCCGCACAGGGAGCAGAGCCCTCCACAGCCGGGGCAGGGCTCGCAGCTCCCCCGGCAGCCCCCGCTGGCAGCCCGCTGCCCTCGCTCACCCTCAGAGATGATCTGGAGCTCTTCCTTCCTCCCCCTCAGGTGCCGCCCGGCCGTCCCTGGGAACACAGAGCCTGTCAGGCCCAGGGCACAGCTCCCTGCCAGCGGCGCCGCCAGCCCTGTGCCCACACGCCCTCCTGGCCCGGCTCGTGGCTCACCCATGAACCTGACGGCCGCCTCTCGCAGGGGCTCCTGTGGGCTCTGCAGGTAGGGCAGGGCCCGGCGCAGGTGCTCGGCCACGCTGCTGCTGTCCTCTGCCAGCTGGAGAGAGAGGCAGGAGGGAAGGGTTGGCCCCGCAGCCCCCCGGGCCGGGGCTCCATGGGCACCCGGCTGGGGCCGCAGGAGCCTGGAGCAGAGCCCGCGCGGCCTCGGGCTGCAGCAGCGGGCAGGGGCACAGCTGCCAGCCCGCACACCGAGCACCGCGCTCAGGGGCTGCTCCAGGCTGGGGCTGCGGCTTCCCGGCCCTCCTTACCAGGCACTCAGGGAACTGCCACAGCTTCTGGTTCTGAACCATCTGTCCAAGATCCCTCCTCTTCAGGAACTCGGCCGCACAGAGCAGCGTTTCCTGAGAAGCCTGGAGAGCAGCAGAGACACGGAGATGACCCCACAGCCCAGGGCGCAGGACCCCGTCCCTGTGCCAAGGCCAGCAGGAGCTGCAGCCTGCGAGGCGCCAGGGCAGGGCCAGCCCAGCCCCTGCCAGGGGCCAGCGGCAGCTGCCGAGTCCTCACCTCTGCCACTCGCTGGTTCTCATCATGGCAGTGCATGGAGAGTGGCAGCAGGCTCTGGCGCACGTGTGCCTTCATGACCTTTCTCTCCTCTTCCGGAAAAAAATCCAGCATCTCCTTGAAGACAAACAGGGAGCACAACTGCACCTGGCTGTCCTCCTGTAGGAAAGGAAGGAAGAAAGACCTCAGCATCAGCTGCTTCAGGCCCACCTGGGCACAGCCTGTGAGTGCACAGGGCACAAAGTGTGCGGGCAGCACCCGCTGGCCGTGGCTGGAGGCGCAGAGCCTTACGTTGTCAAAAAGTGGCAGGAGCGCCTCAGCCAGCTGCAGGGCGAGGGTGCTGGTTATTGGGGCACCATTGCAGAAAAATAAAGCTCTGAGGAGAACCGTGGTCATCCTGAGCATGGTGCTGTCATCTTCCTTCAGGAGTTCCACGAGCCTCTCATGCAGGCTCCACATCCTTATGGCCATCTATTTGTGGAACACAAGTGTGTGAAACACCATCCTGCTGCCACAGGGCCCAGGGGCCACAGGCCTGTGCCAAAGCCCTGGGGCAGCTGCAGCAGGAGGCAGGAGAGCTGGCAGCAGCTGCCCCAGTGCCCCAAGGCCAGGCAAGCCCCAGGGACTGCCTTCCCCAGCCCCACGCTGGCAGCACGGCTTCAGCCCCTGCGGTCTTCTCACCGAGACACTGGTGGTGCCGAGCGCCACGAGGCCTCGGAGTGCCAAGCGACGCCTCCCCCTGCACTCGCCCTGCAGGTGCTTGGACAGGAACTGCAGGACGCTGTCCCGGCACTCATTCACGTTCAGGTGCTCCAGGATCTGAAAGGCACAGGCCGGTGACGGGGGAGCGGCCGGCGGGAGCCCAGAACCGCCCAGGGCTGGGCCCAGGCAGCAGCACAGGGCGCGGGCTCCGTCCCAGGCACTGCGGCCAAGAGAGGGCAGAGAGCCGGGAGGCAGCTCAGCGAGGCAGCGCCGGCCTTCAGGCTCACCTCCACAAGGAACGCCAGGGCGGCCAAATCCCGGCACGGCGTGTCCTTGCTGAGCAGCCCGAGCAGGTGGAACGCAATCCTGGAACACGCGGCTTCGGATGCGCGGTGCATTTCTCTGACAGGAGGAAACACGAGTCAAAGCCCTGAGCCAGCGGGGGCAAACCTCTCCCAGGACTGCCTCACAGAGGTCTGGCCTTTCTCCACCACCCTGCAAGGGGCAGCTGAGCCCTCTGGGAGGTTGCTGCTCTTGGGCACGCTCCTCTCCCAGCCTTTTCCAGCCTCCTTGGCCGTCCCTTGGTGACAAGGCCTTCTGGCCCACGGCCACGGGGACTGTGTGGGGCACCTCGGGCACAGGGCACACATGCCGGGGACAGCTGGGGAGCAGGGGGTCTCACCTGGCCAGCACGCCCACAGCACAGTGGTGGGTGTCAGCACAGAGCAGTGTGTCCCAGCCACGCTTGTCTTCCATGGCCACCACCACATCCTCATAGTGAAGTTGGCAGAGCAGGGCCTTGAGGGTCTGCTCTGCAAAGCTGTGCACAGAGCAAAGCTGAGGTTACACTGGGAGCACTGGCCCCTGCCCTGGGCACATGGCAGGGACAGGAGGACTGGCATGGAGCACCTGCTGGGGCTGGTGGCAAGGCCGTGTTGCTGCTGGCATCCCTTCCAGAAGGTATCGACCTCCTCTGGCACATCCAGAGTGCTGAAGAGCACTTGGAAGAGCAGATGCACAAAGAGGCCGGGGAAATGCACGGTGACTACATGTGGCACACAGGGCAGCTGGAGGATCTTCCACATCACCACGGTTGCCTGCAAAGGACAGAGCAGCCTGAGACAGCGCTCAGTGCCGAGGTGTCCGTGTGGCAGGGCCCGAGCACGGGAGGGAGAGGCCCGGAGAGACACAGGGGGAGCACCGGGCCTGGTGGCCCTGGAGCTGCCCCGAGGCCAGGTTTCAGCCCAGCGCCTGAGGCAGGGAGACGCCGTGGGGGAGGGAGGATGGAGAGCTGCTGGAGAGGTGGCCTTGGGGCCAGCAAAGGCAGAAACTCACAGCCAGGGCAAGGACAGCCGTGTGGTCCCCATCGGAGGTGCACGTGCTGTGCTCTGGCCAGCTCCCCAGCACATCCAGGAGCACGAGCATGGCCGGCTCTGCAGTCCTCAGCGAGCACATGATGCTCTTCCACATGGCCAGAGCAGCTCTGTGGGGTCAGAACTCTGTCTCAGAGGAGTCTGGGACACAGCAGCGTGGCCTGGGCGGCAGCGGGGAGCTGAGCTGCTCTGCCAGCCCTGCCTCTGCCCACTGCCCCTCACTGGCAGCACGCAGGCAGCCCAGCCCTGTGGGGACTGGCCCCTGAGGGGCAGGGGGGAAGCATGGCAGCACGCTGGGGGGCTGGCAGGGGCCAGGGCTGGCAAAGGGAGCAGCCAGAGGGCCCTGGAATTCTCTGTGTCAGACACCTGGGACAGGCTGTGCAGGGGGAAGGGCTGCTGAGCCCCAAGCCCTCTGGGCAGGTGGGCCCCGTACCTGTCACACAATGGGGCCACACGCAGGAGAGCCATCACCACGTCAGAGGGCTGTGCCTCTGTCAGATCCAGAAGGGGCCTGTACAGATTGTACTCAGGAAACTCATTGGCCACGAGCCACTGGTGGATGAACCTCACCATGGCCGGCACCTGGAAAAGGCAGGGGAGACTTGGAAAGCTGCCGGAGGAAGGAATGTGCCCAGCTGCCCCAGAGAAGTGCTTCCCTTGCCACCACACTGCCATGGCCTCAAAGGCTTCCAGGGAGCAGCAGGTGTGGCTTGGGAGGCCAAGCAATTGCTGGGAGGAGAATAGCCAGGCCACAGGCTGCTTACTTGCTTTGGGCTGGAAGGACCCTCCTCCACAAGCATATCCAGCAGGGCAGCGCTGGTCTTGGTTTTGAAGATGGGAGAGTAGACTCTGAACACGGTGCCCATGGCGCTGCTCTCTTCCTCCCGAATCTTCTTCATGAATTTGCAAACCATCTGCAGCAGAAGGGCAAGAAGCCCGGGATGCTGCATGGAGTGCTCCGAGCACAGTGCTGGGCTGAGCAGTGCCAGCAGGCCCAGCCCAGGTGGGGATGGCTGCAGGTACCTGCGCTGTTCTGCGGAAGCGGCCACGGCTGCGTTCCTGCTCTCGTGTGCGCTGCACGGCTGCACCTGGCAAAGAGCGAGCGCAGCCCGAGCTGAGGGGCTGCGGGAGAGGCCGGAGAACACAGCCCAGCCCTGCGCTGCCCAGGCAGGGACAGCCCCGCGACGGCCCAGGGCACGGAGCACGGCTGTGGGGTGTCTGCCTGGCCCCTATTCCAACTTGTCCATGGGCATGGCCCCAGGGGATGGGATGGCATGGCATGGCATGGCATGGCATGGGGCCAAGCTGGCTGCAGGCACCAGCCCTGTGGCCCAGCTCTGCCACTCACCCTTCTGCCGTGGCTGGAACTGCTCCACCTCTTTAGGCTGCTCTGCTGGGGCAGATCCAGGGCCTTCTTTCTCCTCCTTCCCCCAGGCCAGCTTGGGCACGCTCGCAGGTCTGTGCTCTACGACACTGCCTGGATTCATGGCTGCTTGCAGAAGGTGAAAAGGAAAAGGTCCAAGTCAGCAAGTGCTGCAGTCGTGCCTTGAGGGCACCTGCAAGAGTGAAGTCTTGGCAAGGCTACAGGACAGCAAGTCCTGCACTCTGGTCCTGGGGGCTCCAGCCACAAGGACAGGAGACTCCTGTCAAGGGCAGTGAAAAGCAAATGCCACGGTCTGCCCTCGAGGGCAGCTGCAGAAGAGATGCCTCGGGAAGGCCAGGGGTCACCAAGTGCTCTGGTCTGGCCACGAGCTCACCTGCAGGAATAATACCTTGGGAAAGCTCTGCGTCAGCAAGGAACAAGTGGCTGTGCGAGGGCTCCTCACAGCACCGCTCTCTCGCGTCCTCTCTCGTCGTGTGCACCGAGCACTGTGGAGTGTAACTGTAACTTGTAACTGCCAACACCTCTGCTACAGCGTGTCACCAAGGGCCCTTGGAATCCCTGCCCCGTTCCATTCCACGGTGACCATGCTGCACCGTGTCACCAAGGGCCCTTGGAATCCCTGTCCCCTTCCATTCCATGGTGACCATGCTGCACCGTGTCACCAAGGGCCCTTGGATCCTCTGTCCCGTTCCATTCCACGGTGACCATGCTGCACTGTGTCACCAAGGGCCCTTGGATCCCCTGTCCCGTTCCATTCCACGGTGACCATGCTGCACCGTGTCACCAAGGGCCCTTGCACTCACTGCCACCTGCCCTGGGGCCACCCCCAGCCCCCGAGAGTGGCCCAGGGTGGAAGGAATGCCTTGCCCCAGGTGTGTCAGACAGCCCAACAGGATCTTTAGGAAGGGCTCAGCCCATCAGCAAACGCTGCCCTGCTCTGCGGGCTCAGAGCAGCAGGAGCCCCCGCAGCTGCCGACGCAGCCGCGGCGGGAAGGGCACGGGGCCTCCACAGAAGCTGGCACGGCCTCCTCGGGACACGTCCCACATGGTGGCCATCCTAAGCACGGCCGT
Organism: Lonchura striata; assembly: GCF_050655825.1. Classification (NCBI taxonomy): domain Eukaryota; kingdom Metazoa; phylum Chordata; class Aves; order Passeriformes; family Estrildidae; genus Lonchura; species Lonchura striata. The sequence continues at coordinate 7,934,152 of NC_140737.1, forward strand.
GGGACACAGACCGGGAACGTGTGGGCCAGGGCAGGAATGCTGCTCTGAGCCCTGGGGCCCGGGCAGCGCTGACAGCAGCAGGTGAGGCACAGTCCCCGCCCAAGCAGAGTTCCCCCTGTCAATCATGGTAACACCTCACCCTTCTTTTCTGTATAAAATTCTGTGTATTGTTCTCTGTCACCCATCTGCAAGGGCCCTTTGCAAACATGGGGACAGAGGACAGCGTGCATCTAATTTACACTGGAGCTGCAGCATTCCCCTCCAGGAACTGTTAGGGGAGAACTCAGGCCACAGGCATAATGATTCTTGGTTACAAATTCAACTTATGTCTAAGAGCAGAAAGTTATTTAACCCTGAGCCCATTTAACCCTTACAGAAAAACCCAATTTTAAAAAACAACTTTTCAGCACTTGATCCTTCAGTGAAAAACCCAACTCCCACAAAACAGCCTGTAAACAGAAAAACTGTTTGTAAACTTGAGAAATAATTTGTAAACAAATCAAATCCTTCTATGAATTGTCCATTAGGCAGGTGATCATTTGTAATGCTGTCTGTGGTTTCCAGTGTCCATATTTTAGGCAGCTGTATCGTACTGTTGTAGGATTTATTGTAAAACATGAGAACAGACTCAGAGGGGAGGAGGGTGTACCCTCAATCCAACCCCTTTCCCCTTTTTTCTTTGTATAATAAATAATAACAGGAACAGAACAGGGATTTTGAATACTATTAACTTATGCAAAGTTTCATCCAGGTTTACTGATAACATTTTTCTTTACCAGCCAGGTTCAGGGTGAAGAACTTGATTGGGAGATGTTTTGATCAGGGCAAGGAACTTGGTGGGGAGACATTTTCTGTATTTATATTTTATCTAGTGCAAACCATATACTTTTTTCTCTTTGTTAGAAGTTAGAAATTTTGTTATTGACTTTAATAGCTGACTTTTAAAATGATGACAAATGGCAGAATTCAGTGAAAAAACTTTACAACTGCAATTTGCTTATGAAAAATCCAAGCTCTGTGTATACCTCAGTGGATATTCTTTGAATCATACCAGTTTATCTTGAAGCAATGCAAGAATAATTACTCGAATATTAAGAAAAGACATGTTAATTCACATACTAGGACTTCTTTAAGACAATGATTTACTAAAATATGAATATCCATCTAATATCGATATCCAACTGAGACAGACAAAATCTCTCTAAGAGTTTAAAGTTAGAAAGTGTATGTTTATTGAGACAGCCGGGCATTACGTGGGATAATTCCCTAATGCACACTGCAAAAATCACAGGTATTACAAAGCTTTTTTATTTACAGAAGTCTTGAATACACAAAATATGAATGCATATTCATATCCCTGTCACTTCCTCTGATCCGCTTCACGTGCTAATTGGCAAAAAGGCAATTAAGCATGTGTGGTTCTGTTCCCTGAAATGACTCAGGGGTCCATTTTGGGGAGGGATCTCCAAAATGAAGAAGTAAAATAAGTCTTCCTCGTTCTGACCTTTCTGCCTTTCGCATGCACACATGACAAGTGAATCCATGCCGTTTTCCTGTGCTTAATGGATTCCTAAAGAATGGGAAGTCTGCAACTTTTTTTATCATCTTCACTTTTGGCCCTGGCCCACACTTGGAAGGAGTCAGATAAACCCGTGTGGGCATTTCCCTTTCCAAGGGGCTCCTGGGGAGACAAAGGAGACAAGAAGGATTCCCCATCTCATGACATTCCCTTTTTTCCTTCAGTAGCTCTATTGCAGTCACTGCATACAAGAGTTTACTTGATCCCTTTGGTGCCAGGGAGCACCCAGAACTTGAACCTTACTGGATCCAGCCCTGTCTGCCTATCACAGAGGGAAAAGATAAAGAACCTGGGTGGGGGTTGAGCCAAAATGGCATTTTGCCACTTCTGATCTGCTCCCAGCTTTTGCAGCAGGGCAACAACCCCATCTCTGCAAACCACTCCCTTTTGCAAGGCACACGTGGACCTCGCTGGTAGCTCAGGGCTCCTGAAGGGGCTGCTGCAGTTGGCAACTGGAGCTGTTGTTGAACTTTTCACATTGCTAACCCCCCCCTGCCAAATGCCATCAAGTGGCTGAGGAAGGACACAAAAATATTACCCTGGAGGAAGTGGGGCCAAAAGCTTGGAAAAGGATGAAAGAAATGTTCTGATGATGACAATGTCAAAAAACCACAATTTATTTTTGATAGCAAATGAATACCCACAGCCCTCCAGCCCTCCCAGACCGGCAGGCCGAGCGGGGCCGTTTCCATGGCGTGAGGAGCTGGCAGCCTGCAGAGAGAAACCAGAGAGCCACGGTCAGTCACAGAAGGCTCCTGTGCCCCTGTCCCACCACGGCCTGTGCCAGGCTGCTGTGTGCTCAGAGCCCAAACCTCCTGACCCATTCTCCGTTTTTAGAGAAGGGCAGAGTGGTAAGCCACATTCCATCTCCTCTGCTGAAGCACAGCCCAGCAGCCTCCTCAGAAGCTTCCAGGGCGGAATGCCCGTGTGCCTGGTTTCCTGGCTCCCCGGCAGACCAGGGGTTAAACATTGGGTGTCTCCTGGATTGTCCCCGGAAAGAGCCCATCTCTGCACCGAGCTACCTTTTTTCATTTGGAAATTAGGTCTTTCTTTCTCTGCCATCTGTGGTTTCTCCAGCCCGGGATGCAACCACAGGTCATTTAAAACTTTAAGAATCTTTTTGTACAAGCACAACTGACTTGATGTATATTTTACATAAGCACGAATTATTCCATAACATATATTACAATGGGGCTGCAGAGATACCCCTGCAGGTCCATGGGGATGCAGAGATCCCCTGCAGATCCATGGGGATGCAGAGATCTCCTGCAGGTCCCTGGGGCTGCGGAGATCCCCCCGCAGGTCCATGGGGATGCAGGGATCCCCTGCAGGTCCATGGGGATGCAGAGATCCCCTGCAGCCCCTGGAGGAGCCGGGCTGGAGCTCGGCGATGCCTGAGAGGAGGCTGTGAGCCCGCGGGCAGAGGGGCCCCGCTGGAGCAGCCTGTCCTGGCAGGACTGAGCCCGTGGCACAGTGACCCACGCTGCAGCACTCGGAGGGGGCTGTGCCCAGGGGATGGACTCCGCTCCGAGAAGTTCCTGGAGAAGTCTCGGCCGGGAGAGAGCGCAGGGTGCAGCAGGGAACGACTCCTGTCCCTGAGCAGAGGGAGAAGCCCCGGGGGATGAGCTGAGCATGGCCCCATTCCCTGTCTCCTGCCCTGCCGGGGGAGGAGGTGCAGCTGGGAGCAGGGAGGCGTGGGGAAAGCTGCATTTAAGGCTCTGCACTGACTTCTCCTTCTCCTGCTCCGAGTCTTTGGAGTTTTCTGCCAGAAATCTCTCCCCTGCCCCACCCACAGGGCTTCGGGCAGGTTTCCCTTTTCGGGGGAAATCAAAGCGAAGCACTGATGCGCTAACGAGGGGCAGGAGAAGTGAGGCTCCTGGGCTTCCCGCAGAGGCGGAGGCACGGGAGGCGCAGGGCCGGGAAAGCCGTGGCGGGAGGCGCGGAGAAGTTTGTTTGTGTGGGCAGCTCAATCCCGGCTCGGCCCGGGCCCGTGCCGGGGCTGTTCCTCATCTCCGGCTTTCCCCTCACGCAGCCCGGGGGCGCCGAGAGCGCGGGGCGAGGCGGGGCCGTGCGCAGAGCCCGCCCCGAGCTCGCTGCCATTGGCCGCCGGTGCCGTCAGTCGCGGTTGCGGCGCGCTGATTGGTGGGAGCGGGGCGCGGCGCGGCCCCGGCGGCGGGCTGAGGGCGGCCGTGGCCGCGCAGCGCCGCCATTGGCCGAGCGGCTGTGCGGGCCCGGCAGCGGCGGCAGCGGCCGGAGCGCGGTGAGGCGGCGGCGGCGGAGCTCGGAGGCGGCCCCGGCGCAGGTGGGAGCCGCGCTGGGCTCTGCGGGGGCTCGGGGCTGGCTGCGGGCGGAGGGGGCGGCAGGGGGCTCCGGCGGCTCGCCGGTGCCGTGTCCGGCCCGTGCCGGCCCCGGGCTGAGGGCGCTGCGGGAGCGGCTGCCCGCGGTCTCCTTCCCGCCGGGGCCGGGCAGGAGCCGCTGCCGGAGCAGCGCTGGCTCGGCCCGGCTGCTGTGGGTAGGACAGAGGGGCTGCCCCGCGGCCGGGAGCGGGCGGGGAAATTCCCGTCGCCGGAGGTTCGTGTGCCCGGGGGAGAGCGAGGAGTCCTGTCAAAGTGACTTTATTGCCGAGCAGGGGCAGAGGCCGTGGGGCATTTGCCGTGCGCTCTCTGCCGTGGCTGTAGTCCGCAGCCTCCTTTTTATCCTCATTTTCCCGGCCGCATCTCCCTCTGCCTTTGCCCACCGGCTGAGTTCCTTGGAAGGTTCCGACTTCCCGATGCGCCTGCTGCCTGTCCTCGTTAATGTGCACCCTCCTTTTGTAGAACAGCCGATATTCATGGCTCTGCAAAGTCTTTGTTCTTCTCCTCGAAGTTCGGGAATGTAGCGGGACTTCGAGCAGCTGTCTGGGTCAGTTTGTACCATTTATTGGACCTGATGGTTTCTCCCCTTACGTACAAGTGCCTGGCCCTATCTCCAGGCAGATTCACTCCTTGACTCTGTTTTGTCCTTCCCGGGTCCTCTTTGGTTTTGGGATTATTCTCGGTGCCCTCATTCCCTGTCCTTTTGTAGCCGTTTGTGGATCAGGAGGCCTGGCTGCCACCTGCATGCCCTGGCTCAGCTGCTGGATGAGCTGCACTGCCAAGGTGTGGAGCATGGTAAAAAGATGAGAGTTGCTGCAGCACAGAAGAGGAGAAGCAGCATTCCTTTAACCCCTGGTGTGCTGGGGAGCCAGGAAAGCGTGTCCCATTCCCATCCTTTCCATGTTTGGACCAATACATAAAGTGCTCTCCTATTTCCTTTGTTAGCTTTTTCAGCACTTTTCCTTTGTCATCTCTTTGCCAACATCAATTTGAGAGATTTACTTTTCCACAAAGTCCTCCTTTTACTACTCACAGATAATCTGATCCCAATCCCTGGTGAAATGTTGTGTTCCTCATTTCAGTGGATTGGTCAGCAGGAAGATCAGGAGCTGGAGGTGTCTGGTTGGTTTTTATTCTGAGGACAGCTTGAAATCTAATGATGCCTTAGAAATGATAAATGGGTTCTCTGTCTCCTGATATGAATTGGTTTGGGTTCCCAGGAGCTGGTCCATGGTGTTGTAGGATTTGGTCTGGTGGCCCTTCAATACTTTTCCCCATTTTTAGGTGCTCCTGCAAGCTAGGGTTGCATAAATTGATCATTTTTTTCTTGTTCCATAATCAAATACTTGAATTCCAACTGATCTCCCTGAACCTCTTCTAGCAAAAACCTCAGTGCTCTGATACACCCTGTACAGCACAGTGACAGCAGGTGTTGGAGTTGGCAGAGGCATGATCCCCCCCTTATTTTAGTGAAGTTTTCCCAACATTCTCCATTTGCTGTTTCCCTTTGCAGCTTCAGCCATTTCTGTTGCAGAGTCAGAGATCCTCAGCATGGGCTCTGCCTTCAGCTGTGCAGATTCCATCTGTGCAAGCAGGCAGAGCTTGGGGTGTGGGGCAGAGGGAATCAGCCAATTCCTGCCCCAGGCAAGAAGAGCCAGGTACATTGTCCCCAGTTTGCCCCGGCAGTGTTAATTTGCATTTCTGAAGCTCCTTCTGGGTGCCTGGAATGCAGTTTCTCTTCCAGCAGCCTCAGCTGTGCCCCATCCCCCTGAACCTGCTGCTTTTTTTTTTTTTTCCTTCAAATAATCCATTTAGTATTTGTGACTTAAAGGGTCACCTTTAAATCTCTTCTAGTTTTGCAAAGTGCAGCCTAAAGGTGAATGTTAAAAAACCCAGACCAAAATTTTGGTATCTCTTACAGAAACATACACAAAAAAATTCCAAGGCAATTCAGTTTTTTCTACTTCTCCTCAGAGTAAAAATTCATTCTCACATCCCTGAGCCAAACATAACTGGCAATATAGAAGTGGGATTATTTCCAAAAATACTCTAATGCTCTAAACTTGCACTGGAACTGCAGGAAAAAGAAAAACTTCACCAATATGTTTAGTGTTTGAGTCAAGGCATTACTTGATTCTGGCCAGGATGTGCAACAGAAATCATTCCATCCCCACATAGCCCAGGTGTGCAGAGAAAATTGTTCCATGACACGTGGCTTTTACTCGAATTTTCCCAAACTTGATACAGTGTGAAGCAATCTAAATGCATTGGTTTAATGTTCTGTAATTTCAAGTTGTGCAGTTTTTAGTATTTGGTTTCCTCTTGGACCAGGATTTCTTTGCTTGTGCTGTTAATGAGGTGGGAAGTGCTGGATTTCCTTCTCAGCCTTTTGCAGACCAGGTGTCTGCAGCCCTGCCGGGGGCAGTGTCTGGGGTAGGTGTTGGTTGCTGTTTGCTGCTGGGGTTGATGTTTTGCTGCTGGTCGTTATCTTTGTGGGTATCTTTTGGGCCATTCCCAGTGTGTTGAGATGTTAAACTCATCTCCACTGAGTGGTGTAACATCCCTTAACAAAACCTTTAACATTTCTTTCCCCAAGGCCAAGGCAAAGCAAGCCTGAGTAGAGAAATCAAAGGTTAACAATGTTCAAGTCTATGAGCTGGTCTATTTTCCATGGATGCAGTGGCAGGCAGGGCAGTGTGTGAGTGTGAGTGAGAGCCAGAGTGGAATTGTCCCGGTGTCTCCCCAGCAGCTGTGGCAGTGCAGGCCCAGCGAGCACTGAAGCTGCAGCAGTGGCAGCAAGGGCTGGCCCTGGTGGCTGGAGCTGCCCAGGGAGGGTGGCCAGGCCGAGGATTTCAGCAGAGGAGGTGTGGGCAGGCCCAGGGCCTTGCCCCGCTGTGGAGCCCTGGCTGCTGCTGCGCTGCCTTCAGTGCAGGCTCAGGGGGGCCTCCCATCCTCCTGCTGCAGGCGGGAAGTGCAAATCTCCGGGGCTGCAGAGACCTGGAGCCCAGGCTGAGGGGTCCCCCCGTGTTCAGCTGTGCTGGCGGCTGTTTCTGGCCTCGGGGCCCCTTGGCATGGGCCACGCCACTTGGCCACCAGTGGTGCTGCTTTGCACTCCTTAGGCAGAGCCCATGTCCTGCTTGGATGTTGGCAGCAGCAAAGTGCCAAGGCAGGCTCTGTGCCAGCCCAGCTTCCTGTGGGAGAGATTGCACCAGAGACAGGATTCTGGCCACAGACTGCTTTAAATGTGCATCCCTTATCTGCACCCTGCACTAGGTGGAGAATTCCCAGGGTAAGGAATTCACAAGGTCAATTCCAAGGGGAAATAATTGAATATCTGCCCTGGGTCTGGCTCTTCTTCTTGCCCAAGCCAATGGCAAAAGCTGTACCCATGGCATCTTGGTTTCTATCCCCAGCTTCCAAAGGGGTTTCTTTCTTTCCCCATTCATTCTTTGTACCCAGCCTGAGCTCTGGGTCAAGAGGTCCCATTATATTCCTAAAGCTGCCATAAGCCCCTGGAGGATCTTTCCTGTAAAATGAGTGCTGCTCTTTGAATCTGTTGCTTCCGCAATCCCTTTTATAGAAATTACTTCTTTTAGAGATGCCTTATTAAGTGATCCTGTGGTTGCTGAGCAGTCAGAATTGCTTTTGCCCCCCTGTTAGGTGAGATGGTGTCACCAGAAGATATTGAAGCCTTCCTGCTCAGGGCATTTCAGTGCCAGGCTCTTACAAGCACACACAGCTGTGCCGGTTGAGCTGACCATGGGGGTAACCTGCGCTTTGTCTGATTCCCTTTCCTCAATAACAGCGTGTCTTGGAACTCTTTTCCCTTCTGCTGCCCTTGAAGAGCCATCCACAAAGACATTTTCTGCCTCAGGCCAGGCAATGTCTCCTGAATCTCCCCCAGGCTGGGTCTGGAGCTGTGTCACTTGAATGCAGTGCTGGGTTTCTTCCCAGCCCCTCTGTGGGCTGTTCAAACAGGAGGCTGGGTTAAACCCTTCCCGTGTCCTCAGTTCTGAATCCTCCTGTGCCACTGCACAAGTTTCACACTGTAATAACCGAGCACTGCTCATCCATTGCGAGGCTCTTTTGGTTATCAAAGCTTGAACTTGATGGCAGACTGGAACAGTTGGAGATCCTGTTGTCATCAGCTTTTGGGCCTCGGTTCCCATTGAAGCTGTGGCTGCACAATTCTGCAGGCAATGAGGCCACTGTGGCCACTGGGTGAAACATTTTGGCCCAAGTATTCCTTTGGCATGGCCCTGTTGAACATTCACCTACAATTCCAATTTATTTTGTGAGTCTGGAAGAGCCAGAGCTGAGGCATCAATATTTTTGGTTGTTCATTTTCTCAAGGTTTGCTCTCTTTCTCCTGTCCGTGACACAGCATGGAGGCTGTCTGCGGTTAAAAAGTCCTACAAGGTTCTGGCTGGAACAGAGAATCCTTAATCCATGTTGTGTAATTCCTGTTAATCCTCAGAATTGTCCAGCTCCTTTTTGGTACTGGGAAATGTTACTTCTGTGATTGCCCAGACCCTCTCTGGGTCAATCCACCGGGAATCTTCAGTCCCATTATTTCCCAAATATTTAACCTTTTTCTCCGTCATTTGCCTTTTTTTAATTTCAAAAACTAAAAGATGAGTTTTAGACAGGAAATTCAGCCATTTCACAGAGGGTTTGTCTACCACTTGTTCTTGTCCTCCTCATTGGAGCCATCTGATTCCCTGACTGGCAGGATAGGAGTGCTGAAGGGAGACATCCCTGGCTCCAAGAGCCCTGCCTTTAGCAGGGGCTCCATACCAGGCTGTGAGCCCTTCCTTCCCTCCCCTGGAACAGGGTGTTGCTTTTAGACACCACTTGTCCTGGTTGCTTCCAAGTAGTTTGGAGAGGCTCCACATCAAATTTTCCCTGGGGCTGCCCACACCTCTGGGTTCCCTTCAGCACAGGCCTTGCCAGACATTTGACACAAAGGTACAGCAGCAATAGCCTCTGTATCACCTTTTACAATATTACAATGCCACCATCAGATTCCTTCCTAGTTAATAACAATCAGAGTAGGAAGAAAAATAATTTAGTTTATTTCAAACCTATCCCCCACAGCTCCTAATAGTGATTGAACAAATGACACCAGCTCAGGTTTCCCATGTATTCCCTTAATAATGAAAACACTCCTTTACAATTTTCCCCCCTTAGGTGTAAGATTCCAAGTGGATGGAGAGGCCCCTGTGTCCATCAGGAGAGGCCTCCTCTGGATGCAGACGCAGCCTGAATGTTCTCCAGGGCTCCAGTGTGGTGGGTCCCCGGTGGGATGGGAGCTCAGAGAGCCCTGACAATCCATGTCCATGCAGGGGTGGACTTGCTGCTGCTGAGGGTGCTGCTGTCTGTGCTTGCAGTGTCCTTGTGGGCTGCAGCTGGAGCCCTGACTCCTTCCCAGGGGCTGTTTGGGTGGGCTCTGCCCTGGCCAGGAGGGCAATGCCTCTGCCAGGTGCTTGTGGCCGACCCCGTCATCCCCTGGGGGCTGGGGCCCCCTTGGGCCCTGGGGTTGATCCCTCAGGGGCTGTGGGAACTCTGCCATGGCCTTTGCCTTCAGCTTGGCCTTTTGCTCATCCCTTCTTGCCTTCAGCTGCTGTGCCTTTGTGCCCAAGTGCTGCAGGGCTTCTTCTGCCAGTCCTGCAGGCCCGGTCACTGCCTGTGGGTGCTCATCCTGTGAGAGCTGCTGAGCTTTCTGCAAAACCTTTCCTTTCTGCAGGGACCCAAAGCAAATCCTGAACAGCAAATCCTGATCCTTCATGTGCACTCTGCATTTCCCAGCTGTTCCTTTGTTTTCCCCGTTGTGCTCAGGGTCCCTGCCCAGCCCGTGTGGCAGAGCCGGTGCCTGTCCTGCCGCAGTGTCCAAAGGCGGCCCCCCCGGCGGGCAGGGCCGGCAGCTCCCCGGGGCCGGGCAGCGGCCGGGGCGTCCCGCAGCCTCCTGGGGGCCGGGGGCCACTGCCGGCCCTGCCCGGGGCTGGTGGGGTCAGGCAGCGCCCGGCGCTGAGCCCCGGCTGCCCCACAGCCCCGGCCCGGCCCCGCAGCTCCCCACAGGCCCCAGCCCGTGCTCCCGGTGCCGCACCTCTGCGCCTGGTGCTGCCGCTGCCACCGCAGAGAAACCCCTGCCATCCTGACCTCCTGCTTTTCCTCTCCTGGAAACCGGGGATGGAAGGATCTGGATCAGCTGGCAAATGTGAGGATAAGACCCTGTTGAAAAACATCCCCATCCTGAGTATTTTTCTCTTTCTCCTCTTTCCCGTCATCCTTTTTATTACCACATAGATTCCTCCTGTTGCTTCTTGCTGTAATGATATTGCTGCACACTCCCCTTCACCTGATCCCTTCCCAGCGCACCAACACCCTCCATTCCCTTGTTTTCCAAATGCCTTCTCCATTTCCCTTATTTCCTCCCTGGGTGTCCATGTCCTTAATTACCTCTGGGGGAATGTGCAAACTACCTCAGCATTCTCGAAAGGAACCCTTCAGAGACATTTTGGGATCATCATCCCTTTGGCCAGGACCCTCCCTGGCTTTCCCTTTTCTCCCCTCCATGGGTGCCCTGCCATGTTCACTCCCCCAAGATCCCAGGGCACTCACTGATGAGATTTTCAGTGCTCTCTCCCTGCTGACTCTTCACAGACCCCCTGATGTGTCACTCGTCTGTCTCCTGGTCACTCCCGGGTCCCCAATCAATCCCCGGTGCCGCCACCAGCCAAGGGAGCCGATCACCCAAAGTGGGTGAGGCACCTTCAGCTGCACTCCCTGCCCACCGCCCCGGAGGGTGGAAGGAATTCGGGATGAGCCCCAGGGTGTGTGGGAAAATTGACATCACCAGACGATTCTGTCCACAAAGAATACAGAGGAGTACTGTAAAAGTAATTTCATTTCTAAAACTGGGAGAGGCCATGGGACATTTCCCATGGGATCTCTCCAATTGTTGAAGGACACAGCCCTCCTTTTCATCCTAATTCTCCTGGCCACATCTCACTCTCTCTTTCCTAATTGGCTGAAGTACTTGAGAGCTACAGATATCCCAGTCCACCTACTACATACACCATTAATATGCACCCCACTTTCATATAGCAAACGATATTAATGGCTCTGTTAAGTCTTTGTTGTTCTTCTGGAAGTTCATGAATAGAGCAGGACCTTGGCTGAGCAGCAGTCTGTGTCATCAATTAATAAAATTTTCTGAAACCGATGTCTTCTCCTGTCACTTCCTTACATAAAAAAGTTGCCTGGCCCTATCTCCGAGCAGCTTCAGAGCATCTGTTTGTAAGGACACTTTCCTGTGGTTCCTTCCATGGGGTCCCCCGTTTGTGGGACATCCCCCCTGGAGCAGGGTGTCCCCTCTGTGCTGCAGCCCCAGGGCTCGGGCCGAGCTCAGCCAATCAGAGCCCGCGGCGCTGATGACTCACCAGTTGCCAGGCAGACTCGCAGCTCCCCGCGTTCCCCACCTGGACCCACCTGCGCCCCCCCTCGGCCCCATGGCCCCGCGAGGGGAATTTGGGGAGGTGGGAGTGGGGCAGCGCCAAGGCCGGGCCCCCCCGCGCTGTCCTGGCGGGAGCGGCTGCAGTGGGGACCGAGTGCGGGCGGGAGCGGCCGAGAGCCCAGCGCTGCCCCAGCCCGACCTGCCCCAGCTCCATCCCTGCCTCTGCGCTGGGATGCTGTGGGGCTGGGGGGAAGAGGGAGCCGGCAGTGGGTGCTGGGCCTGGGGGCAGGAGGAGAAGGGAAGGAGAAGCAGGCTTGAGGAACAGAATAGTCAAACGATGAAGGTGGCATGAGAAGGGGGGAATTTGCAGGATAAGGAGGAATGGCACTAGGAAGAGGAGTGTGAGGAAGAGCAGGCACACAAGAGGAGGAGGAGAAGGAGCAGAAAGAGGAAGCAGCAGAAGGTTCCACCAGTCCTTATAGGTGCAGCCTCTCCCTCAGCCCAGGAGCGCTGCTCCCCCCACATGCAGCAGGTGACTGTGGAGGGGGATCCACAATTTTCACGGGGTGAATCTTGGTGTTTCTGAGCTTTCTTGGGCTAAATGTTGGTGCTTTGGTTTTATGTGGCAGCTGAATATTTATCTTTTGGAGGAGGTTTTTGCTGGCTTTTGATGTTTGGGGTGTTTTTGTTGTGTGTCTTGGAAGTTTACGGGATTTTTCGGCTGAATCTTCGTGCTTTGGAGGTTCTTACAGACACAAGATTCCCAATGACTTCCTGAGATGAACTTGCGCAAGGAGGAACCTCCAGTCCAAGGTGCTCTCCTCTTGTTTTTTCCCCAAACCAGGATTTGTCATTGCCTGGGTGTGGCTGGATGGAGGAGGAGGAAAAGCCCTGGAGATGCTGCAGGAGGAGGAGCTGCAAACCCAGCCCAGGGAGCTGCAGGGAGGAAAGAGCCCCCCTGAGCCAGGAAGGCGGGCAGAGATCCAGGTGGAGCTCAGAGCTGGTGGAGAAGCCTCATGGCAGGGAGAAGTCCCACAAGTGCTTGGAATGTGGGAAGGGTTTCAGGTGGAGCTCCAGCCTGATCGAGCACCAAAGGATCCACACTGGGGAGAGGCCCTACGAGTGTGGAAAGTGTCGGAAGAGCTTCATACGCATGTCTGGCCTGATCCAGCACCAGGTGATCCACACTGGGGAACGGCCCTATGAGTGCTTGGAATGTGGGAAGAGCTTTGGGTGGAGCTCTGTGCTGAGAAGACACCAGCGCATCCACACTGGGGAGAGGCCCTACGAGTGTCCCCAGTGTGGGAAGAGGTTTCAGACCAGCTCCGATGTCCTCAAGCATGAACGGATTCACACAGAGGAGAGGCCCTACCGCTGCCCCGACTGCGGGAAGGGCTTCAAGCAAAACTCCAACCTCACTGTGCACCAGCGCATCCACACTGGGGAGAGGCCCTACGAGTGTGGGAAGTGTGGGAAGAGTTTCTCCAGGAGCTTTCACTTGACCCAGCACCAACGGAGGCACCACTAAGGGAAGCCCTGTGAGTGCCCCGCGTGAGGGAAGAGCTTGGAGTGAGGGAAGAGAGCGAGGGAAGAGCTTGGTGCACTGCTGCAGCTCCATCCATGGGAGGATCCAGGCTGGATGATCCCCAGTGACCCCCGTTGGGCAGAGCCCTGGTGTCCCCATATGGGGAATAAAACAGAGAGTAAAGCAATGGAGCTGATAAAGGGGCCCGATATCTGAGGCCTGACTGAGCAGAAACTGTGGGAGACACAGACACAGTTTCAGTCTCCCTGGGCAAGAAGTGACCAGAAAAAATGGTGTGAGTCTTTGTGATAAGATAAATGTTCCCAGGTTACTGGATGTCTCGAAGAATGTGTAACCAATGGGAAATTGTTACCAAAAACAGAGCCCTCTATAATCACCATACAAGGAAATCCCTGTATAAACACCTGGTACACTCAATAAAATTGGCTTTGCTCTAAACTCGTATGTCCCCGTCTCTCCATGGTGGATTACCCTGTTGTGGGTGATCCCCGTTGGGTGGGGGAAGGTGCTGGAGGGATTTCTTTCCCTTCTCCTGGTGCTGCCGTGGTTTGGTTGGTAATAAATTCCCTCCCTGTGCCCAGGCCGGGTCTGTTGTCCCCGTGCCGGTGCTCGGGGCGGGATCTCTCCCGTTCCTTCTCGGCACTGCCGGGCCTCTCCTCGGCCAATGAGAGAACGCGGTGGAGAAGAGTCAGCCAATGAGAGCGAGCGGCGCTGATGACTCACCAGTTGCCGGGCAGACCCGCAGCAGGCAGTGTTCCCCACCTGGACCCGCCCTCCCTGCCCAGTGCCGGCCCCGCCGTGGGGTCCCCCCAAGTCCCTCCCCAGTGCCCCCATGAACTGGGCTGGGTTTAACTGGGAAGCTTTACTGGGAACACTGGGAGCAGGGGGCAGGGGCAGAGTGACAGCAGGGCTGGGGGACACTCAATCCCCCCAAAATCAGCGTGGGGATAGAGCGGGGCGTCCCGGCAAGGCCCGAGGCCACGGGGATGGGCTGCGGCCGCCGGCGGCTCAGGAGCTCTGTGGGCAGAGAAAAGGGGGTGACACCTGACTGGGGGCCCAGCGTAGCACACACATTCCAGAGGAGGGGGGACATGACTCACGGGACCCCCCAGACTCTCTTGCACAGGTAGAACCCGATCCCCAGTGCCAGGAAGACAGAACCCAACTCAGGAGTCTCCAGTTCCTGTCAGCATCTTGCTGAGGCAGCATCCGGCAGCATCTCTGGTGCGTCCGCAGGGGTCAGGACCCCCCAAAAACTCTCACAGGTATCCAAGCCCCTTCAAGCACCCTCCTGGTCGCTTCCAGCCCACTCAGGATCCCCTGAAACCTCCCTCTTGATTCTGTCCTAACCTCCCCAGGACCCACCAAAGCCCCTCCTGTCCCTCTCAGGATCCCACAGCCTCCTTCCAGTCACCCCCCACTGCCCCAGGACCCCCAAACTCTCTCCCAGTCCCTTCTCAGCCCCACCAGGGTTCCCCCAGACCCCTCCCAGTCTCTTCCCAGCACAACCAACCTCATCCCAATCTCTGCTTTTCCATCCCCAATCTCCTTCCAGCTCCTCCAGGCTCACTCACATCACTCCCAGTCACACCCAGCACAACCAAACTCTCTCCCAGTGTCCACCAGGACCCCCAGAACCTCATCCCACCCTCCCCAGTATCCTTCAAACACCTTCTTAGCCCTTCCAAACCCCAACCTCCTTTCCCAGTTTAAACCAGGCTCTCTCCAACTCCTTCCCAGTTGCTCCCAGCACATCCCAGTTGCTGTCCCAGCACCCCGAATTCCTCCCCTGTACCACAGTTCCAGCTCAGGGAGTGCTCCAGGCTAACGTGCTCCACCTGGCAGCTGCAGGTGAACTCGCCCCGGGTTTGGGTTTCCAGCAGCACAAGGAGCTGGTGGGTCCAGTCCCCGTTGGGGACCACATCAGTGGCCACCACAGAGAGCTCCTGCTGGCCCTGGAACCACCTCAGCTGGACGTGGGCAGGGTAGAAATCCACCAAGGAGCAGAGTAGGCGGCCGGGGCCGGGCTGGGAGCTCGAGGGCACCAGTGAGATGGACACGCTGGGGGTCACTGGGAGAGAGCGGGGACACACTGGGATCAGCTGGGGGGAACTGGGAGAGAGAGGGGAGGGGTGGTGTGACCTTGGGGCAGACTGGGAATGGACTGGGAAGGATTGGAGTGTCACTCAGAGAGATGGGAGGGAGTGGGGCGGCACTGGGAGGAACTGGGAATGGGCTGGGAAGGAGTGGGAGGGACTGGGGCGGCACTGGGAGGAACTGGGAATGAAGCGCGCGGCACTGGGAGGCCGAGTCCAGTGCGGGGCACGCGGCGCTGCGGGTCTGCCTGGCAACTGATGAGTCATCAGAGACTCGCGCTCTGATTGGCTGAGAGGCGGCAGCGCCACGCCAGGCTGAGATGGAGAGCCGGGAGGCACTGGGAGAGACTGGGATGGACTGGGAGAGCCACGGGGGTCAGTAATTAGTTGGTTGGTCCGTCTTTGGGATGCTGCAGGCGAGGCTACAATTCTGGATGGCACTGAAGCGAGGCATTTGGGATTCCTGTCACATGATCCTGTCATTGATCAAGGAATGATGAGGGGGGCTAACCCTCACACCCTCTGGGCATGGGTTCTGGAAAGTATAGCACAAAGATACCTGTGTGCAGATGATCTTTATATGCAGCAGACCCAGTGGGAGACTATAGAACACGGGATCCAACGTCTGAGAGAAATGGCAGTGGCAGAGATTATCTTCTCAGATGAAATAACAACTAGGAATCCAGACTTGGCACCATGTACATCTGTGATGTGGCGAAAACTTGTACGGCTTGGGCCACATGAATACGCTTCTGCTTTAGCAATAATGAAACGGGAGGAGAGGGATGAGACCGTGCTCGACATGGCAAGGAAACTCAGAGCATATGCAGATGCTGTACATGGCCCAACCCATGCCAGAATTGCAGCAGTGGAAACACGTCTGCAGAAATTAGAAGATAGAGGAGAATCATAAGAGACTCGGAGGAGATTAAGGAGGACCTTTTCCAAATCTCAGCAGTACAGATCAGAGGTTCTGGTATCCAACATAGACGTTCCTCAGATGGTGAGAGAAGATACACCCCAAGAGCTGAGCTGTGGTTCTTCCTGTGTGACTGCAGAGAAAACATGAGGAGATGGGACGGAAAATCTACTGCTGCTCTGGCACAACGGGTGCATGAATTGAAGGAAGGCAAGACCCAGAGAGGAAGTGCCACCAAAAGGAGAGCAGCTCCAGTTGCCCGTAGCCAAACTGCCAGGCATGATGATGATGATGACATGTCCGATCCCCTTGAAGGAACCTCTAAGACATACGCCCAAGGTAAGAAGGGTAACCAGGCTTAGAGGGGCCCTGCCTCTAGCCAGGTAGAGGTGAGGGAAAACCGTGTTTTCTGGACTGTGTGGATTTGCTGGCCTGGCACATCGGAGCCACAAAGATAAAAGGCTTTGGTCGATACTGGTGCACAATGCACATTAATTCCATCAAGACACGTAGGGGCAGAATCTGTCTCTATCACCGGTGTGACAGGGGGATCACAGGACTTTACCTTGGTGGAAGCTGATGTAAGTCTGGCAGGAAAGGAGTGGAAGAAACACCCTATTGTGACTGGCCCAGAGGCCCCATGTATTTTGGGCATAGATTATCTTCGAAGGGGGTATTTTAAAGACCCAAAGGGACTCAGGTGGGCATTTGGGAGAGCAGCTGTAGCGACAGAGGGCATCCAGAAATTGAACACCTTGCCTGGACTGTCTGAGAATCCAACTACAGTAGGACTTTTGAAGGGAGAAGAACAAAAGGTACCAATTGCCACTTCAACAGTGCATCGTCGACAGTACAGAACAACTCGAGATGCTGTGGTTCCCATCCATAAGATGATCCGAGACCTGGAGAGCCAAGGGGTGGTCAGCAAAACCCACTCACCCTTCAACAGCCCCATCTGGCCTGTGCGTAAATCTGACAGAGAATGGAGATTGACTGTGGACTATCATGCATTGAATGAAGTGACTCCACCACTGAGCGCTGCTGTGCCAGACATGCTGGAACTCCAGTACGAGCTGGAGTCCAAGGCAGCAAGGTGGTATGCCACCATTGATATTGCTAATGCGTTTTTCTCCATTCCTCTGGCAGCAGAATGCATGCCTCAGTTCTCTTTCACCTGGAGGGGCGTGCAGTACACCTGGAACCGACTGCCCCAGGGGTGGAAACACAGCACCCCCATCTGCCATGGACTGATCCAGACTGCACTAGAAAAGGGTGAGGCTCCAGAACATCTACAATATATTGATGATATCATTGTGTGGGGGAGCACAGCAGCAGAAGTGTTTGAGAAAGGTGAGAAAATCATCCGAATCCTCCTGGAAGCTGGTTTTGCCATCAAGAAGAGTAAAGTGAAGGGACCTGCTTGAGAGATCCAGTTCCTGGGAGTGAAGTGGCAAGATGGATGGGGTCAGATTCCTACAGATGTCATCAACAAGATCACAGCTATGTCCCCACCAACCAACAAGAAGGAGACACAAGCTTTCTTAGGTGCCATAGGTTTCTGGAGAATGCACATTCCCGAGTATAGCCAGATTGTGAGCCCTCTCTACCTGGTTACCTGCAAGAAGAATGATTTCCACTGGGGCCCTGAGCAGCAACAAACATTCACCCAGATCAAGCAGGAGATTGCTCATGCTGTAGCCCTTGGCCCAGTCAGAACGGGACCAGAGGTCAAGAATGTGCTCTACTCTGCAGCCAGGAACCATGGGTTGTCCTGGAGCCTTTGGCAGAAGGTGCCTGGGGAGACTCGAGGCCGACCACTGGGATTTTGGAGTTGGAGCTACAGAGGGTCTGAAGCCAACTGCACCCCAACAGAGAAGGAAATCTTGGCTGCCTATGAAGGAGTCCAGGCCACCTCAGAGGTGATTGGCACGGAAGCACAACTCCTCCTGGCACCCGGACTGCCGGTGCTGGGGTGGATGTTCAAAGCAAAGGTTCCCTCCACCCACCATGCCACCAGAGCTCCATGGAGCAAGTGGATTGCTCTCATCATGCAGCGTGCCCATATTGGTAAACTGAATCGCCCTGGGATTTTGGAAATAATTACAAATTGGCCCGAAGGTGAAAGTTTTGGTGTCACAGATGAAGAAGAAGAACCAGTGACACAGGCTGAAGAAGCTCTACCATACAACCAACTGCCAGCAGAGGAACCACATTAGGCTCTATTCACTGACAGTTCTTGTCGCATCGTAGGGATGAATCGGAAGTGGAAAGCAGCTGTATGGAGTCCGACACGATGGGTTGCAGAGGCCACTGAAGAAGAAGGTGGATCAAGCCAGCTTGCTGAACTCAAAGCCGTTCAACTGGCCCTAGACATTGCAGAAAGGGAGAAGTGGCCAAAGCTCTACCTCTACACTGATTCATGGATGGTAGACAATGCTCTATGAGGGTGGCTGGAGAGGTGGAAAGAGGCTAACTGGCAGTGTAGAGGAAAACCTATTTGGGCTACTGAAGAGAGGAAAGATATCGCTACCCGGGTAGAGAAGCTACCTGTGAAGGTTCACCATGTAGATGCCCATGTCCCCAGAAGCAGAGCTAATGAAGAGCAGCAAAACAATCAGCAGGTAGATCAGACTGCAAAGATAGGGGTATCAAAGATAGACCTCGATTGGGAACACAAGGGGGAGTTGTTCCTAGCACGATGTGCCCGTGATGCCTCAGGCCATCAGGGCAGAGATGCCACCTACAAGTGGGCATGAGACTGAGGGGTGGATCTAGCCATGGACAGTGTTCCATCACCATCATGTGATCCATGACTGTGAGACCTGTGCTGCCATCAAACAGGCCAAGCAGGTGAAGCCCCTGTGGTATGGTGGGCGGGGGTCCAAGTACAAGTATGGGGAGGCCTGGCAGATTGACCACATCACACTGCCCCAGACACGCCAAGGCAAGCGCTACGTGCTGACCATGGTAGAAGCCACCACTGGAAGGTTGGAAGCCTAGCCTTTCCTGTGTCTCATGCTACAGCCCGTAACACCATCCTGGGCCTTGAAAAGCAGGTCCTTTGGAGGCATGGTACCCCTGAGAGGATTGAGTCAGACCATGGGACTCGTTTCAAGAACAGCCTTATCAACACCTGGGCTAGGGAACATGGCATTGAGTGGGTGTACCACATCCCCTACCATGCACCAGCTGCAGGCAAAGTGGAGAGGTACAATGGACTGTTAAAAATCACCTTAAAAGCATTGGGTGGGTGATCTTTCAAAGATTGGGAGCAGCATTTAACAAAGGCCACCTGGTTAGTTAACAGCCGAGGTTCCACCAGTCGAGCAGGTCCTGCCCAGTCTGAGCCCCTGAATAGAGTAGATGGAGATAAAGTCCCAGTGGCACATGCCAGAGGTTTGTTAGGGAAATCAGTGTGGATCAATTCTGCCTCAAGTAAGAAAAACCCATTTGTGGGATTGTCTTTGCTCAGGGACCAGGTTGTACATGGTGGATAATGCAGAGAGATGGAGCAACACGATGTGTACCTCAGGGAGATCTGATTGTGGGGTGAGACTCATGTGCAAATATCACTGTTTGCTGGGTGTTACTGCCAGTGTCTGTACATGAAAACACACAGACATGAGACAGAAAGAAATGTGTAACTGTTGAAGGTTTGAGTAAGTGAGATGGAAGGAAATGTGTATGAGTAAGTGAAAGATGGAAGTTTTAACTTGATTAAGTTTTTACATGATGTTGACAGTATGGAGATAAGGGGTGGAATGTCCTAGGGTGACGTTATGGTGATTGTATCCCCAATCCTGTGTTCTGTTTATGTTTGATATTATGTTCTGTGCTTTCAGAACTGACTCAGAAAGTGAAGGTTTGTTTTGTCTTGTTACCAGCCAGCTCACCTCCCCCCATGATCTGTTGTCTAGAAGAGGCTGGTGCTGGCTGGCTTGGTTTTGCTTTGCTTGCTGGCTTTCCTTTGCTTGCTTTGCTTGCTTGCTTCTGCTTTTGCCTTTACTTTTGCATGTTAGTTAGTTTAGCTAAGCAGTCCAATTTTTTTCCCTGGACTGTTTTTTTTTCCTTTCCCTTTCCTGAATATCACTCCAACCTGCTCTGGACTGGGACCCTCTAAACACTGAGAAGCACCGAGAGCCTGCGCTCTGTGATCTGCAGCAGCCATCCCCAGTGCCCAGAGCAATCCCCAGCACCCAGACCCGGGCGACCACCCCCAGGAGAGACTTTCTGGATTTGTCATCTCTTCAGAGTGGTGAAAGAGTTTTGTTGTCATCTGATGTTGTTCATCTTTTTAGTGCTGGGAAGGGTTTTGTTTGTTAAATAAACAGGTTCTTTTCAATTTCTGTCCGAGAAAATTCTTCCCGAACCAGGTGGGTGGGGATGGGCTGTGGGGGTTTGTTTTCTGCGGGCTCCTTTCAGAGATTTTATCTAAAATTTGCCCTAAACTAGAACAAGTATTTTTCTGCAAAACTTGTGGCTTGAGAGAGTGGAAAAAAACCCTGTTGTAATCATATTTTGGTTCCAATTACTTTGTGTTGGTATGGAGCAATTACTGGTTATGTTGTTTGAATTCATAGTGTCTCTTGGGGTGAAGGCTTGCATGTGTCTCTGGTCCCTAGGGTTTTTTGAGATCTTAATCCCTCTATGGTCCCTATGTTTATTTTTTTATCCAGGAATAGCTCCAGTATTGTCCCTAATACTTAGTTTTTGGAGTAGAAGAGCACTGACCAGAATACCCATCAGGCTGGGCTTGGGTGTCATGGCTTGCAGGGAGTTTATGAAGGTGCTGAAGTCTGTTCCAGGAATGCATGGATCATGGTCATGATTGTGCAGCCAGTTTGTTAGAGGAGTAGCAAGGGATGAGGCTTTTAAACCTTTGCTTTCCTTCTTCTCCTCTGAATCTCTCAGCTCCCTATTAGAGAATGTTCCGTTTCCCCTGACTGTTAAAGAGACCATCTTCCTGGGGTTTAATCTGGTAAGCTTTCTCTACACAGTCTGCAGTCTCTCTAGAATGAGGGCTGAGATTTCTAGAGGGGCTGAAGAGACCCCTGACCCAGGAGTAGACCCAGGTGTGAGAAATCCTGAGTGGTGTGGGAAATGGGGGGGACGGGAATTGGCACATAGACTGTTTTCCCACATTCAAATTGATTTTACTGATTTGCCTAAAGTAGGAAGGTATAAACACTTATTGGTGATAATAGATCACTTGACTCACTTTGTAGAGACATTCCTTACCTCCAGGGCAACTACACAAACAGTAGTAAAAATACTATTAGAAGAGATAATCCCCCGCTATGAACTAGCAGAAGTAATAGACTCAGACAGAGGGCCACACTTTGCCTCCAAAATAATTAAAGAAGTAGTTAAAACGCTAGGAACAAAGTGGCAATATCATACTCCCTGGCATCCACAAAGCTTGGGTAAAGTGGAAAGTGTAAATGGGAAAATTAAGAAACAACTAACTAAATCGATGTATAAAACACAGTTATCTTGGGTAAAATGTTTACCTTTAGCCTTGTTAAATATAAGAACTCAGCCCAGAACTGATATTGGAATTTCTCCATTTGAAATGCTTTATGGGATGCCTTATGACATGGATTCTCCTATAGATCACCCTGAAATGAGTAATCAACAAATTAACCAATATGTCAAGCAACTTATGAAGGCTCGGGAAGGGCTTAGAAGAGCTGAGTTACTAGTGCAAAAACCTCCTTTAGACCTAGCAATCCATAATATAAATCCAGGTGATAAGGTGTTAATAAAAACCTGGAAAGAAACCTCACTAACCCCAAACTGGGAAGCCCCCTATGTTGTTTTACTCACTACAGAAACTGCAGTCAGAACCGCCGAGAAGGGGTGGACCCATGCGAGCCAAATAAAGGGAGTGATTCCTGCTGCTGCCGAAGAGCCCTGGAGAATAACCAGCCAGCCCGGGACCTTAAGGTCACATTTAAATGGACTGAATGGACTCAGTAAGAATTGTACCAACCAGCTGGTAGAGTGAGATATTGGACTATGGATATCCCATAACTAATGATTTAGAGTATATTGTACAAATAAGGATTGTAATTGTTACCCTTTTGTATGCTCTATTTGTAAAATTTGCCAGGAACGGTGGTGGGTCCATAGTTATAGAGGCACTCCTCCTAGGGGTATTTGTAAAGGTGTTATCAGTTAGAAAGAGAACTGACAGAGTCAGTCCTAAGGATTGGAAAAGAGAATGGGACCATACAAAGAGAATCCCAAGAGTGGTGGGAAGTGTTTACTAAGGGGGCCAGACCTGAAAATTGTTGTTTCCACTCCAATGAACCAATTCCCCCAGTTGTTCAAATTATCAAAGGGAATTGCCGGAAAACTTTACCTGGGATTCAGTGTGACTCACCACAAGTGAAGGATAAAAACTGGAAATCATTCAAAAAGAGGCAGCAAAAACAGAGTAAGGGTCCTCCTGAAGAATATCCTTGCTGCTGAGAAGATGGTGCGCCTCGCGGCCCGGAGTAACCAAGTCGGCGAGCAAGGCAGAGGGATAAGAAGCGGTGGAGGAAAGAGCCCTCAGACTGGGACAATTCAAAGTATTTCAAGAACTGCCTCAAGGATACTGATCTCCCAAGGGTAAAGGTGAGCCCAGCAATAACATGTCAAAACAAACACTGGGAATGGGGAGATAATGATAATCAAACCCTGGGGCAGTTTGGTCTCCACCCTTGCTGGCAAATTCTGTGCATATTAGTTATATCTTGTACCTGGCCTGGTCAAGGGGACTATGCACACCAGCCATTTAATTGGACTCTGACCAAAACAGACCAAGGGAAAGTTGTTAAGCATAATGCCACCACTGTAACTCCTGTGTTTTTTTTGTTACTAATGAGGACTTGGTAAACTCTGTGTGGAGATGGAGTAAACCTGAACTCCGGGCTACCTATTGGTGTCCTAGTTCCAATCCTGGGGGGGGGGATATTGAAATTATCCTGGGGAATATCTGTGTGGGTATTGGGGCTGTGAAGCCATAGCAACCGCCTAGTCTGTCACCCATCCAGATAAATTTTTAAAGGTCTCATGGTACCCTGAGAGGTGCAAAATTCTGGAGTATGGCACTCAAGGAGAAATTCTGTATAAGGGAGATTGCAGGTCCCGTAATATTGTTGTTACTAAGTTTAACTTTAAAACTTGCATTCTTAATAAATACATAGACATTGTAAAAGGAAGATTAGAGGCAGCTCATCTAACACTTATTAGAGATAGGTAGGAAACATTGCCCAGAGATTCAAAAGTAGATGAAATCCTGGTCTTAAGCTACCAAAAGTTAAAGTGTTTTAATGAACAAATTGGTCAAGAGAAAAAGGAGGGATTGTAATAAATAAAAAGGTCTTTGTTCATCAAAATGAGCATTGAAGGAGATAAGAATCTGAATGGAGTAGGGAATCTCAAGATGTGGGAGGAGAAGGAGAATGGGGGAAAACAGCAAGTATTCTGCTTAAGAATTGTGCAGATGCAACTAGCATAGAAGACTGTGTAGCTAATTATATACAAGTTAACTTTTAGGCCAAGGAAAATCTGCAAGGAAGATGAGGAGCCTTCATCCTTATGACCACCAAGGGCAGAAAAAAGACCCCCTAGCAACCAATTGCACCGGCGAAGAGTACATCGGGAGAAAATACGTCAACCAGAAAAAAAAAAGGGACTATAAAAACAAAAAGGTCAAAGGGGGAAGGTGCGCCGTGGCAGAACAGAGACTCCCCGGCCACCCAGTGCTGTTCTTTTGCTTAATACCACTTGCTTAATAAATTCATGTTAATTGATTTATCTATAATTAGCCTCCCCAATTGAATTTGTCCATAACAAGCCTGACTAAAGAAATGAAAAAAAAAAAATTAAAGTTGGTATATTATTCAACACACATGTGCAGAGCAAGCCCCCGGCTGCTGAGTCTCAGGAGAAGGCTGAGGGAAATGCACCCACCACGTCCCCTCTGCGACTCACTCGGCATCTGGTGAAGAAGTTTGGATGCCTGCAGGGGTTGCTTGTCTCCTCTGGGTGTGTTCTTCCTTCCCTCTGGGAGGGCCTTAATGGAAATTAGTTCCATTTCTCCTGCAGACCAGAGTGGCAGGGAGTCACTGCAGGCTGGTGATACTCTGATACGAGGAAATGGGTGTGCATACAAACCAGGCTGTGAAAAGCCAGTGTCCATAAGGGAGCCAGAGGAGCCCTGCATCTTTATTTGAATAAAGGGAGAGAGTCCATGGGGACATCTGCTGCTGGGGTTTTCTCTCTCAAAGTTTTGGAGGACACAGCCCCCTTTTAAACTCCTGGCCACATGCTGCCCTCTTCCTTTCCCCACTGGCTGGGGTACCAGGCCAGGGGACTGCAGGGACCTTTGTACCCTCTTTTCCTTTTGCAAGGTATTAGTTCTGGTCTCCATCCAAACTGTAATAGATAGATAATGAGATGATTGGCTCTTGCAATTAAGGGATGAATATTGTGTGTATCTTAAGAGAAGCTTTATTGATGTAGAGTTGTGTTTTTGTGATTTGTTGTTTAGATGTTCTGTGTTCTCCCCACAGTCCCCTTCCCCTCCACTCCCTATTGTTCCCACCTGGAACAGGTGGGCTTTCTAGGACAGGTAGAAAGAAGGCATGTGTGATATTCACATATCCTTTGAACAGTGAGAGACACAGACTTTCCCAGGAAAATCCTGGGGAAGGCTGTGAGAAAGCTCAGAGAAAGAAAAACAATTATCTTCATTTGCTGCATCTGTTGTTTGGCACATGTGGAATGGAGATTGTTTACCAAAGAGGGATTTCTTCATTGGACTCTGGTGATGGTGTTTTGATTTCATTTGACCAACTGGAGCCACTCTGTGTTGGACTGTCTCTAAGGGTCATGGGTTTATCTTCAGTATAGCAGTAGTATAGTTTTTAGTATAGTGTAATATAGGACAGCTTAATAAAGCTTTTGTTCAGCCTTCTGCAAACATGGAGTCAATGCACGTCATTCCCTGAGGTGGGGGTCCACCACAATAGGTGTCGACATATACCCCTTGCATGGGAGAGTTAGGAATGGAAAAGCTTGTTGCTGGGGGGATGCGATGTGACAACACCTGACCTTCAAATGCAGCTGCAAGAAATAAATTCCACCAATAAAGGGCAAAGAAGGGTTGACTGACAGACTCTGGGAGGGGCCAGGGGTGTCTGATGCATCAGACACCCTCCAGGAATGTGAAAGGTGAAGCATCAGTCTTGAAGATGAGGCAGCCACCTGGCAGGCAGCCATGGGGCAGGGGGCCTTCCCAGGCCTGTTCTTCCTTATTAGTCCTTCTCTTATGTTTTTGTAAATGTTTAATAAACATTTTAAAGTTTTTAAATTTGTAGGGAGCTTGGCAGAAGAATAGTTAAATAGCAAGGGACATGAAACTGTAAAATTAGTCAAAGTATGAAGGGCTACGCGACCAATTAGGAGCTTGGCTTTCACAATATGCATGAGCTAATTAGCGAGTATATATAAACTGTGTAATCTGTCACAATAAACTGAGACTTGATGATCATGATATCTTAAGTCTTGTCTCCCGTGGCACCTCGCCAACATAAATTGAGCAGTTGTTTCTCACAAAACCCAGTCCTAAGGTGGGATGGTTGTGTGTCGTGGCTTGACACAGGAAAAGAATTTTCTTGGAAGGAAGAGGTCAGTCCAGTCAGGGGTCAGGTTTGGATACTGACACTTGGGGTGACCAATTGAAGGTGGACACGCCTCTGAGAACACAGAGGGGTTAAAAGCAGAACTCCCAGGAAAACTTGCTCTCTTTGGTTCCGGTCATTGCAGAGTGCAAACCTCCCCTGCCCAGCCATGAGCTGGGTGGGGAAGGGGAAGCCATGTGGCCTGCAGAGGTAGGCCAGGGGGTGAAGGGTCTGGAATTGAGCTGGGCCAGTTCCTGCAGACGGAAGGGTGGAGAACGTCTGAGATGTCTTTGTTTCCCCCCCCCCCCAGCCTAGAGGAAAAGACAAAGAGAGCCTGCAGACACCCAGGAGTTTGCGGGCAGAGGAGAAGGAGGAGGAGGGGGGAAGATGCCCAGCATGGGAGACAGCACAGCGTCCTGAGCTGGAGATTTTAGCCATCTGGGGAGTCTGGGAATTTTAACCCTTTCCTGTGAAATGAAGGCTTTGTGAAATATTGCTCCTCCTCAATTTGAAGAAAAAGAGAGACAGCCAGGGACCTCAGTTATTAGGGAAAGAAGGTTGGGGGAGATGATGGAGTGGCTGTTGGCTGGAGTTTTTTTGTCAGCTATAGACTGAACCAATCCTTCCTCCAAGAGAGACTGCATTTTAGGGGGATGCAATGGTGAGCCAAGAAACTCCACCAGCAACTACCAGTTCAAGGATGAACAGAGGAAAGCAGAGGAGGGTGTGAGGATGCCCTCTGTCTTCAGAGAAGAAGAGAAGGCGATCTCTGTTCTTGGACCCCCAGCCCCAGGGGAAAATGGGGGGGACTGTAGTCCCAAAATGAGACACTGGACTGTTGTTCCTGTTGGTCCTTGGCAAAGCATCCTTAAAGGGGCCCTATAAGCAGTCTCTATCCATGCACGGTGGTGAGAGCACTGTGACATGGAGAGGAGAGTGTCACACTGGCTCGGTGTGTTTGGGCGGTGCCATGTGTGACATGGAAACACAAGAGGTGGCATCTGTGTTTCCTGGGGGTCTATGGTGCTAGGGGGACTCCCCTCTCCCCCAATGGACTCAGTATTGATTTTCTTGAAGGGTGAAGACTTGATTAAGGGTCCAATCGTGTCTCGCTGTGGTTTGTTGGAGGTGGGTGGTGGGAGGAGGAATGTTTTGAAAGATTTTCATTTCAAATTTTGTGTGTGTTTTTTTTCCTCCCTTTTTTTTCCTTTTATAGTAGTAGTAGTAGTAGTGTAATAAAGTTTTCCCCTTGTTATTAAGTTTGGCCTGCTTTGCTCTGTTCTCGATCGAATTTCACAGCATTCAATTGATAGGTTACATTTTCATGGGGGCGCTGGCATTGTGCCAGTGTCAAACCATGACATCGTGTTACTCCTGACAGGAATGGGCTGTTCTGCAGCCTGTGCTTTTCCGTACCCTGCTTTGCTCTTCAGGTGGCAAATGCCTTGGGCAGGTTACTCCAGACACACGAGAGTGCCAGGGTAGGCCCAATCCCTAAAGCTCTCACAGAGCTGTGCTTCACTCCAAATTAGGTAAGCATGAAACGGATTTTAAAGACTGTAGCACATCTGCAGATTCAAGGGATAGTAAAGCCAGTGCTGCACTCTGAGAAGTAAGTCCACAGTCTGAGTCGTTGATGACATTGAACTAATTTGCAGCTCATTGTGATGATGATGCTAATAGTATCATAGAACATTTCCTTTTTTTTTCCTCCCCCAAATAAAATGGTGCCATTCAGCTTCTGGAGAAAAGAACTCTCAAAGGTGCAGTTTGGCAGTCATGGAGGCAGAGGTGGGGGAGAGACAGATATGCCCTGGAGGGATGCTCTGGTGGGCTCCAGCATTTAAACAAGCTACTTGGATACATAGACTCGGACATTTTCAATACTATATGGCTGCATTACATGGTTTTCCAAGCCTTACGCTGGCCAGAAAGCTTTTAAAGCCCATGGGAGTTTAGCCTCCATGAGAAAGGCAGTATCAGTTCCTGTGCCAGGTGAGACATAGCGTTCAAAAGCTCAGCTTGTGTCTAGAGAAGCCAGCAGCCTAATGTAAGCAAGGCCAGAAAACTTCTCCAGTCCTGCTGAGCGGGTGTGGCAGAGCTGCTGTGTTTTACAGCAGCTCCATGGCAGAGCAGCAGCTGCAGGAGAGGGCTCAGGACAGGCCTGGGGGGAGCGGGGCGGATGGAAGCTGAGCGAAATCCCCACTCTGTGACTGAGGCACTTTGTGCAGAAGCAAACAAAGATGGTGACTTGTAGAGATTCCTGCTGTGCTCAAAGTTTGCCTCTGAAGACTGAGAGGTGAGCTTGTCCGGAATCCCAGAAAACATCAGGGAAAAGGTTTTAGGTTAGTTGTTGTGATTAGGCACAAGTGTCCAGTGAGAAAAGAGCCTCTAAAGCAGGCTGTGAGTCATAGGGTGTCTTAGTTTTTAGTAGAGCATAGATTACCAATTAAATACAATTTTAATTTTTATTCTAGAAGTGTAAAAATATTCTAAGTTTTTCTGAATTCTAAAACTACTTTGAAAAATATAGAACTGTTGTGGGAAAAGGGACAAAATATTTGGAGAATTATCTATGAAAAATATTCATAAATCTTGCAAAATGAAAAATAAATGCAGTAGCTGCTGGTCTCAGGAGCCCAAAGCACAGCTGCTGCCTGCCCAGCACTGGCTGTGCCCAGACAAGCAGCTCCACCAGTGCTTGTGGTAGCAGCCAGGGACCAGAGCTGAAGCACAAAGATGCTGCTGGAGTCAGGCCCTGCCCTGGCAGGAGGGCTGCACCTCCTGCCCTGGCTGGACACCAGGGCCAGCACCTTTGGGAACAGAGGGTTCTGTTATAGGTGGTGGCAGCATGTCCCCAGCAGTAAGTGGGTGATGCAGCTCTGGAAGGGCTGTTGGAAACTGGCTTGGGGACGGCTGATGACAGGCACAGGTCTCCGTGACTGAAGTCTTTGTCTGGTCTTGTGAAGCTGAAGAGGCGCTGCTGTGGAGAGAGGAGTGGCTGAGGCCCCAGCTGCCAGTGGCACACAGGGACCCTCTTGCACAGCAGGGCCCAGAGCTGGCAGGGATCCCCAGCACGGCTGGAGCGGCTGGCACACCTTGGCCCAGCTGCACAGCTGCCCCTCGAGGCCCCGGCGAGCAGGGGACGGCTCTGGGCAGCTCCCTGGCCAGGAGCAGCCCCCAAGCACCTCTGCCTTTCAGGGGCCATCTCGTCCCCGCTCTTTCTCCTGCCCACCTTGCTGTGCCTCTGCCCTGTGCCCCTGGGGCTGCTCTTGGCCAGGCAGCCTCAGGGGGAGCCAGCACTGGCTGCAGCCCCAGCGGCCCCCCAGGACAAGGCCCAGCAATGAAGAGGCCAAGGAAAGCACTGGGCATCAGCAGAACCCTCAGCAGAGTGCTTTGGGCAGCCATGGACTGGCCACAACTCCACTGCAGCTCACTGTAAATGTTTCCCATCTACATTAGACTTTTAAAAGAAACTGTTTGAGGGAAAGATGATGAAAACACTCACCGTTTTCTCTTCCAGTAACACCAGATTCCAACACAGGACAACATGAAGATAAGCTCCAAAAAAAGCAGACCTGCAATTAACTGTAGCACACAGTGTGTTTCCCAATAGCAACCACTTCGGAGGCTGTTCTGGGCATCGGGAACAGGTGTTGTGGGGCCGGCTGCATCTGTGGGAGCAATGGGGAGCGTGAGCCCACGCTGTGCTGCACTGCTGAGCTGGCAGCACGGTGGATACGGCCAGGACGTTCTCTGTTTGCCCAGAGCTGGGGCCTGCAGGCACCTTGCCGCCCCTTGGCACAGGCTGTGCCCCCCAACACAGCCCAGCAGGCCGGGAGGAGAGCCCGGGGCCAGCGCAGCTGCTTGGGCCGTGGCTGCTTGGAGGGACAGGGGCCAAACCCATCCCTGAGCAGCCCCTGCCAGCCCTGGCCCTCCCTGCCCTGGGACAGCTCCCCCAGCCCCAGGGGACAGAGCCAGGCCCTGTCAGGACCCAGTGCAGCCCCTGCCCAGCCGGGAGCCAGGGCTGGCTCTGGCCCTGGGCTGGCAGCAGGGCTCCCGCCCGGGGCTGCTCCTGTGCCTGGGGCCTCTGGGCACTCAGGGCGGCTGCGGGAGCAGCTGCAGCGGGAGGGACGTTGGTGCAGAGTCCCGATTCCCCGGGGCTGGCAGTGAGCTCCAGAGGCCTGGAAGCCCAGGCGCCTCCAGCTTTGGCTGCTGCCGGGCCGTGCAAGGGCAGGGCCTGGGGGAAGAGCTGCTGCCACACAGCCCCGCCGAGGGCTGAGCCCGGCTGAGCCCGGCACAGCAATCACCTCCTGTGCCTGTGCCCGTGCCTGGCATCGCCTCCCTTCCTTCAGGAAATGCTGCCTTCCATAGAGCGTCTCTGTCCATCCCTTGAGAAAGGAAGAGGCACAGGTGAATCAGATGGAACCATTACACATCAGGGGGCTGGAAACTTCCGGAGGCAATCCTTGTCAAAGACATGGATAAGGATCAGGAAAAGGCCCAGGCTCTTGGGGCTGTGACAGGGCTCTGTCTTTTCCAAACCACCACCCCTCCTGATCTTCTGGGGACTGGGAAATTGCAGGGGACATCAGGGTGTGTATGGCCCGTGGTGAAATTGGGGGTCCCTGTCAGC
Source organism: Lonchura striata (assembly GCF_050655825.1). NCBI lineage: Eukaryota > Metazoa > Chordata > Aves > Passeriformes > Estrildidae > Lonchura > Lonchura striata. Next base: position 7,964,412 of record NC_140737.1, read on the forward strand.
TGGTGCCAAATGCCTTCCTGCAGAGGCTGGGGAGAAGCTGCAGCCAGGCCAGCCTGGGAAACAGCCCTGCAGGCCGTGAGAGCAGCAGCGGGGCAGTGAGGCTGCCATGGATCCCTTCCTGCTGTGCCGGCCACGGCCTGTCCAGATGTGCAGGGAAAGCCCCCGGCTGCTGAGTCCCAGGGGAAGGCTGAGGAGATGCACCCACCTTGTCCTGCCTGCAGAATTTCCTTCAGCATTTGCTGCATGTTTTCGGATGGCTCATGGGGATTCTTGCGTCCTGTAGCTTTGTTCTTTCCTGTTGGAGGACCTTAGAGCAAAACAATGCCATTTCCCAGGAAGGGATCCCACAAAACCCATGCTCAGCCTGTGGGATCAGCAGGGAGACACTACTCACCCCTGCGATAGGAGCTGGGCTTGTGAGCAACATCCACCAAAGGAGCTGGGAAAGTCCTCCCTGCAGCCACACCTGTAACTCAACAGCCACAGAAGCTTCTGCCATCTCTGCAGATCTGCACGGGCAGCACTGAGCCGCAGGAGCGGTGAGAGGATGGCCCAGAGTGAGGGCACACACGTGCGTGATTCTGTCCTGGCACCTGCAGCGATGCCCCCCTGGCCGAGCTCTGGGCTCTGAGCTGGCAGCTCTCACAGAGGGAAAGGCCTTGACCTACCCTCAGCATCTCCTGGAGGCTCAATCCTGAACGTAGATTGGGAAGCCAGATCACTTTCACTAGCAGGGTTATCTGCAAAGAAAGGCAGGACAGAACATCTCCTGTGGCACTGTAGGAGATCCTCAGGTTGCAGCCAAGGCTCAGCCCCAGGGTCCAGCCCTGGGCTCGGCCCCTTCCCTCTCTGCTCTTCTCTGTGTCTGCACAGAGCACACAGAAGGACACACTGGCATTGCACACAGGAAGAAAACTGACAGCTAAATGCTCCTTCCTCCCACTGACAGTGATCCTGTGGGATCACTCAGGGTTTGAGAAGGGAGCAGGCTGATTTTCCTAAATCCATCTAAATTGAGATGGTCTTAAGGGAAAGGGCAAATGTATGAGCTTTTGCCACCTTGTTGCTGCCTATTCTGTCAGAAAAGGTACATCAAGAATTTACCTCCGGCATTTCCCAAGAGTCTCAAGCCGTAATCCAGCAGGCCTTCCAGATAATCAATGGTCTGTTCCCAATCTAGAAGGGAGCAAAGATCAGAACCATTTCCATGGTGTGCTGGGATCCCCTTCTGCCTCAGGGGGTTGGGGAAGGTCATGGGAGCCTGATGTGAAAGGAGAAGGCCGATGTTGCACAGGGGCCTGGGGAGCTCTGGGCTGGCTCCAGTCAATCCCCATCCCACTTTGCAGGCCCTGTGCAACATCCCTGGAGAGGAAATGGAGCAGCACGGGGCCCATGGGGATTCTTTCACTTGCACAAAGGAAACTCTCTTTAATCCCTGGGGAAAACTGCAGCAGGCAGTGCTGCAAATATCCCTTCCTAACTCCCTCCCTCCCTCCTGTCCTACCAACTGCCCATCGTCCTTCTGCTGGAACAGCTCCCCTGCCACAATGGGAGGTAGCAGAGCTTTTACAGGACACCCTGGAGCCTTGCTCTCCCCCTCTGCCCTTTCCCCACCATGGGCACCCCGTGCAGTCGCTCCCAGGTCTCGGGACGTGTCTCCCACGGAGGGACCCCAGCAGGACTGCTCAGTAACCGAGTGCCCTGAGCATAATAATTCCTCTGGGCTGTGCCGGCCCTGTCTGAGCTGTGCCCGCACTGCCAAGCAGCAGAGAGGGCAGCTCAAGGCTCAGCAGGGCTCAGGCCCAGAGGCACAGCAATTACCTCCTGTGACTGTGCCTGGCAGCAACTCCCTTCCTGCAGCAGAGGCTGCCAATAAGCCACTGCTTCCTCTGGGAAATGCGGCCTTCAGACCAGCTTCTACATCCACTTCTGGAGAAAAGAAAAGACACAGGCGGGGCTGTTCCACATAGTGGAGGTGGCACCTTCAGGAGGCAATGCTTGTCAAAGGAAAGCATGTTAAGGATCAGGAAATCCCCATAAAATTTTTGGGTAGGCTACGACCCACTCCCTCCTCCAAACCACCACTACTCCTAATCTGCCTTGAGACTGGAAAATTGCAGAGGATCTCAGGGTGGGTATGAGCTGTGGTGGAATTTGGGCTCCCTGTCAGCTGGTGCCAAATGCCTTCCTGCAGAGGCTGGGGAGAAGCTGCAGCCAGCCCAGGCTGGGAAACAGCCCTGCAGCCGTGAGAGCAGCAGTGGGGCAGCGAGGCTGCCATGGATCCCTTCCCGCTGTGCCGGCCACGGCCTGTCCAGATGTGCAGGGAAAGCCCCCGGCTGCTGAGTCCCAGGGGAAGGCTGAGGAGATTCACCCACCTTGTCCTGCCTGCAGAATTTCCTTCAGCATTTGCCTCATGTTTTCGGATGGCTCATGGGGTTTCTTGCGTCCTGTAGCTTTGTTCTTTCCTGTTGGAGGACCTTAGAGCAAAACAATGCCATTTCCCAGGAAGGGATCCCACAAAACCCATGCTCAGCCTGTGGGATCAGCAGGGGCACACTACTCACCCCTGTGATGGGAGCTGGGCTTGTCGGCAGTAGCCATAAAAGGAGCTGGAGAAGTCATCCCTGCAGCCACACCTGTAACTCAACAGCCACAGAAGCTTCTGCCATCTCTGCAGATCTGCACGGGCAGCACTGAGCCGCAGAGCCCAGGGCAAGGGCACACATGTGTGTGATTCTGTCCTGGCACCTGCAGCGATGCCCCCCTGGCTGAGCTCTGGGCTCTGAGCTGGCAGCTCTCACAGCAGGAAAGGCCTTGACCTACCCTCAGCATCCCTCAGAGGCTCAGTAATGGGTATGGGTGGGGAAGCTGCACCACCTTCACCAACAGTTTCAGCTGCAAAGAAAGGCAGGACAGAACATCTCCTGTGGCAATGTAGGAGATCCTCAGGCTGCACCAAGGCTCAGCCCCGGGGCACAGCCCTGGGCTCTGCCCCTTCCCTCTCTGCTCTTCTCTGTGGCTGCACAGAGCACACGGAAGGACACACTGGCATTGCACACAGGAAGAAAACTGACAGCTAAATGCTCCTTCCTTCCACTGACAGTGATCCTGGGGGATCACTCACAGCTCCAGAAAGGGAGCAGGGAAAAGTTTTAAGAATTCTTCAACCCTCAACGAAAATGGCACTAGTGAGTTCTTGCCACACTAATACTGATTATGCTGTCAGGAAAGAGGGAAATGCAGAACTTGCCTTCAGCATTTTCCAAGATCTTTAAAGTGTCATTCACCATCACTTGCAAATAATACAAGTCGCGATCCAAATCTAGAGGGAAGCAGAGACCAGACCCATTTCCATTGTGCTGGGATCCCCTTTTGCCTCAGGGAACTGGGCACTTCAAGGGGATCAATAAGGCTGTGGAAGCCAGGTGGCAATGGGCAAGGCCAGAGATGCACAGGGGCCTGGGGAGCTCTGGGCTGCCTCCTGGTCACCCTCCACCCTCTTTCCCTGTCCTGTGTAACATCCCTGGAGAGGAAAATGGGGCTGCCCAGGGCCCACGGGGGCTCTCTCCCTCCTACAGAGGAAACCCTCCCTAAAGCCCGCGGGAAAACCATCCCCAGCGCTTCCCGGGGAGCAGGGAGCGCTGTCCTGGGAAAGGAGAGCCAGGTGCCGGCTCACCTGCTCCCCGTGCTTGCAGCGGAGCAGCCTGGGCAGCCCTGGCAGGCAGGGCCACGGCCAGGAGCAGCAGGAGGAGGAGGCGCAGAGCAAGGGCCATGGTGCCTTGCCCTGTGCCAGTCCCGCCTCTCTCGCTGCCACCACTGTCCTGACACCGCTGTCCCAATGTCAGCACCGCTGCTGCCACCGCCGCTGCTGCCGCAGCAGTTGTGCTCCAGGACTGCCTGCTCGGGCCTTGTGGTGCTGTGCAGCCACGGGGCTCTGGGACCTCTGTGACCCAGAGCCCGCTGTGACCTCAGCCTGCTGTGACCCCAGAGCCCTCTGTGACCTCAGCCTGCTGTGACCCAGAGCCCTCTGTGACCTCATGGTCTCAGCTGTACCCCCAGAGTGTACCCCCTTCTGTACAAATGGACTGCCCTGACTGTAAATGTTTTGCTTCATCCAAGGGCCATTGCTCAGAAAAACCTTCAGGGACACAGGGTTTTGTTTGGGTGGAGGCAGCATCTGCAGAGCAACAAGCTGGTAATGCAGCTGTGACAGGGACATCAGGCATGGGCATGGAGATGGGAAATGAGGGCAGATGTGTCCCTGACTGAGATGTTTGGCCGTTCTTGGAATTCTTTGCCCCATTCAGAGGAGCAGTTGCTGAGAGAGGAGGTAGCTGAGGCCCCAGTTGCAGCTGGGACACTGTCCCTGGGTGCCTTTATGATGCTTATATCCCCATTTGTCAGTTCAGCCCAGAAATAAGTTTTGCACCTTTAAAACTGGTTCCAAGAGTGAAGGGGGAGGCAAGAAGAAGCACAGAGTTTATTGTCAGAAACTGCACTTGCTCCCCCACATCCTTCTCCTGGACTCTGCTGTCTGCAGACAGACAAGACAGCAGGATAGAGCTCTCCTTTGCTTTTTAGTTAGTATTTAGCTAGCTGAGGAAGGGAATTTCTCTGGACTGTGATTTTTCTTTTTTCATGGAACTATTTCAACCTGCTCTGGACTGAACACCCAGAAGAGCCCCAGCAGCTCACACCTGTGGCCCACCAGGCTGGGCCTGGGCTGCGGCATTTCCAGGGCCAGAGGGACTGATAACAGAATGAGTTTGCAGAGCCACAGCCCACAGAGGGGACTTTCTGAGTTTGTAATTTCTTCTATGTGGTGAGAGGTTTTATTGTTTAATAATGTTCTTTTTTTTTTTTTTTTTTTTTTCCTGATGGTGAATGCTTTGCCTGTTAAATATAGAGGTTTTTTCCACTTTTATAAAAAAAAATCTTTTTCCCAAACTAGCTGGGGGCAGGGCTGCTGTTTTCTCGGGAACCCCTTTGGAGGTCATCTCCCAAATTTGCCCTAAACCAAGATAAAAAGAGAAGACCTACCTGCACAGCAGGAGATTTCCACTGTGCTCAAAGTTTGCCTCTGAAGATTAAGAGGCGAGCTTGTCAGAAATCCTGGAAAACATCAGGGAAAAGGTTTTACATTAGTTGTTGTGGCTAGGTACAAATCTGCAGTGGGAAAAGAGCCTCTCCAGTAGACTAGGTGCCATGGGTTGTCTCAGTTCTTCCCAGAGTAAATATGACCAATTAAATGTAATTCTAATTTTTACTCTAGAAGTGTAAAAATGTTCTAAGTTTTTCTAAATTTTAAAACTACTTTGAAAATTCTTAAAGTACTATGGAAAAATTGAAGAAATTTTTGGGGTTTTCTTTCTAAAAATTTGTAATTTCTAAAATGAAAAGCAAAGCCAAAACATGGTGTCCCAGGAGCCCCTGCCCAGCCGCTGCCTGCCCACCCCTGGCTGTGCCCAGACTAGCAGCTCCGCCAGTGCTGGTGGTAGCACCACCTGAGCTGAAGCCCAAAGATGTTGCTCAAGCCCTTCCCTGGCAGGAGGGGCCTCCCTTCAGTCCTGGCCAGACACCAGGGCCAGCACCTTCGGGGACAGAGGGTCCTGTTCTGGGTGGTGTCACCATGCCCCAGCAACAAGCTGATAATGCAGCTGTGGACGAGATCTTGGAACCTGGCTTGGGGATGGCTGATGGCAGGTACAGGTCTCTGCAAGTGAAGATTTTGTCCAATCTTGTGAGGCTGCACAGGCGCTGCTGTGGAGAGAGGAGGTGGCTGAGGCCCCAGCTGCCAGTGGCACACTGGGACCTATTGGTATTGCCAATAATGAGGATGGGACATGCCTTGGCTTGTCTGGCCCCTTCGGCTGATCCAAATAGCGGCAACTGTGGCCTTTCACCCCAGAGACACTTTTGGCTAGCTGGATGTTTCAGCTGGGCACAAGGAGACAAATCCAGGCATGCCAGAGCTCTGGTGGCGGCGGGATGGAGCTTCCTCTCATAGAGGGTCCGCTCCCTCAGGATTCCATCTGCTGGAGAAGCTTTTGAAGTGAAAATGAAGGAAAAGAGTCAGTTCTGATGGAGGGTTTTAATCCAGAGCTTTTATTCTGGCCTGCGGGACTCTGAATCCAGCAACTGCTCCAACAGAACTCCCCGACTGCATGGTTGCTTATTGTAAATGCAGGTGAACCCAATGGGAAGAAATGACAATGTCTGACTCAATTCAGAAGGCTGACTGATTTCTTTATTATAACTGTGGCTAATATACATTAATATACTGTTATGTGTAGTAAACATGATTTGCGCCATTCCTTGAATGAAATGTGTAATATTGGATGCTTGTTAGATTATGCTCGTTTGTATTATCCCCCCCTCCACCCTCGCAGGCGAGACAGGGTGTATATTGGAAACTGATTTACAAGTAAGAAGGTGCAGCTCGGCCAGGAGATGGGCCATGTCTGGAGAGATACGGGACCCCAGGTGCTGATCATCGCCTGAATGACCCGGGATGGATATCATGGAAATCCTCAGGCACATACATGTGAATGCAGCGCTCCTGTAAATTTCATCAAGGGATTCAACAACTCCAGACACTGAATTGTTCTTCCTCATCACTAAAAAAGAAAATCTTATTAACCTATGGACTCTGAATGGAAGAAAAGACTGATTGCTGAAATCTTGGCCTCAGGCGGAATTTTCCCCATAAAATCTGCTTGTACCAGGATGGAGGTGTGTGGGCATAGGGGAAAAACCTCTCCTGAGGCTAACTCCTTGTTGCACACCCAGGGTCGATACCTGGGCTCGGCACTGTGTTGTTTTGGGTTTTTTCCATGGCTAGCTAGATAGAATTTGACCGCTAATAAAATTATTTTTATTTTTAATTTGGATGAATAAATTTTCATTTATAACAATACTATATAAAAAGGAAGATACTAAAACTACATACTCCTTTTCCTAACTCTAACACAACTTGTGACCCTCTCTCGAGAGTCCAGACACATGTGGACTGGATTGGATTGGATTGGATTGGATTGGATTGGATTGGATTGGATTGCCCATCAGGCTCAAATGATCCTCACCAGAATCCAATCAAGCACTCACTCCAGGTAAACAATTCTCCAAACACATTCCACAGAGGAAAAAACAAGGAGCAGAAATAGAAATTGTTTTCTCTTTCATTTCTCTCTGTGCACATCTATGAAAAATACTGAGAGGGAGAGAAATGTGCTTGACACAGTTGCTGTCTCTTTTACCTGGGGGAGGGGAGGAGGGAAGGGGTAAGGGGGCCAAACAACCAGGAACAGGAGAGGAGGTCTCAGGGGACAAAGGACACCTGGATGGTCCAAAGTCCCAAGGGGTAGAGGACATCTTTTGAATCTGCCCAATCACTCAATGCCCTTCTGGAATTCCAGAAGTGACAGACAGTGCATGGCAGGGGTCGGGGGGGGAAAAGGAGGAGTGATTGACACACCTGGGAGGAAATGATCAGGGGAGAAACCCGGGGTTCAGGGTTAAACCATGAAATCACACTGCAACAGGGACCCTCGTGCACAGCAGGGCCCAGAGCTGGCAGGGCTCCCCAGCAGGGCTGGAGCGGCTGGCACACCTTGGCCCAGCTGCACAGCTGCCCCTCGAGGCCCCGGCGAGCAGGGGACGGCTCTGGGCAGCTCCCTGCCACCCAACACAGCCCAGCAGGCCGGGAGGAGAGCCCGGGGCCAGCGCAGCTGCTTGGGCCGTGGCTGCTTGGAGGGACAGGGGCCAAACCCATCCCTGAGCAGCCCCTGCCAGCCCTGGCCCTCCCTGCCCTGGGACAGCTCCCCCAGCCCCAGGGGACAGAGCCAGGCCCTGTCAGGATCCAGTGCAGCCCCTGCCCAGCCGGGAGCCAGGGCTGGCTCTGGCCCTGGGCTGGCAGCAGGGCTCCCGCCCGGGGCTGCTCCTGTGCCTGGGGCCTCTGGGCACTCAGGGCGGCTGCGGGAGCAGCTGCAGCGGGAGGGACGTTGGTGCAGAGTCCCGATTCCCCGGGGCTGGCAATGAGCTCCAGAGGCCTGGAAGCCCAGGCGCCTCCAGCTTTGGCTGCTGCCGGGCCGTGCAAGGGCAGGGCCTGGGGGAAGAGCTGCTGCCACACAGCCCCGCCGAGGGCTGAGCCCGGCTGAGCCTGGCACTGCAATCACCTCCTGTGCCTGTGCCCGTGCCTGGCATCGCCTTCCTTCCTGCAGCAGAGGCTGCCAGGGAGCCATTCCTTCCTCTAGGGAAGCAACAGTGGGGCAATGACGCTGCCATGGAGGAATGAGGCTGCTATGGGCCCTTTCCCACTGTGCTGGGCTTGGCATGTCCAGATGTCACTGAAACCTCAAGATAAAAAAAGCCCTCTGTCAACATTTTATTGTCAGAGAATCAAGGCAGTTATTCTGGCCACGATGTTGTTCTGGCCACCATGTGTTGCATTGCTCTCGGTCTATGCTTTTTCCCTTTCCAGAGACCCCTGTGACTGGGATCTGATAGTTTGGTCCCCTCCTTCCTGCCCCAACGGAGTTGGCGAAGGGCCAAAGGGCCTTCCCTGTTCTGAGCATAGATGAGGCCTTGTCCCTTCCTGGTCCTCTCTCTTTTCCCCTTCGTCTCATGGAATAAACAGCTTGGACAACCACAGCAGGGGAATTGAAGCCTCTTTGGAATCTTTGCCCAACTCCTGACACGCCTTCCCTCAAGGCCCCCGTATATCTGGGCCAGCCTGGTGATACGGGGGCTGTGAGGGATAGGCGCGTCAAGAATGTACAACAGAAATTATTTCAATTACACATAGCATGGGTAGGCTGAGAAAATCATCCCATGACACCTGAGTTTTACAAGATTTTGCCCAAAACTTTTACAATCCAAAACCAACAGAAGGCCATTTGTTTAATGTTCATTGGTCTCCATTTGCAAAGTTCTTAGTATTTGTTTTCCCACTGGACCTGGATTTCTTCACCTCTGATGTTAATAAAGGCCATACTCCTTGATTTCCTTCTCAGGCTTTTCCAGTCCAGGTGTCTCCAACTATGCCAGGGGGCAGTGTCTGGGGTTGACGTTCCTTGCTGTTTGCGGATGATGGTTGTAGATTTTTCTCGATGGTCATGATATTTTTGGGTACCTTTTGGGTTATTCCCAGTTTATTGAGATGTTAAGCTCATTTCCCTTGAGTGGTGTAACATCCCTTTAAAAACCCATTGGAAATCCTTTCCCCAAGGCAAAGGCAAACCAAGCCTGACTAGGGAAATGAAAAAAAATTAAACTTGGTGTATTATCCAACACACATGTGCAGAGCAAGCCCCCGGCTGCTGAGTCTCAGGAGAAGGCTGAGGGAAATGCACCCACCACGTCCCCTCTGCGACTCACTTGGCATCTGGTGCTGAAGTTTGGATGCCTGCAGGGGTTGCTTGTCTCCTCTGGGTGTGCTCTTCCTTCCCTCTGGGAGGGCCTTAATGGAAATTAGTTCCATTTCTCCTGCAGACCAGAGTGGCAGGGAGTCACTGCAGGCTGGTGATACTCTGATACAAGGAAATGGGTGTGCATGCAAACCAGGCTGTGAAAAGCCAGTGTCCATAAGGGAGCCAGAGGAGCCCTGCATCTTTATTTGAATAAAGGGAGAGAGTCCATGGGGACATCTGCTGCTGGGGTTTTCTCTCTCAAAGTTTTGGAGGACACAGCCCCCTTTTAAACTCCTGGCCACATGCTGCCCTCTTCCTTTCCCCACTGGCTGGGGTACCAGGCCAGGGGACTGCAGGGACCTTTGTACCCTCTTTTCCTTTTGCAAGGTATTAGTTCTGGCCTCCATCCAAACTGTAATAGATAGATAATGAGATGATTGGCTCTCGCAATTAAGGGATGAATATTGTGTGTATCTTAAGAGAAGCTTTATTGATGTAGAGTTATGTTATTGTGATTTGTTGTTTAGATGTTCTCTGTTCTCCCCACAGTCCCCTTTCCCCTTTTATAAATGAAAATTAGTCCAGCCAAATTAAAAATGAAATAATATAAAATTTATTTAGGAATGAATTCTCTCTGAGCCAGCCACAAGGAAAAGGACAGCGCTGAGCCCGGGTTTGGCGCTGGGTGCGTGACAGGAAGGAGCCTCTCGGCAGAGGTTCCCCTGGACACACACACCACCCTCCTGGACCCGGCAGTTCTTTATAGGAAATTTTCTGCCCGAGGCCAGGAGTTTAGTCATCTGCCTTTTCTTTCTATTCAGAGTCCCACATATTCATAAAGTTCTTTTCTCTGAGCCAGGGTTGAACAATCCAGGTCCAGGAGTGGACAGTTTTTCCTGATGAGGTTATGGGAACCGTGGCATTCAGATGTATCAGCCCGGAGGACTCCAGCGATCCCAATCTTGGGTCGCTACCAGCATGATCAGCTCCCAGGTGTTCCAGTATCGCCTTTTGGGACAGCCCATCTCCAGACCAGCCACATGTATTGGATTGTAAATGAGGCATTGGCCAAAAAACCCGGCTCTGGTGTAACTGAGTATGTGGAGGGCGGCAGCTCACAGTGCTGGTGTGTGTATTTTGTAATAACTAAATATTTTGTGGAACTGTGGAATTTTTGACATTTTATTGGAATTTTTGGGGGATTTAATGGCATTCTTTGGGGATTTGGTTTTTGGCTTTGTTTGGTTTTTTTGTGGGGGGATTTTGTGGGGTTTTTGGGTGTTGCAAGGATTTCTTTGGGTGTTGGGGGGATTTTCTTGTGGTTTTGGGTACATTTTTGGGGGGGGGGGTTTGTGGGTTTTTTTTGGGATTTTGTGGGCTTTTATTGGAATTTTGGGGTGTTCTAATGAGGTTTTTGTGAGATTTAATTGGGATTTTGTGAGTTTTATTGGGACTTTCAGGGGTTTAAAGGAGATTTTGGTGCCTCTCAGCCCTTCCCCACACCCTGGGACAACTGCAAAGTCCCCCCCAAATTCTTCTTAAACACCCCAAAATCCCAATAAAACTCTTCAAAACCACAAAGAATCCAACAAAATCCCAGTGAAACCCACCACAATTAAAAAAAACTCTCAAAAACTTCAATAAAGCCTCCAAAAAACATCCCCAAATCCCTAAAAAAAATCCCTCAAAATCCAATGTCCCCAAAGCCACAAAACCCTGAAAAATCCTGTAACTGCCACAAAACCCAGTAATTCTCTCCAAAAACCCAATAATTCTCCCTAAACTCCCAACAAAATCCTCCAAAGCCCAATAACCCCATCAAAATCCCCCCAAACCCCCCAGAGCCCGCCAGATTCACTGGGGGCTGTCCTGGGTCAGAGGCACCGCCCGGTGGAACAGGAGCCACTTCAGGGGCCCTCGGAGCTTTTTGGGGAGGGGGCACCATGGGAGACCCCCAAAATCGGGGCAGTGGGAACCCCTGTTGTGCTCCTCCCCCAAACCCCCAGACCCCGGCTCAGGGTGGGCCTGGGACCCCCCGGGACCCCCAAATCTCCCCAGGACCCCCTCCAGGAACTCAAACCCCCCAGAGACCCCCAAGGTTGGCCCAGGACCCCCTGAGAGCCCCCAGACCCCAATCGAGCCCAGCCCAGGATGTCCCCTGAGACCCCCCCAGACCCTTCCCAAGACCCCACCCAGGACCCCCCCCAGACCCCTCCCAAAACCTCTGAGGACCCACCCCAGACCTCATAAGACCGCCCCCCAAGACCCCTCCCCCAGGACCCCCAAGACCCCTCCCAAAACCCCTCCAGGACCCCCCAGACCCCTCCCGAAACTCCCCCCGGATCCCTCCCCAAAGGCCCCGATCCCCCCAGCCCCTCCCCAGCCCCCAGCCCCAGCCCCTGTGCGGAGCCCCCTCCCCAGCGGCGCCGCCCCAGCCGCTCCCGCAGCTCCGGCCTCTCCCAGCGCCTCCCCCGCTCTGGCAGCGCCGCCGCAGGGCCCGCCCGAGCCCGCTCCCGGCTCCCTCTGATTGGCTGCCGCGGCGCGGGGAGGCGGGCGCTGCTGAGGGAGCCGCGCGCTGATTGGTCGGTTCGGCACGGGACGCGCCGCTATTGGCTGGGGAGCCCGCGCGCGTGGCGGAGGCGGGAAACTGTGAGGAGAGCGCGGCTGAGGAGGAGCTGAGGGGGGGCCGGGGGGAGCTGGGGGGGTTTGGGGCGGGTCTGGGGAGAAATTGGGGATTTTGGGGGGGATTGACGGGAAATAGGGGGTGTGCGGTGGGTTTGGGGGCAATGCGGGGGTCTGAGGGGGCTTTGGTGGGTCTGAGGGGGTTTAGGGAGCTTAGGGGGGAGCTTGAGAGGGTCTGGAGCGTTCTCAGGTGGGTTTAGGAAGATCTGAGGGGCATTGGAGGGTCTGAGGGGATTTTGGGGGGGTTGTAAGAGGAATTGGGGGGTTCTGAGGGGATCTGAGGGAATTTGGGGGGGTCTGAGGGGATTTCATAGGGTTTAGGTAGGATTCAGGTGTGTAAGGGGGATTTGGGGGGGTCCAATAGGATTTGGGCGGTCTTAGGTGGTTCTGGGGTCAATTTTGGGGTAAGGTGGGGGATCTGAGGGTACCTGGGGGGTTTAGGTGGGTCTGGGTGGATTTGGGGCTCTGGGGACACCTAAAGGGGTGCCAGGGGGTGAAGGGGTCGCAGCCCCAGACGCCCCCTGAAGCCCCCCTGTCCCCACAGAGGGGTCCCGGCCCTGGCGGTGCAGGACCCCCGGCCCCAGCCCAGCATCTCCATCAACCACCTGAACCGGGACACCAAGGAGGACGGGGATGGCTGGGGGGTCCTGGGGGCTCTGAGAGTGTCCGTGCCTGTCCCCAGGGGCTCAGGCTGTCCCCTGGGTGTCCCCGAGCTGGAGAAGTCCCTCTGCGCCGTTTCCTCGCCGTTTGGGCAGATTTTGGACATTTTGGTGCGGCGCAGTCTCGGCCTGCGGGGCCAGGCCTTCCTCACCTTCAGGGAGATGAGCAGCGCCACCAACGCCCTGCGCTCCCTGCAGGGCTTCCCCTCCTGCGGCCAACCCGTGGGGAGACAGCGACTGGGGGAGTTCTGGCACTGGGGAAAGAACTGGAATGCTGGGGAAAAACCGCCAAACTCTGGCCTCAGATATCCCCAAAATCCAGCTTGGAATCCCTCCAAATGCACCCTGGGCAGCCCAGAGCTTCCCCTTCTATGACAAACCTGTGGTGAGACAGAAATGCTGGGGGAAAATCCTGGAATTCTCAGGGAAAAAACCCGAAATCCTGAGGGAAAAAAACCAAACCCAACCAGGATTCCCCCCAAAATCCCATCAAGAATCCCTGAAATCGAATTGGGAACACCCCCTAAATCCAACCAGGAACCTCTTAAAGCTTCCCCTTCTATGACAAGTCCATGGTGAGATCCAAATCCTTGGGAAAATCCTGACATTTTGGGAAAAAATCCTGAAATTCTGGGATAAATCCTTAATTCCTGAGGGAAAAACTGAAAATGCAGCCTCAAATATCCCCATAGTCCAACCAGGAGCCCCCCAAAGCTTCCCCTTCTACCACAAGCCCATGGTGAGAGAGAAATCAGAGTAGAAGTCCTGCGATTTTGGGAACAATCCTGAAATCCTGGGGAAAACTCCAAAATCCTTGGGAAAAAACCCAAATCCAGCCTCAATTATCCCTAAAATCCACCCTAAAACTCCCCAGAGCTTCCCCTTCTGGGACAAACCCGTGGTAACAGCAGAATCTTCAGAAAAATACCCCAATTTTGGGAACAATCCTGAAATTCTGGGAAAAAAAGCACAAAATTCAATTGGGAACCCACCCAAAATCCTGTGGGAAACACCGAAATTCAGCCAGGAACCCCCCAGAATTCACCCTGAATCTCCCAAACCTTCCCCTTCTACCCCACAGTGAGATCCAAATCCAGGGGAAAATCCACAGATCCTTGGGAAAACAGGAAATGTTGGGAAAAAGCCTGAAATCCAGGGAAGAAACAGAAATCCACCCCCAATCCCCTGGGAAGGACCCCAGACCCCTGTTGGAACCTCCTAAATTCCTCTGAATTCCCCCAAAATCCTGCTGGAATTTACCAAATTCCTTCTAGGACTTGCCAATATCCCTCAAAAACGTCCCTGATTGCTCTTGGAACTGCCCCAGATCCCTTCTGGAGCCTCCCCAAATCCCTCAGAACTCTTGAAAATCGCTTGGAAAACCCCAAAATCCTTCTTGGAACTGCCCCAGATCCCTGAGAATTCCACCAGATCCCTCAGAAAGCCCCAAATCCTCCCCAGATCCCCTCTGAATTCCCCCAGACCCCTCAGAAAACCCCAGGTCCCCTCTGGAACCTCTCTCAGATGCCCCCAAAATCCTCGGGAACAACCCCAAACCCCCCGAGCCGTCCCCAGCTCCCCCCGGAGTGATCCCAAATCCCCCCGGAGCCAGCCCAGGTCCCCTCTGGAAGCTCCCCGAGTCCCTCGGGAAGCCGCAGATCCCCGGGAGCCGCCGGGCAGCGCCGGGAAAGCCCAAAGCCCCGCGGCAGTGCCGCATCCCGGCCGGAGCTGCCCCGGGAGCCCCGCGGGGCCGGGGCCGGGGCCGGGATGCGCCGTCCCAGCGGATCCAGCGCGCCCGGCCGGGCTCGGCCAGCGCGGCCCAGGGCAGGGAGCGCTGGTGGGGCGGGAGCGGGAGCGGAGCGCGAACGGGACCAGCGCAGAGCCAAGGGGGGAGAGGCCCCGGCCCCACAGAGAGCGGGGCCGGAGCGCGGGGCCGGGCGGGGATGGCTCGGGGATTGTCCCGGGCGATTCGGGCGCTCGCAGCGATCTCTGCGGGATTCTTGGGCTGCTTCTGGGAGGTTTGGCCGGGATTTTGAGGGAAGTTTTCGTGGGGATTTTTTGGGTGGATTTCCTCGCACTTCGGGTGGGATGTGATAGGACTTGGGGGCATTTTGGGGGAATTTGAGAGGGGCTTGGTGGGATTTTGGTGCGAATTTTTTGAGTGGATTTGGTGTGGATTTTGGGGGGGGTTTGGGGAAATTTTGGTGGGATATTTTGGGTGATTTGGTGGGATTTTTTTGTGTGGATTTTGTGTGATTGGGGAACTTTTGGGGGCATTTTTGTACAGTTTTTTTCTGTGTGGATTCTGTGGGATTTTCATGGGAATTTAGTGGGACTTTTTGAGGGATTTTTCTGTGGGATTTTTGGGGATTTTGAGGGCAATTTTTTATGGGGATTTTGAGGGATTTCTATGAGCCTTGGGGTGATTTTTGTGAGGAGTTTTGGGGTGAGTTTTGTGGGCTTTTGGGTGGAATTTTTGTGGAGATTTTCCTGGTATTTTGTGTGGATTTTCTGGCATTTTCGAGGATTCTATGGTGGAATTTTTATGTGATTTTAATGGTATTTTTGGTGGGATTTTTTGTGAGGATTTTGAGTGATTTTTATTGGATTTTGGTGGGGTTTTGGGAGTATTTTTTGGGAGATTTTTGCTGGATTTTGGGTAGTTTTTTTGGGGATTTTATGGGATTTTGGTGATATTTTTGTGGGGGATTTTGGGGAGATTTTTGTGAGTTTTTTTTAATTATTAATATTTCGGTGGGGTATTTTTTTGTGTTTTTTTTTCAGGATTTTGTTGGGATTTTGGTGTTTTCTCTTGGGATTTTGGGCAGATTTTGTGTTGCGTATCCAGAGTGACTTTGGGCAGCTCTGGGGCAGCTTTTGGGGTTTGTCTCCCGGTTCCCCCAGCTGTGGCAAAGCCCCGAAGCACATCCTGTTCCTGCCCAGCTCCCTGAGCAGCCCCAGGAGCTGATGCTCCCCCTGCTCCTCAGCCAGGGAGATCTGGGCCAATCCCGGCATTCCGGCATTCCGGCCGGGCTTTGGGGCACTGCGGGATTTTGGGGCTTGGGGGGTGAGAGGCTGAGGGGCTTGGGGCTGGATTTTTTTTTGGACAATATTGGAATTTTGGGGGGGAATGTCTGGATTTTTAGGAGGAAATTTCTGAGTTTTTTGAGGAAAATAACAAATTTGAGTGGAAGGAAATTCTGGACTTCTTAGGGAGGAAATGTTTGGAGTTTTGGTGGGAAATTTCTGGATTTTTGGGGATGAATTTCTGGATTTTTTAGGGGGGAATTTCTGAATTTTTTTGGTGGGGGAGTTTCTGGTTTTTTGGGGAGGGATTTTTGGATTTTTTTGAGGGGGAATTTCTGGATTTTTTGGGAATGTTTCTGTATTGTTTGGAAATTATTCCGGATGGGGAACAGGGTTGGGTTTGGATTTGGGGATAAATGTTTCTGGATTTTCTGGGTAAATTTCTTAGTTTTTTGAGAATATTTCAGGAGTTTTTTGAGGAACATTTCTGGATTTCTTTGGGGAACATTTCTGAATTTCTGGGGGAAATGTTTAGGATTTTTTTTTTTTTTTTGAGCATTTCT
This sequence comes from Lonchura striata, assembly GCF_050655825.1. Lineage (NCBI taxonomy): Eukaryota > Metazoa > Chordata > Aves > Passeriformes > Estrildidae > Lonchura > Lonchura striata. Next base: position 7,980,750 of record NC_140737.1, read on the forward strand.
TGATTTTGGGGGATATTCCCGGGTGTCTGGGGAACATTCCTGGGTGTCTGGGGAACATTCCCGGGGTGTATGGGGAAGGTTCCCGGGGTGTCTGGGGGAGGTTCCCAGGTGTCTGGGGAAGGTTCCCGGGTGTCTGGGGAACATTCCTGGGTGTCTGAGGAACATTCCCGGGTGTCTGGGGAAGGTTCCCGGGTGTCTGGGGAAGGCTCCCGGGTGTTCCGGGCTCTCCTGGCCCCGTTCCCATCCCAGGTTCCCGGGGTTCCAGGAGCTGCGCTGGTGCCCGGGCGCCGCGACATCGCCTCGCTGCAGTTGGACACCGAGGTGCAGGCGGGCGCCGCCCGCGAGGCCCTGCAGGGCTCCAGCATCACCCAGAGCCACCCATGGAGATCTCCTTCGCCAAAAAGTGACCCAGAACACCCCAAACCCCACCAAAATAACCCCAAACACCCAAAAAATGGGCCTGAAATACCCCTCAAAAACTGCCTCAAACCCACCACTAAATAACCAAAATCTGCCCCCAAACACCCCAAATCCCTCCAAACCACCCTGTAATCTCAGAGGAATGCCTTGAAATCCCTCCAAACCACCCCGAAATTCTTCAAAGCTGCAGCTGAATGCCATAAATCTGCCCCAAAACACCTCAAATGCCTTCAAGCTGCCCCAAAATCCCATGGAAACACCCTGCAGTCCCTCCAGACCACCTAAAAATCCCATAGAAATACCCTGAAATCCCTCAAAGCACCCAAAAATCCCATGGAAACCCCTGAAATCCCATAAAAGTGCTCCCAAATCCCATAGAAACACCCAAAAATCCCTCAAAACCACCCCTAAACACCCTAAATCCCATAAAATTGCACCCAAATCTCACAGACCTGCCACCAAATCCCAAGAAAATACTCCAAAATCTCAGAAAACTGCCCCAAAAATGGTCCTGACCCTGCCCCAAACACCCTGCATGCCCCTACTCTCCCAGGTAAACTCAGCTCAACTCAGCCCAAATCCTCATTTTTTATCCCAAATCCTCCTTTTTTTAACTCCAAAATCACTTTTAATCCCTAATGTTTTTTTGACCCCAAATCCTTCTTTTCCCAACCTAAATCCTCCTTTTCCCATGACAAATTCTCCTTTTTTTTCTCCCCACATCCTTTGTCTGTCCTCAAATTCCTTTTCCAATACCAAAATCTCCCTTTTCCACCCCAATTCCCCACCTCATTCCCCTTTCCCCATCCCAAATCCCCCTTTCCCAACCCAAATCCTTCCCTGTCCACCCTAGATCCCCTTTTCCCACCCAGGATCTTTCCCCATCCTGAATCCCCCAATTCCCACCCATTCCCCTTTCTTTCCCAGTGTTGTACCCAGGGTTTTTCTGCAGACATTGCACCTGGAGCTGCCCCAAATAACCCCAAACAAACCCCAAATAACCCCAAACAAACCCCAAATAACCCCAAACAAACCCCACTGTGTCCCCCAGGGCTGGAGTGGATTTGGGGGGGGTCATGACCCCAAACTTTGGGGACTGGGAGGATTGATCCTAAAATTTGGGGTTTAGGGGGGTTTGACACCTCGGGCTTTGGGAGTTTTTGACCCCAAACTTTGGGAACTGGGGGAGTTTGACACCCCAGGGTTTGGGATTTTGGTTTTTTTCCCCAAGATTTGGGGATCAGGGGGTTTCACTCCCAAACGTTGGGATCGGGGTGGTTGGACAACCCAGGTGTTTCAACCTCCAGGATTTGGGGTTTGGGGGGTTAGACCCAAAAATTTGGAAACTGGGGGGATTGACCAACTGATTTGGGGGGATTTAACCCCAAAGTGGGGGAGATCAGGGGCATGTGACACCCCAGGGTTTGGGATTGGGGGGGGGTTGACCCCAAAGTTTGGGAATTGAGGGGTTTGACCCCAAACTTTGGAGAGGAGGAGGGTTGGACAACCCAGGTATTTCAAACCCCAGGAGTCGGGGATTGGGGGTTTTAACCCCAAACTTTGGGGGCTGGGGGTGTTTGACACATCAGGATTTGGGCTTTGGAGGTATTTGACCCCAGACTTTGGGAATTGGGGGTGTTGGACACCCCAAATGTTTTGAACCCCAGGATTTCAGGTCAGGAGGGTTTAATGCCAACGTTTGGGAATTGGGGAGGGTTTGACACCCCAGGATCTGGGATTTGGGGGGTTTGATCCTAAAATTTGGGGTTTGGGGCAGGGGGGAGGTTGACATCCCAGAGTTTGGGTTTGGGGCTGTTTGACCTCCCCCCTCCCAGTGTTAGGATTCGGGGTGTTTGACCCCAGTGTTTGACCCCCCGGGTTTGGGGTCGGGGTTGGGATAGGAGCCATTCCCTGGAAACAGCGGTGGGATCGGGATCGAGAACAGGAACGGGAATGGGATCGGGATCGGGAATGGGAGTGTAATGGGGTTGGGAATGAGATCGGGAACTGGCCCGGGAACGGGAACAGAAATGGGAATGGGATTGGGATCGGGAACAGGATCAGGGAACGGGATTGGGATCGGGAAGGGGAGAGACCCTGACTCAATAATGGAGCCCACCCCCAGGGAGCGATCCTGCCCCAGTCCCGGAATGGACCCATCCCCTCAATCCCGGAGCCCTCCCCAATCCCAGCCCCTCCGCAGCCGCTGACCGGACCCTCCCTCAATCCCAGCCCGCCCCAATCCGGATCGGAGCCATTCCCGGACCGGACCCTTCAATCCCTTCTTGGGGCGGCTCCTGCCGCTTCCATCCCATTTTTGGGGCTTCCAAGCGGCTCCGGGGACCCTCCCCATTTTGGGGTGTTGGGGTGGCCCCAAGGCCGCCCCGGGGGCCGAGGGGGGATGGAAACCCCCAAACCCGGGGGGCTCCTGGGGGTCCCCAGTTCCTCCCGGCCCCGCCCCGAAGCAGATCCTGGCCAATCAGAGCGCGCGGCGTTGATGACGATTCAGTTCCCGGGCAGAAACTCGGCGCTGGTCCCGCCTGGCGATTTTCAGCCAATCAGCGCCCGGGACGGCTCTGACTCATCAGTTGCCAGGCAGAGCCCAGCGCCTCTCGCAGCACCGGCCAATCTAAACATACACTTGAACACACCTGAGTAAAACAATTCATACTACAAATATACTAAACACAAACCAAACACCACTATAATGTCTCATACAATTTAACCAAACAATTAAAATTTAATAACACCCTTAAGTACTCTAAAAAATTAAAATTATTTATAAAAATATAATCGCAGATGGGTGGTTTTATATGGATATTGGTTTTTGGATTGTTTGGGTTAGACGATTTTTAAAAAAGGATTTTTATAAGAATTTAAACAGCTGAGAAGGAGCCACTCTGGAAATAGAACTGACTGAAAATGAATGGGAAAAACATCATTAACTCTGAAAGTTTTATTTGCTATCAGATACATCCCAGCCACCCAGCCCCACACAATCCCCATCCCACCACTCCAAACTGGAATCCCACTTCTTTCAATCTCCTCCCAACCCCATCTCACCCTGGCAGCTTTGGAATCGAGTGAGCTTTGTGTGGGATTGAGGTTTTTTTGAGGGGGAAAAAGCAATTTGAGGTGGGATTGTGCCTTTATAGTTTAAAATCCAGTTATTTTCAGTGGGATTGAGTGGTTTTGTGGTGACAAATTCATCCCTCTTGGCTTTTGAAATGCAAAGAGATGGAGAACACTGCCCAAAATCACCCCAGAACCCACAAATCCTCCAGAAGTTGAGTTCATGGTGTCCAGGGTGAGTGCAGCTGCCGGCGGCAGGAACAAATGAGATGTATCTTGGTTTCACAAAACTCCAAAATCCATTTCTTATCACCGAAAGACAGGGCAAAGGCAGAGCCCTGGGGTTTGTATAGGGTATCCCAGGGGTGGAGTTTGGGTTTGGGTCAAGGGAGGAATTATTGGCAACACAAGAAGGGTGAGATCAAACTCCTGCCTCTCAGCAACAGGGGCACTCCACACAGAATGCGTCCCTAAATCCTAAATTCCCCCTCAAACTCCTGTGAAATGGTGACACTTCAGATATTTTTGATCAGTTTCTTTAATTTAACCCTGTTTTGGCTGTGTTTGAAGAATAAAGATGAATCAGAGGAAAATTAGGGCCAAACCAAAAGGAAAACCAGTCAGGTGTGTTCCCAACATTGATCACAGGGAATGTGGGTCACCAGACCTGTGCCCAATGTGGGTCCTGCAGTGGGGGATGGAGCTGGAGCAGAGCACGAAGCTCTTCCTGCAGGCGGGACACTCTTGGGGCTTCCGTTACTGGTGCCTCTGTTGGTGTTTGGTCAAGTGAGAGCTCTGGGTGAAGCTCTTCCCACACTGGGGACACCCGTAGGGCCTCTCCCCAGTGTGGATGCGCCGGTGCCTGACAAGGTGAGAGTTGTGCTTGAATCCCTTCCCACAGTCAGGGCAGCGGAAGGGCCTCTCATCTGTATGAGCTCGATAGTGCAAGAGGAGATAGGAGTAAGTCTGAAACCCCTTCCCACACTTGGAACACTCGTAGGGTCGCTCCCCAGTGTGGATCTTCTGGTGGACAATCAGGGCACCACACTGCCCGAAGCTCTTCCCACACTCCCTACACTCATAGGGCCTTTCCCCTGTGTGGATCCTCTTGTGGCTGCTCAGGTGGGAGATCCGCCTGAAGCTCTTCCCACATTCCCCACACTCGTAGGGCCTCTCCCCAGTGTGAATCCTCTTGTGCTGGATCATGTTGGAATTTGACCTAAAGCTCTTCCCACATTCCTCACACTCATAGGGCTTCTCCCCAGTGTGGATCCTCTGGTGCTGGATCAGGTTGGAGTTTGACCTGAAGCTCTTCCCACACTCTGAGCACTTATGGGGCTTCTCCTCATCATGAAGCTGCTAAGGGACCACCAGCCCTGAGCTCTGGCTGAAGCTCTGTCCACCTTCCTGGCCCAGAGTGCATCTTTCCTCCTCAGATCCCCTCGATCTGCGTTTGCAGCCCCTCCTCGTGCAGCTCCCATTGGGTTCCTGCACCATGGAGCCACTCAAAACAGCGTCTTCCACAAGGCTCTGCCATGGGGATTTGTCCTCTCTGCTCTCCACCCTTAGCACCTCATCTGTGGGAGGAAGGACAAGTAGAGGATGGGATTTGCCTCTGTGCCAGAGGGAAGGGCAAGGAGATCCCCCCAGTGTGTCCCCGGCAGGAGGGCACAGGCAGCGGGGCTGTCCAGCAGCCGGGGGCCAGGCTGGGCTGGGAGATGGAGCAGGAGAGAGGGGGAAAGGGGCACTGACTTCCTCCTCACCCGCCTCGGTGTCCCAGGTCTCCTTCCTCTTCCTCGCAGCCTCCTTCTCCATTTCGTGAAGGTTTTGGGATGGGAAATCCTGTTTTGGGAGGAAAACAAGGGATGAGCACAGTGAGTTTTGTACTGTTTCAAAGCAAAACAGGGAGAGAGTCTAAGCCAGAAGGACAATTTAATAAGAAAATTAAGATCAAAGCTATGATACAGAAAGACAGGTTTAAACTCACAGAGTCAGGATATAATCTGACACCCTGATAATCAGGGTGGTGGTAGCAGGCTGATGAAATGGTGGCTGCAGTCCGGCTGGAGTGATGAACGTGATTCTGTCAAAGCAGTGATCCTGTAGAAGGGTCTCATCTTCTTCTGAAGGTCCAGTGGTGCTTATGGAGCTCTTGTCCTCTGGGAATGCAGCAGGCAAGGTGATCGTGGTGTTGCAGAGATGAGATTATATCCAGGTAGGAATGCTTGGTTCCTCCCCCTGGGCGGAGCATCCCACAATGGGATGATGTAATTTTATCAGTGCTGCAGTGACACTCAATGGCCCATTAACAGAAGATGGCACCTGGAGGGCGTTATCAGGGCTGAGCCATGGAAGAGATAAAGAACACTGCCCCACCTGTTGATAACAGTTTTTGGAGATGGGGACTGAAAACACTTTTGGTTACATCTGACACTGTAACCTGAAACAGTGAGGCAATCCCTGCTCGAGGTGGGGGTGAACACCACCCCCCTTACCCAAACTGGCTCAGGTGTAAAACCCTCACCCTGGGAAGGCCACGCACACAGGGGACAATGTCACACTTGCCCTGTCCCAGGGGAGACCTCTGTCCCTGTCACTCCCTTGCTCTCTTCTCTTTTTCTTTCCATCTCTCTCTACCTCACATTTACTGTTCAATAAAATCCACTTTGGATTTGATCTTGTTAGCACCTTAATTGGAACAGAGGCATCTCTCTAACAATTTTATTATCCAGATTGCAACATTATTTTGCACAGTGAGTTCAGGGCACTGTTGTCTGACCCCAAGTACTTTTGACAACATCCTGGTTCTATCCTCTGAGGAGTTTGTGGCTCTTTCTGGAGGAACTCTTGGAAACTTGTATGCAGTTTCCTCTGAGTGACTTTTGGGAGAACTTATGTGGAAAATGGCTCTTGTGGGTGGCCAGTGTAAAGAAAAATATTTTGTTTTCCTTCTTTGAAAAGTCTGTTAAAATCACTGGAGGAAAGGGACCAAATGATACCAGCAAGACTGACAAGGATCATTCACCTCAAAGTGAGGAACACAAGGCTACTTAAATCCTACAGGAAGCCCAGCTCAAGTAGCTAAATTCCCAAATAACTCCTGAATTCATGGGCTTTGGGGGGAGAAGCATTATTTTCTTGGTCCCTGTCACCTTTGTGATAGCTACACAGACCTCTCCCTTCCTTTAATAATCTGTATTGGGGCAAATTTCCATATTTCCATGGGTTTTTTTTTTGTTTTGTTTTTTTTTTTTTTTTTTTTTTTTTTTTTGGGACCTGCCAGCATCTGAGCTGGAGCTGTGTTGGAACTGATGAAATTTGGAATTGCCAGAGAATTGCTTCTGTTGTTGGTTTATTAATGTTTGGGATTTGTTTGTGTTTCCATCAGAAATGACTTGTGGGAAGAGCAAATCTTCCTCAAGGCATTTTATGGAGGGTTAAATTTGATTTCTGCCGAGTTTGTTTTGTCCAGTGTCCAGGGGATGCTCAAGGGGTCTCTGGTTTTGGTTTGGCCCTAATTTACTTCTGATTTGTCTTTATCAATTAAAAACACCTGAAAGATGACTAAAAAGAGTATTGACCAGAGATGTCAGAAGTCCCACCATTTAAGAGGTATTTGAGGTGGACTTTACTGTTTGGGAACATATTCTGGAGGATTTGTGGGTTCTTGGGGGATATCTGGTAGTATTCTCCATATCTTTCCACTCCAAAACCCAATGTGGATTTGTCTGTCACCTCAAAGTGACTCAATCCTACCTCAAAATGGCTGGTTCTCACCTCAGTCCCATGCTAAAATTGCTCAATTCCTCAGCCTCCAGGATGAGATGGGGTTGGAAGGAGATCGGGAGAAGTGAGATCCAAATTTGAGGTTGTGGGATCAGGATTGTGTGGGGCTGGGTGGGTGTGATTTATTTTGATAATAAGTAAAAGTATCAGAATTATTGATTTCTGTCCCATTCCTTTTCTGTCAGTTCTGATTTGATTTTCAGAGTGCTGCCTTCTCAGCTGATTTTGTTTGTGTCCTCCTGTCCCTGACTGAAAAGCAAGATGTGTTCTATTTGCCATCTGTATGGCAATTGTCCTGTGTTAAGTGGGCAGTTTTTCCTTATCTCTTCCACAATCAATCCTCCCTCAGGGGAGACATCTGCTGATAAGGGGCTATTGAATGTCACTGCATGACTGATAAGAACTGTAACATCCCACTGTGAGAAGTTCCACCCAGAGGGAGGAGCCAAGCATTCCTACCTGCATCTAGTCTTGAGATTCTGGCCCACCAACACAGCTTTTTCTGGGCTGGATTTTCCCATAGGAACAGCTGCTCCTTCCTCTTCAGAAGAAGATTCCCATTCCTACAGGATCACTTCTCCAACAGAACCACACCTGACACTGCAGGAGGACTGCAGCCACAATTCCAATTAGACTGTGGCCAACATCCTGTCCAGCAGGATTTCAGGTTGTATTCTGACTCTGTCAGTGTTGTTTTGGTTCACTGCATTGTTCATATTTTCATTTTCTTCCCTATTAAAAAAAAAATTGTGATTCCTGCTCCCATATTTTTACCTGAGAGCCCCCATTAATTTCAAATTAATACCAATTCTGAAAGAAAGGGTCTACATTTTTACATTTCAGGAGAGGTTCTTTCCATCCTTAGCAGACACCTCTCCTTCCAAACCAAAACACCTCCTTTCTCTCCTGCCTTCCTTTGCCTGCTCTGTTTCTCTCTCATTGCCTCCCTTGACCCAGGGCAGATCTCAGCAAAGTCCCTGCCCTGATTTAATTCCCAATCCATGAGCTATAGCAACCACAGGTGAAAATGTGAAGGCTGGCAGTGAAATGTCACTGTAAGATCTTGCTGCACTTGGCTTTTGGCTCTTTCATAAGAGCTTTGACTTCAAGGGCAGGAACATCCTTTTCCTGGCTGGGAACTGGAATTCCAGCCCCTGGGAGCGTGTGCCATGGATCCCAGAGGGGCATTCCCGAGGCTCCCAGGGTGCTATTCCTGCCATGCCTCCCAAGGAGCTGTGCAGGGCAGGTGACAAGGTGCAGCAGCTGTGTTGGTGCTGCAGTGCCACCATGGCCCCTGGTTCCAGGAGTTTCAGTACTGCCAACAGCGGTTCCTGGGTTCCATGGTGCCCTGCTGTGTCCCCATGGATATTTGGTGTCATGAAGTTCTTCAGTGTCACAATGGCCACCTCGCTCCATGAGCTTCCACAGTGTCCAAACGGCCTCCTTGGATGGGCAGTGTCACCGTGGACCATTGGCTCCATGCAGCCCCGCTGGGTCACCATGGACTCCTTGGTTCCATGAGGTTCTGGGGGTGTCTCCATGGTCTCCTTGGATCCTCCGTGTCACAATGGACCACTGGATCCATGTGGCCCTGCTGTGTCACCATGGCCCCTTGGTTCCATGGGATCCCAGGGTCACAATTGACTCCTTGCTTCCATGTCATCCCCTCAGTGCCAAAATGTCCCCTTCATTCCATGGGGAACACAAAAGATTTATAAAAACATTGAGCAAATCCCGCTTAAAACACTTGGGAACATCTGTTTGCATTCCAAAGACAAGTTAAAGGTGAGGCTGGCACCAGCAGCTTCCATCTGCAACATGGATCCAGAGAAAGGACAGGGACAGAGAACTCAGCTGGGAGACTCAGAGAATTCTGCTTCCAGAGATCATTTCTGACCACACTGTCCCTTGTAGAAAGGTGACACCACTCCAGGCAGCCTGTACTGAGCAGGTGGCTCCTGAGTGGGGTTTCTTGTTTAGGAAACCTGCTCAGGCTTTTCCATTTTTTTTTTCCCAACAGGAAAACTTCTCTTGTGTCTGTGTGCAGGCAGAGCCATGAGGATAGCAGGTGGGATATGGTGCAATGGGCTGGGACATGGAGCTGCAGAGCTCAGGGACAAGGTTCTGCTGCAGGGCACAGGGATGTCAGTGCCAGGTGGGCGATGTCAGACATGGTGAGGCTGGGGGTGAGGAACAGCTTGTCCAAACAGGGTCAGTCCTCAGGGGGCTCATTCTTCTACATGCCCAGACCTCCTAATGAGACACTGAGTATCAAGGTCACCAGGGGAATGCTTCTAATCAGCTCTCTCTGAACTGGAAACTAAGAATACTCACTTGATTAAAGAAAAAAATTCAGGAGGTGCACTTGGAAATCTTCCTCCTTACAAGGACTCCAAACTGACTCCAATCAGCTGCACAAGCCCAGGAGATTTGCAGACAATTGAATGAAGACAAAGCGCCCCTGAAGTATTCTTGCATTTTGATGATCCCCATGATGGATTTGGGGCTGAGTCCAGAACCCTCAGGCACTGAGAGAAGGCTGAAGAAGCTGCTCAAGGAGCCAGGAGCAAAACTCCAAGTCCCTTGGAGCATCACTGGGCCCCACTGAGGGCAGGGACTGCCAAAGGCTCTCAGGGACTGGTGAGAGCAGATCCTTGAGGCCAGGATTGCAGGGAGCCCAAGGCTCAGAGCAGGGAACTGCAATGCTGAGCAAGGCCTGGGCTGGCTGGGGGAAGCAGAAAGGCCAAGCCCTGAGCCCAGCCTGGCACAGCAGGGCCTGTCCCTCACGGGTGGCTCGGGGCTGTTTGTGGGGCAGGGGGATGTGAGGGGCAGCAAGGACAAATGTCACAAATCTGCGTGACCCTGCAGATCCTCATGGAACCAAGTGGCCATTGTGGCACTGTGCTGCCTCATGGAATCAAGGAGACCATTGTGAACTCAGAGACACCAAGGAACCAAGGGTCCATGGTGACCTTGTGCAGCTGCAGTGTCACAGAGGAGCCGTTGTGACACAGCGAGGGCACACGGAGCCGAGGGGCCATTGTGACACATCAGGGCTTTGTGGAACCATGAAGCCATTGTGACATTGCAAGGCCTCATGGAAGCATGGGGCCATTGTGACACTGCAGAATCAAGGGGAACATTGTGACACTCCAGGGCCTGATGGAACCAAGGAGACCATTGTGACACTGTGGGGTCCCAGGAAACCAAGGGAACATGGAACAGGTCTGGCTGGCTGGGCCTCCTGGGGACCACCTGACAGGTCTGGCTGACCTTGGCATGTCGAGGGCTACTTCTCATCTGCCCCTGAAGCACTGGGGTGTTGGCCTGATTTTTTAAGATTTTCTAAAACCTTCTGAGTTTACATTCTTGTAGCAAATTTTCTCACACAACTTTCTGTAAATAACTTACTGCTTTGCATTCCTTCATAGAGGAGGGGAAATTTGATGGACGGTAGTTTTGTCCAGTGTCATTGGAGAGGTGGCACTTTCACCCTCCAATCCACTGTCACCTTTGGAAAACTATAAATGTTGGAGTCAGAAATAAATTACATTTCTTTTACCGTCACAAACGCAAAGCTGCCCATCATGTTTACTCATGTCCCATAGTGACATTGGGGCTCTGGGCTTTCCTTCCTATGGGAGAGAACTATTCTTCTCCTCCAGGGGCCTATAGCCAAAACTGGAATTCCTCCGCCAAATTTCGTTATATTGCAAGGATTGTTTATAGATTAAATATGCCAGGAGAGACAGATCTGGCTGCCTTGGCCACCCAGGGGCCACCTCTCATCTGCCTTTCAAACACTGGGACCATGTGCTTTTCTTTATTATGGGGAAAAAACATCCATCTCAACCAGGTACCCATGGCCAAAATTGGGCATCTGCCTCCAGAATTCCCTATATCCAATGATAGCTCCCAGGAAAATGATGCCAGGAATCACAAATCTGGCTGGCCTTGGCTTCCTGAGGACTGGCACTCATGTGCCTCTGAAAATCTGGGGCTCTGTGCTTTCATTACTAATGAAAAGAATTCTTCTTCCTGTCCAGGTGCCCACGGCCAAAACTGAGATTCCACCTCCAAAATGCCCTATGTTCAAGGATAGCCCCTAGATGAAAGTTGTCAGGAGAGATAGGTCTGGCTGGCTTGGCCTAAGGCTGGCCACATCTCATCTTCTTCCAGAACACTTGGATTTTGAGCTTTTCTTTCCTATAGGAAAAAAAAAATCCATCCTGAGCAGGCTTCCATGGCCAAAACTGGGATTCCACCTCCAAAACTCTGTACATCCAACGATTGCTCCCAGTGAAATCTGCAAGGACAGACAGATCTGGCTGCCCTTGGCCTCTTGGGGATGCCCTTCACCTGCTCTCAAAACACTGGGGTCAGTGCTTTCCTTCCAATGAAAAAGACCTGTCCTTCTTCTCAAGGTGTTCATGGTCAAAATTAAGATTCCTTCTCCCAAATTCCATATATCCAAGGATCTGTCCATGACAAAAACTGTCAGGACAAACAAGTCTGGCTGGCTTGGCCTCTCAAGAGCCACCTCTCTTCACTTCTGTCTTTGAAACACTGGGGCTCTATTCTTTCCTTCCTATGGAAAAGAACTGTCCTTATCTACACAGAAATGGCCAAAATTGGGGTTCCACTTCCCAAATTCGCTATATCCAAGGGTTGCTTTCAAACAAAAGCTACCAGGACAGAGAAGTCTGGCTGCCTTAGGCTGCTGGTGGAAGCCTTTCATCTATCCCTGAAACACCGGTGTTCCGTGCTTTTCTTCCTATGGAAAAGAACCATCCTTCTCCTTCGGGTGTCCATGTCTGAAATTGGGATTCCACCTCTAAAATTCCCTATATCCAAGGGTTGCTCCCAGCCAAAATCTGCCAGTACCATCAAGCCTGGCTGCCCTTGGCCTCTGGTGGCTGCCCCTGCCACACTGGGGCTCGGTTCTTTCCTTCCCATGGAGATCACTGTGACACTGTGGGCACCTCATGGAACCAAGGGGATCATTGTGGCATCACTGGAGCCCATGGAACCAAGGGGCCATGGTGACATCGTGGGGCTTCATGGACCCAGAGACCATTATGACTCTGTGGGGCCTGATGGAACCATGGAGACCATTCCAACCCTTCAGGGCCCCGTGTCACCAAGGGGGCATTGTGACACCTCAGGGCCTCCTGGAAGCAAGGGACCCCATTGAAGCGAGGGAACATGGACCAGGTCTGGCTGGCCTGGCCTCCCAGGGGCCACCTGACAGGTCTGGCTGATGTTGGAATGCCAAGGGCTGCTTCTCATCAGCTCCTGGAGCAAAGGGGCTATGTGCTTTCCTTGCTATAGAAAAGAACTGTCTGTGTTCAGATGCCCATTGCCAAAACTGGTATTATCCCTAAACAATCTCCTGTATGCAAGGTTATGTTTTAGGAAAAAACAGCCAGCTCTGGCTGTCCTTGAACTGTGGTGGTCACCTTTCATCTGTCCCTGAAAAAATGGGGCTGTGTTCTTTCATTCCTGTGGAAAAGAAATGGTCTTCTTGTCCATGGTCCATGGCCAAAATTAGAATGTGGCCTCCTAAAGTCCGTATATCCAAGGATTGCTCCCAGACAAAAGTAGCCAGGACAGAGAGGATGGGTTAGCCCTGTCCTCTGGTAATTTTCACAGATCATGAGCTTAATATTTTTATTAGAAAACACCTTGGAGAGGGCCCAGGGATCTCCCAATGAGAGGTTTTGGGGGCTTGGGCACATGAGCACTACACATGGACAAGTTAGAGATGAGAAAGCCTGGCTGGGTCTCTCTCCCTTCTGGCCCCACAGAGGTGCCGAGGCCGGCCCAGCCCCGTCTCGGCCGTGGGGCCGGGCGGCTCCTGCCGTGGGGCCGGGCCCCTTCCCAGGGAGCCGCCAGGCGCCATCGGCTGCCGGGCAGGGCAGGGGAGGCCGCGGGGCCGAGGCCGGGCCGTGGCTGCGGGTGCTGACATCTGGCCCTGCCGAGCCCTGCCCTGCCGCCAGCCCGGGCCCGGCCAGGATCCGCCGGGCCCCAGGAGCAGCCCCGGGCCGGGCCGGCTCGGCCAAGGCTCTGCCGCCCTTGGGCTTCGCCCGCAGCCGGCGGGCAGGGCAGGAGAAGCCATCGGCCCCGGCCGTGCTGCTGCTGGGCTCTGGCCTGGCTGCTGAGATCCTGGCCCTGCCCCAGCGCGGCCCAGCCTGACACAGCCCCAGCGCAGCCGCTGCAGGAACCTCCATGGCAAAACAGCTCCGGCCGCAAGCACCGAGCCCGGCCGGGCTCACGGAACCATCTGCAGCCCCGGGAGATATTGACTCTGACAGTGCTGCCATCCTCCCTCCCGTGAGAGAAAAGGACACAGGGCAGGCACACAGAGGAGCAGCATGAACACACCGAGGGCAGGGAAGGGGAAGTTGAGTCCCAGATGGGCGGGATGAGGAGATGCCTTGATCTTGGGGCTGGAATACTCTGCTAAAGCTGTGGAGAAGGATGTCATTGATACATCAGACTCTCTTTCTCCCTGTAAGGCATTGAAAACATAGAGAGATGACTTGTTTCAGCAAAGGCCTCCATGCTAAAGTAAGCAAATGTTGAAGTAGCTGTGATCCCATGAGAGGTTTGAACAGAAAAAGGGAGAACAGTGATGAGACCCTGTGCCCTCAGGGAGAGAAGAAAACCTCTGTTCCCAGAGATGAAGATGATTTCAGAAAGAGATGAAGAGAACCGTTGCTCTTAAACAGCTCATTTCAAAATTAATACCCCATAAGCTGACAAGGGCCATAAGCACATCTGTGGGAAAAGATGGGATGGAGTTAATGATTGCAGATTTCTCCAGGCAGCTGCTATTTGTGGAAATGAAAAGCCATGAGATAACTGTTTTCTTGCGTAGAAGTGTCCATAACATTAACAAGAGGAACTTCTCTGCCTAAGTGCAGTGAAAAAAGACTATTTTAGAGGTGGTAAACTGACTGAAAATTTTAGGTTTTGTCTCTTTACATTGTCAGGTTGTATGGAGAGAGGAAGTGTTCTGAAAGTTTTGTTCTGATTCTTATTACTCTTTCTTTAGTTATTATTAATACAATTTTATTTATAACCTTTTAAAATTTTGAAAACACTTTGCCTTTCTCCTAATCCTATCTCACAGCAGGAAATGAGTAAGTATATTCTAGTGAGTGCACTGGTAATTAGCCAGCAATGAACCCATCACACTAATTGAAGCATTGGCTGAGAAATCTCAAAATGATGAACCAAAACCACTACAGAAACTTCCTGAAAAACTGCACAAGAGCAGAGAGAAATTGAGGCAGACCCATGGTTTGTCAGGACATACTTGATCATAATGACCCCTGTTCTGCATTTGGAGCTGAGCCCTGGAACCTCAGAGCCTGAGAGGAGATTGCACAAACCTTTCCCGGAGTCAAGGTAGTAGGAAAACTGCAAAGTGGTTGGAGTCTAAAGCATTAATGGGAACCACAAAGGTCCATCTATACCACAGGCTCTTCATGGAGTCCTTGGAGGAGAGAACTGGAGGCCAGGATGGCACAAAAACCTGTCAGATATTCAAAATGGCACAAAGAACTCTCACTGTGGAAAGGAAAATCCAAAGTACCTTGCAAAAGTTAAGAATCTCAAAGTATTCATGAGCCCCACTGAGTGTCAGTGCCAAGCTCTCAAGGGACTCATTTTAGCAGATAATTGGGGCCATGATTGCACAAACTTCTCACAGTCGGTAGCAAAAGGGGAACACCAAGTACTTTAAAAGAACTGAAGTACCTTGAAGCTTTAATGGGCCCCACTGAGTGTTGCTCCTGACAAAGCCTCTCCAGGGACTAATTACAGCAGATAATTGGAAGCCATGATTGCACAAACCTCTCAGAGACTCCAAGGCAAAAGCAAAAGCCAAAGTCCTTTGAAAAACCTGCAGTCCCTGGGAGCAAGAAGGACCCCCTGGGGCCATTCCTGACCAAGGCTCCCCAGGGACTCCTTCCAGCAGATCCTTGAGGCCACTGGGATGTGGGCATGGGGGGGATGCTGAGGGCAGGACCAGGGGCTGACAGTGCCCAGCCTGGCTGGGGCTGTGCCAGGAGGCCCCAGGGCCTCAGGACAAGGTGTCTCCTCACAGCCCTTGGTGGCACAGACCCTGCTGTGCCCCAGGGCACCAAGACTTGGCTTCTCTTTGTCCCCACCTGGCATCAGTGCCTCCAGTTCTCTGCTCTGCCTGGGGCCTGGGGACACTTTGTCAGTCGTGTCCCTCAGTGGGACCCATTAAAAGTCCAAGAAACTTTGGAGTTGGATTCTGACTTGGAGTTCTGGAGAGGTTTCTGCAGCTCCCTCTCAGGGCCTGATGTTCAGGGCCTGAGCACAAAGCCCCAGAGGGTCATTAAAGTCCTTGTGCTGTGTCTGTGCTGCTGAGCTGAACCGGGCTCCTGGCACAGAGGATGATCCTGGTAACCAAGCAGAGCTTCAAAAGCACATTTCTCTTGCTGAGCAGCTCTTCTCCCAGCCCAGCAGGGCTGGGGCACTGCCTGCAGCCAGCCCGGGCACAGCACAGAGGCACAGAGAGCTTCAATCAGTCAGGGCTGGGAAGGGGCCGAGAAGTGCCTGGGGCAGAATCACTGCCAGCCCTTGGCACAGGAACCTCTGGCTGCAGGACAATGCAGCTGCAGCTCCTGGAGTGATCTCCTAAAGCTGGAACATGCCAATGCCCACAGCCCCTGTGAGTGCATTCTCTGCTCATCTCCTGTGCAGAGCAGCCAGGGGTGCCCAGGGCTGTCCTGCAGAGCAGGGTCCTGCAGCCCAGGACGCTGTGCTGGGCCAGGGACTCTGCTGCCTGCCAGGGACAGCTCTCAGCCAGTCCTAGAGCTGCTCCCAGCGCTGGGGGCCAAAATCTGGGTGGTAGGAGACAGCTGGAAAGGGTTGGAAGTGTTCTCCTTGTGTGGTGTGATGAGGATGCTGCATTGTTCAGGACTGCTCCCAGCACGATATTTAACTCCAGAGCATTTTCAAGCAGATTATTCAGGGATCACAGCAAGGCAGGGGCTGCATAAATAGGAAAATTTGCCTTTTTTAATGTACTGCTATGTGTTGCCTGAATGTGAAATTTCTCCTACGTATTCATCTCTCAGTTCAGGTCGAAAAAAATAAAAAGGTTTTTTCTCAGATCGGGATAAACAAGGCAGTGACAGAAATCAGCACAGGGCCCCTTAAAGGCAGCATCAGTGTCGCTTTCCCAGCCTCATCAGGGTTGTTCTGACATTGCCATCAGAACCGGCAGATCCAGAGCTGCCTCTGGGCTGTGCCAGGTCTGGGAGGGGTCTGCAGGGCAGAGCTGAGCCCCCAGGGCTGGACTGGGCTCTTGCAGCTCTGGCAGGGCACAGCGCTGGGAACAGGGAAGCAGCTGCTGGCAGAGACAGCTCGGGCCACAAGACCCCGGGATAGGCAGTAAGGGGAAGTGCCCCCAAGCTGTGCTGGGATATTTAAAGTCCTCTCCAAACCCAGCTATTCCATGATTACTTTTATTACAGATCCCCATGCCAAGACAGGACAAATGTCCAACAGCAGCTCCACCAGCCACTTCCTCCTGCTGGCACTGGCAGACACGCGGCAGCTGCAGCTCCTGCACTTCTGCCTCTTCCTGGGCATCTCCCTGGCTGCCCTCCTGGGCAACGGCCTCATCATCAGCGCCGTAGCCTGCGGCCACCACCTGCACACGCCCATGTTCTTCTTCCTGCTCAACCTGGCCCTCAGCGACCTGGGCTCCATCTGCACCACTGTCCCCAAAGCCATGCACAATTCCCTCTGGAACACCAGGAACATCTCCTACACAGGATGTGCTGCACAGCTCCTTTTTTTTATTTTCTTCATCTCAGCAGAGTATTTCCTCCTGACCATCATGTGCTATGACCGCTACGTGTCCATCTGCAAACCCCTGCACTACGGGACCCTCCTGGGCAGCAGAGCTTGTGCCCACATGGCAGCAGCTGCCTGGGCCAGTGCCTTTCTCAATTCTCTGCTGCTCCCAGCCAATACATTTTCCTTGCCCCTGTGCCATGGCAATGCCCTTGGCCAGTTCTTCTGTGAGGTGCCACCGATCCTCAAGCTCTCCTGCTCCAAATCGGACTTCAGGGAACGTGGGCTCATTGCATTTAGTTCCTGTTTAGGACTTGGATGTTTTGTGTTCATTGTTTTCTCCTATGTGCAGATCTTCAGGGCTGTGCTGAGGATCCCCTCTGAGCAGGGACGGCACAAAGCCTTTTCCACCTGCCTCCCTCACCTGGCCGTGATCTCTCTGTTTGTCAGCACTGCAGTATTTGCCTACCTGAAACCCTCTTCCATCTCCTCTCGATCCATGGATCTGTCAGTGTCAGTTCTGTACTCGGTGGTGGCTCCAGCCCTGAACCCCCTCATCTACAGCCTGAGGAACCAGGAGCTCAAGGCTGCAGTGTGGACACTCATGACTGGATGCTTTCACAAACATTAAATGGCTGGCCAATTTCTGCAAATCACTTGTAATAAAATTAATCTTAGATACATCTTGTTGGTTTCATTTTGGAGGTCGTTTTTCCTTGTTTTACATATTAATGTTCTTAACAAATGTCATCCTCTGTGCCATTTCTGATTTTGTTTCTCTCCCCTTCCCTGTGGCCACAGACTGTGTCAATGAGGGGCTGCATCCTCTGTGGCTTTAAAGGAACTAAAGGACCTCCCAGCAGAGTTTTCTGCAGAGATGTCCTTTTGTTGCCTTCTCTGGAGCTGCAGCAGCAATGTCTGTGTGCAGAGCTGGGGCAGATCAGTGCTGGCACAGCAGCTCTGCTCCTGCTGGCCACACCATTCCTGATCCAGGCCAGGAGCCATTGGCCTTCTTGGCCACCTGGACACACTGCTGCTTATGTCCAGCCTGCTGTCCATCAGTCCCTGCAGGTCCCTTTCTGCCTGGCTGCTGTCCAGCCCCTCTGTCCCCAGCCTGTAGCACTGCAGGGGTTGTTGTGGCCAAAGTGCAGGATCCGGCACTTGGACTTGTTAAACCTCACCTTGTTGGATTTGGGCCCTGGATCCAGTCTGTCCAGGGCCCTGTGCAGAGCCCTTCTACCCTCCAGCAGATCTGCACTCCCAGACAACTTGGTGTCACCATGGTTCCATGAGTCCCCAGAGTGTCCCAATGGTCTCCATGATTCCATGAGGCCTCCCAGTGTCACAATGTCCCTTTGTTTCCATGGGACCCCTTGGTGTCACAAAGTCCCTTGGATCCTTGGGCCCTGCAGTGTCACAATGTCACCATGGTCCCCAAGGCCCTGCAGTGTCACAGTGGATCCTTGGTTCCATGAGGTCTGGCAGGGCAGCAATGCTCTCCTTGGTCCCACAGTGTCACAATGGCCTCTTGGTCCCAAGGGCCACCATGGTGTCAAATATGTTCCCTTAATTCTACAAGTCCTCGAGGAGCAGCACTGGCCCCTTGGTTCCATATATTTTTAGACTGTATTAGAAGGTGCTGGGGATCAATATCAATTGGACATTGCTGATATCAATCAATAAACAGGAAAAGAAAACTTAACAGGACAAAACAATTCTCTCTGCATTTCAATACAGTATATTCACTTTGAATAAACTTCAGAAATCTGTCTAATTCACCACAGAGGAATTGAGGACATGAATTATTTCCAGAGGCTTTTCTTGTTCAGGTATTTAGAACATATGTTTATGTGCCTTTTTCACGGAATTCCTGAACAGAGGAGCTCAAGAAAGAAGAGCCCTTTGGAGTAGGATAATTCATCAGCAACCTCCAAGTGGCTGAGGATTCATCCCCATCAGAGCAGCAATGAGCAGAAATGGGCACAGCTTTGTGGCTGCCCCAGCTCTGGGATGGGCCCTGGGCCTGGAGCAGGAGCAGCTCTGGAGGGCCCCAGGGCCGGGGCTCTTGTGCTGGCCTGGGCAGATGGGATGGCAGGAGGGGCTGCAGAGCTCTCAGCACCTCAGGCAGAGGGGAGCAGGGCAGCCAGGGAGCTCCTTTGGCCTTGGCCAAGCCCCTTCCCCCATGGTGGGGCTGAGTCCTGGCTGAGCTGCAGCTGCTGCTGTGCCCTTGGCAGGGGCTGAGGCCGTGGGGCAGTGCCCAGAGCAGCCTGGGCTGAGCAGAGCTGTGGGGCCAGAGCCGGCTGGGCTGTGCTGGGGAGAGGCCCTTGGTGCTGCCCAGAGCTCAGGGCAGCTGGCAGAGCTGGCAGGGAGCTGGGCTGGGCTGGGAGAGCCTGGCACAGGAACCATCAGTGTCCATCTCAGCCTGGCTGAGCGGGCAGGGGCAGGACTCAGCCCAGGCCTTGTGGGGCAGGGCCAGCGCCTGGGCAGGCATTGAAAACAGGCAAGAGCCCGAGAGAGGAGGCTGCTCTGTGCCCTTGGGGCATGGACAGAGCAGGGAGGGGCCCAGGACATTTGTCAGCGCCAGCCTCTGTCTGTGCCAGCCCTGGGCAGCCCTGGCTGCTGAGCCCAGCTCTGCCCTGGGCTGAGTTTGGCTGTGGCCCAGCTCCATCCTCCTGCGGGGCTCAGGGCCTGTTCCCGGCCATGGCCAGCCCTGGCCGCCTCTCTGCCGGCCCAGAGGCCGGCAGAGCCCGGGCAGGGCTGTCTGTGCAGCCCCACAGGTGCCACGGGCTCGGCAGGAGCTGGCAGAGGCTGCCCAGCAGGGAGGCCATGGGGCACAGAGCCCCAAGGCTGCCCAGGGCCCCACGGCAGAGGGGCCGTTCCCAGCCGCAATGCTCCCGTCCTGGGCTGGGCTGCACAGGGGCTGTGGCACCATGGCTGGGCCAGCACAGGGCCACCGAGGGGCCACGCAGCCGCTGCCGGGGCTGGCAGCAAGGCCGGGCACAGACAAGGAATTGCTGAGCATGGCCTGCGCTGGCCAGGGCTGCCTGTGCCCAAGGCAGAGCTCAGCTGCCCTTGGGGCTGCAGGAACACTCAGGAGCCCAAAGAGCCTCCATGGCTGTGCTGGAGACCAAGGCTGGAGCAGGGAAATGCAGGGCTGCTGCGCCATGGGGAAGCCATGGAATTCCAGCTCACACCTCAGCTCTCTGATGATCCCGGCACCGTGCTGGGCCCTGTTCCAGACTGGAGCAGAGCAGATGTTGATGGCACAGGAGTCCTGCGGGGCTGGCAGGGACCTGCAGCTTGCAAGGTGCTCTGCTCTCCCTCAGCTCCTCTCTGACAGATCCAATCCCAGCTGGGCATCTCAGGGCACAAGTGGCACTGCCTGTCCATGGGCACACAGCTGATGTCTGCCTGGAAATGGGCTTAGTTTTAAGATATCTTGTTATACAAGGACATTTTTATTCTCTGGGTTAGTTTGCTACTTTTAATAAATATCAAAGTGTTCCCCACCAGTAACAGGAATTTCCTGGCGGTGTACTGTTGGGGAAAGAGAAGAAATACTGATCTTCCCATCTTCTTGAGTCACCAATATTCTCTTTATAACATCTCCCCCATTCTTCAGGAGTTTCCAGTTCTCCTGTTGAAATGGTCATGTGTAAGGGCATCTCTTCACTAGACCAGCTGGTTCTATGTCCTTACTGTTGCCCCCAGATTTCTTCCTCTAGATGCTCTCTGGTCATTCAAGGGCCTCTCAACTGACTGGTTTCATGCTTTGAGCAACAGGGAGTGACCCAATCTTTCTGAAGTTCTACTAAATAAGAATGATATCTTTTTGTGTTTATATCCATCACAGAATTACCATTTCTTATGTCTTTGTCTAAAACTGTTCCTGTACAGAAATCCCCTGGGGATGGGGGACATGCCAGATGCTGCTGGGACATCCCAGAGAGCTGAGGGAATAGCTGTGATGGTTATTTAACTGCTCAAATGTTCAACTTGTGTTTGCTGGCAAGAAACCTTTCTGTGCTTCTGAGTGCCACCAGTCCCTGAGCCCAAAGGACACAAACCTGATGAGTTGTGGCTCCCACTGCAGGGGCTGCACTTGGACCTTGGCTCTGCACAGGAGAGCTCTTCATCCACTTTCCCTCATTTTCTCCCTCTGGGCATGGAGGCAGCTCCTGACTTCAACCTGTGACTCGGGTGTGTGCAAAGAGCAAATCTGGGCAGAATCGGGGCCGGGAGGGTTTGGGGGGACCTTGGGATCTGTGCTGGGCACAGAAGGTGTTTTCCATTGCTCTGAGACTGTCTGCTGTGCAAAGTGGATTTAATATCCAGCAGAGCAATGACTTCAGGATTTGATAGAGCTGCGCCTTCCCCAGGCTTTGTTGGCTGGCAATAAATGAACATCCCTCTGTGTCTGGGGCAGCTCCTTCTCCAAGGAAAGCAGGTGGGAGTTGGAGCCGAGGAGCTGAAAGCTGCAGGTGCAGCCTGGCCTGGAGGGAGCTCAGATTTGCACAAGGCTGCTCTGAGTGCCAGGGCTGGGATGGGGGAAATGGCAGGGTGGGGGTAGGGACAGAGTCTGATGGATTGTCAGCCATGAAGGGTCTTGATTTGCATATCTATTCCAACTGCATGGGGAGGTACTTGGATTCAGTGTCAACTGGAGATTGCACATATCAATGTATTAACTAAAAAATCAAAACAGGACCTAAAAAATGGTTTCTCACTCCCTGTGTAAATAAAAGTCATTCCTTTCAATTACACTAATGGAATCCGCCTAACCAACCACAAAGGATTTGAAAGCTTAAATCAAAATATTCCCAGAGGCTTGGCTTGTTAATGTGTTCTGAATGCTAATGAGCCCTGGGGCACTGAATTCCTGCACTGAAGAGCTGAAGGCTGAACAATCCTCTGGAGCAGTAAAATTCAACAGCAGCCACCAAGTTGCTGAGGATGTCAGCAGCCCCCACTGAGGCCATCCCTGCCCAGAGACCCTGGGGGAATGGGCAGACAAGGAGAGCGTCCCTGGGGCTGGGGCAGCAGAACTCAGAGGCACCAGCGGCTCCAGCTGGGCAATGGAGTGTGGGATGGGGCTGTGAAAGCCCTGCCTGGGCTGTGCCAAGCAGGACACAGAAGCCTTGACCCCCATCCACTAAAAAACTCTCTCAAGGAGACATTTAAATGGAGTGACAATAATTTGTGTCCTCTGAGTTGGATGCACTGGAGCAACACTATCAAGAGTTTCTCAGGAGCTCTAAGCAACAAAACAGCCTTTACTGGGAAATTTAGAAAATCAGTGAAACTTTGGCAAATATTTTAATATGGCATTCAATCAACAGAAAAAGCTTCTCAAAGCATTGACTTGGCCCATTCAACTTCACAAACTCTGAGCCTGTTCAATTTTAAGTTAATCAATATTTGCAAGTGTACAGAAATAGAAGAGGTAGATACAAAAAGAGAGAACAATAAGATACAGAGAAGCACACACTCAGCTACCAACTCCTGGATTCCAGCAATGTTCAGCTGGAAATTCCAAGAGGAGGTAGGGTCAAGATGTGTGCTTGCCTTGTGGTCAGCCTTAAATACCCCTTGGTCTTCCTGGGCCTTCCCCCAGGTGGGACTTGGGGTCATTTGGTCACTCAGGAGCTGGGCTGGGGCTCCAGAGGTGGCTGTGCAGCATTGCCTGTGCTGTGCCAGGGACTGGCAGACACTGCTGGGCTGGGATAGAGGCTCTGGGGGGATTGGGGTTCCAGGGCAGGGCAGGGCTGGGGTTCCAGGGCAGGGCAAGGCTGGACCTGCTCCTTCCTCCCCCACACATGAGATGTTTCCAGCCAACAATCTCCTCCAGTCTGTCACAACAGTCAACATTGGAGGTGAAATCCCAATATGGCCATTGCTATGGTCAGTTTCCATGGCAACCATCTCCAGCCCCTGTAGCTATGGTCAGTTTCCATGGCAACCATCCCCAGCCCCTGTTGCTATGGTCAATTTCCATGGCAACCATCCCCAGCCCCTGTTGCTATGGTCAGTCCCTGGGCAGCTCCATGGAGACCCCATGCCAGGGGTGGTTGCCATGGACACCAGCTCAGGCCTGGAGCCCATTGCCATGGCAACCATTGGCACTCCCATCCGCAGGGTCATGGATCCAGAACCACAGAATTGGCTGAGCTGGGAGGGACCCATCAGGATCCTCGAGTCCAACTGCTGGCCCTGCACAGGACACCCCAACACTGCCAGCCTGGGCCTGGCAGCGCTGTCCAAACGCTGCTGGAGCTCAGAGAGCCCTGGAGCTGTGACCCTTCCCTGGAGAGCCTGGGCAGTGCCCCAGCAGCCTCTGGGCAAAAACCTTTTCCTGAGATCCAACCTCAGCCTACCCCGACTCAGCTGCAGCCGGTCCCTCCACTCCTGTCCCTGGGCACCAGAGTGAAGAGGTTCCCTCAGCCCCAGCCAGGGACCTGCTCCCAAGGCTGCTGCCATGGCCACCAGGGCTGGCACCAGCTGGGATGCTCGGTTTCCACAGGCCGGGGTTCAGGAATGGCATGTCTCAATTTCCTGCTCCCACTCAAACCCCGCAGGCACTCATTGCCCTCCCACCTTCCATTGAAGGAAAAAAGGGAAAGATCTCAGGCTGGGATAAGAACAATTTACTGGGAACAGCAACAAGATAAGGAACAAACAGAAACAGAAAAAATATTAACAGAAGGGATAAGAAAAACCAGATACAGGGAAAACTACATCACCATCAATTGTATCTTTTTGTCCACGTGTTTCCTCCTGCATGGAAAGGACACCCTTCTCCTCAGGTAAAGACAGAGAGAGAATCCCTTTCCTGCCCCGGTAATGACCTGAGGTGGGAGTGAATGTAGTGACAGGGCCATGGCCAGACCCTCATGTCCTTCAATCCCATATCAGGCCATTGGCAGGGGCAAGGAAAGGGACAGGTGTCTTCCCAGCATGGATCACAGGGAACATGGATCACCAAGGCTCTTCCCAACAGGGTCCTCCAATGGGCGATGAAGCTGGAGCAGTGCACAAAGCTCTTCCTGCAGCTGGGGAATTTTCAGGGCTTCCCTTACCGGTGGCTCCGTTGGTGTTTGGTCAAGTGAGAGCTCTGGGTGAAGCTCTTCCCACACTGGGGACACAAGTAGGGCCTCTCCCTGGTGTGGATGTGCCAGTGCCTGACAAGGTGGCAGTTGCGCTTGAAGCCCTTGCCACAGTCAGGGCAGAGGAAGCGCCTCTCCTCAGTGTGAATCCGCTCATGCCGGAGGAGATGGGAGCTGCTCTGAAACCTCTTTCCACAAGTGGGGCACATGTAGGGCCTCTCCCCAGTGTGGATGCGCTGGTGTGTGACGAGGGTGGAGTTGTGTTTGAAGCCCTTCCTGCAGTCAGGGCAGCGGAAGGGCCTCTCATCCTTGTGAATCCGCTGATGTACAAGGAGATTGCAGCTATTGTGAAACCTCTTCTGACACTCGGGACACTCGTAGGGACTCTCCCCAGTGTGGATGCGTTGGTGGATGATGAGGTCGGAGCTCCGTCTGAAGCCCTTCCCACACTCCCCACACTTGTAGGGCCTCACCCCAGTGTGGATGTGTAAGTGGCTGACAAGGTGGGAGTTGCAGCTGAAGCCCTTCCCACACTCTCCACACTCGTAGGGCCATTCCCCAGTGTGGATCATCAGGTGTCATTTCAGATTGTTGCTCCGCCTGAAGCTCTTCCCACACTCCAAGCACTTGTAGGGCTTCTCCCCATCATGAAGCTTCTCAGGGACCACCAGCTCTGAGCTCTGGCTGAAGCTCTGCCCACCTTCCTGGCCCAGGGTGTGTCTTTCCTCCTCAGAGCATCCTGGACTGGGCTTGCATCCCCTCCTCCAGTGGGATCTCCAGGGATTTTCCTCCCTGTTGAATTCCTGTGCTGTGGAGTTGCTCAAAACAGCCTCTTCCATGAGGTTCTGCTGCAGGGATTTGTCCTTCCTGGTCTCCATCCTCAGCTCCTGATCTGGGGGAGGAAGGACAAGGAGAGGATGGGATTTGCCTCCATGCCACAGGGAAGGGCAAGGAGATCCCCCCAGAGTATCTCCAGCAGGAGGGCACCGGCAGCGGGGCTGTCCTGCAGCTGGGGGCCAGGCTGGGCTGGGAGATGGAGCAGGAGAGAGGGGGAAAGGGGCACTGACTTCCTCCTCACCTGCCTCGGTGTCCCAGGGCATCTTCCTCTTCCTCGCAACCTTCTCCATCTGGGAAACGTTTGGGTATGGGAAATCCTGTTTTTGGAGGAAAACAAGGGATGAGTACAGTGAGTTTTGTAGTGGTTTGAAGGCAAACCAGGGGGAGAGTCTAAGCCAGAATGACAATTGAGTAAGAAAATTAAGATCAAGGCAATGATACAGAAACACTGGATTAATCTGACAGAGCCAGGATATAACCTGACAACCCGTTGGTCAGGGTGGTGGTAGCAGTCTGATGAAATGGTGGCTGCAGTCCGGCTGGAGTGATGAACGTGATTCTGTCAAAGCAGTGATCCTGTAGAAGGGTCTGGTCTTCCTCTGAAGGTCCAGTGGTGCTTATGGAGCTCTTGTCCTCTGGGAATCCAGTAGGCAAGGTGGTTGTGGTGTTGCAAATGGTGAGATTATATCCAGGTAGGAATGCTTGGTTCCTCCCCCTGGGTGGAGCATCCCACAATGGGATGATGTAATTTTATCAGTGCTGCAGTGACACTCAATGGCCCATTAACAGAAGATGGCCCCTGGAGGGCGTTATCAGGGCTGAGCCATGGAAGAGATAAAGAACACTGCCCCACCTGTTGATAACAGTTTATGGAGATGGGGACTGAAAACACTTTTGGTTACATCTGACACTGTAACCTGAAAAAGTGAGGCAATCCCTGCTCGGGGTGGGGGGTGAACACCACCCCCCTTACCCAAACTGGCTCAGGTGTAAAACCCCCACCCTGGGAAGGCCACGCACACAGTGGACAATGTCACACTTGCCCCGCCCCAGGAGAAATCCCTGTCCCTGTTACTCCCTTGCTCTCCCCCCTTTTTTCTTTCTTTCCATCTCTCTCTACCTCACATTTACTGGTCAATAAAATCCACTTTGGATTTGGTCTTGTGAGCACCTTAATTGGGGCAGAGGCATCTCTCTAACAATTTTATTATCCAGATTGCAACATTATTTTGCACAGTGAGTTCAGGGCACTGTTGTCTGACCCCAAGTTCCTTTGACAACATCCTGGTTTCCTCCTCGCGGAGGTTCTGCCTCTTTCAGGAGGAACTCTTGGAAACTTGGATGCAGCTTCCTCTGAGCGACTTTTGGGAGACCTTATGAGGAAAGTGGAAGTTGTGGGTGGCCAGGGTAAAGAAAATATTTTGTTTTCCTTCTTTGAAAAGTCTGTTAAAATCTCTGGAGGAAAGGGACCAAATGATACCAGCGAGACTGACAAGGATCGTTCACCCCAAGGTGAGAAACACAAGGCTACTAAAGTCCTACAAGAAGCCCAGCTCAAGTTACTCCCAAATAACTTTTGAATTTACATGCTTGGGGGGAGAATCATTATTTTCTTCATCCCTGTCACCTTTGTGACTGCTACACAGACCGTTCCCTTCCTTTTAATAATCTGTATTGGGTCAAATTTCCATATTTCATTTTTTGGAACCTGCCAGCTGTGCAGAAACTGATGAAATTTGGAATTACCACGGAATTGCTTCTGTTGTTGGTCTATTAATGTTTGGGATTTGTTTGTGTTTCCATCAGAAGTGACTTGTGGGAAGAGCAAAACTTCCTCAAGGCATTTTATGTAGGGTTAAATTTGATTTCTTCTAAGTTTGTTTTGTCCAGTGTCCAGGCGATGCTCAAGGGGTCTCTGGTTTTGGTTTGGCCCTAATTTACTTCTGATTTGTCTTTATCAATTAAAAACACCTGAAAAATTACTAAAAAGAGTATTGACCAGAGATGTCAGAAGTCCCACCATTTTAGAGGTATTTGAGGTGGAATTTACTGTTTGGGAACATATTCTGGAGGATTTGTGGGTTCTTGGGGGATATCTGCTAGTATTCTCCATATCTTTGCACTCCAAAAGCCAAGGTGGATTGGTCTGTCACCTCAAAGTGGCTCAATCCCACCTCAAAATGGCTGGTTTCCACCTCAGTCCCATGCCAAAATTGCTCAATTCCTCAGCCTCCAGGATGAGATGGGGTTGGAAGGTGATTGGGAGAAGTGAGATCCAAATTTGAGGTTGTGGGGTCAGGATTGTGTGAGGCTGGGTGGGTGTGATTTATTTTGATAATAAGTAAAAGTATCAGAATTATTGATTTCTGTCCCATTCATTTTCTGTCAGTTCTGATTTGATTTTCAGAGTGCCGCCTTCTCAGCTGAATTTATTTGTGACCTCCTGTCCCAGACTGAAAAGTAAGATGTGTTCTATTTCCAACTGTATGGCAGTCGTCCTGTGTTAAGTGGGCAGTTTTTCCTTATCTCTTCCACAATCAATCCTCCCTCAGGGGAGACATCTGCTGATAATGGGCTATTGTCACTGCATGACTGATAAGAACTGTAACATCCCATTGTGAGATGCTCCACCCAGAGGGAGGAGACAAGCATTCCTACCTGCATCTGGTCTGGAGATTCTGGCCCACCAACACAGCTTTTTCTGGGCTGGATTTCTCAGAGGAACAGCTGCCTCTTCCTCTTCAGAGGAAGACACCTTTTCCTATAGGATCACTGCTCCAACAGAACCACACCTGACACTCCTGGAGGACTGCAGCCACAATTCCAATTGGATTGTGGCCAACACCCTGTCCAACAGGGTGTCAGGTTGTATTCTGACTCTCTCAGTGTTGTTTTGGTTCACTGCATTGATCATATTTTCATTTTCTTCCCTAATAAAAAGCTGTTATTCCTGCTCCCATATTTTTACCTGAGAGCCCCCCTTAATTTCAAATTTATAGCAATTCAGAAAGAAAGAGTCTACATTTCTTCATTTTAGGGGAGGCTCCTGGTTTCTTTAGAAGACACCTGTGTTTCCAAACCAAAACACCTCCTTTCTCTCCTGCCTTCCTTTGCCTGCTCTGTTTCTCTCTCATTGTCTCCCTTGACCCAGGGCAGCTCTCACCAAAGACCCTGCCCTGATTTAAGTCCCAATCCATGAGCTACAACAACCATGGGGGAAGTTATGAATGCTGGCAGTGAAATGTCACTGTAAGATCTTTCTCCGCTCAGCTTTTGGCTCTTCCATAAGAGCTCTGCCTTGAAGGGCAGGAACATCTTTTCCTGGCTGGGAACTGGAATTCCAGCCCCTGAGAGCGTGTGCCATGGATCCCAGAGGGACATTTCTGAGGCTCCCAGGGTGCTGCTCCTGCCGTGCCTCCCAAGGAGCTGTGCAGGGCAGGGGACAAGGTGCAGCAGCTGTGTTGGTGCTGCAGTGTCACAACAGCTCCTGGTTCCAGGAGTTTCCGCACTGCCATCAGCAGTTCCTGGGTTCCATGATGCCCTGCTGTGTCCCCATGGATATTTGGTGTCATGAAGTTCTTTGGTGTCACAATGGCCACCTCTCTCCATGAGCTTCCACAGTGTCCAAATGGCCTCCTTGGATGGGCAGTGTCACCATGGACCATTGGCTCCATTCAGCCCCAGTGGGGCACCATGGACTCTTTGGTTCCATGAGGTTCTGGGGGTGTCTCCATGGTCTCCTTGGATTCACAGTGTCACAATGGGCCACTGGATCCATGTGGCCCTGCTGTGTCACCGTGGCCTTTTGGTTCCATGGGACCCCAGGGTCACAATTGACTCCTTGCTTCCACGTCACCCCCTCAGTGCCAAAATGACCCCTTCGTTCCATGGGGGACACAGAAGATTTATAGAAACATCGAGGAAATCCTGCTTAACACTGCTGGGAATATCTGCCTGCATTCTAGAAAGAGGTTAAAGGTGAGGATGGCACCAGCAGGTTCCATCTGCAACAGAGGTCCAGGGAAAGGGCAGGGACAGAGAATTCAGCTGGGAGACTCAGAGAATTCTGCTTCCAGAGATCATTTCTGGTAACACTGTCCCTTGTAGAAAGGTGACACCACTCCAGACAGCCTGTACTGAGCAGGTGGCTCCTGAGTGGGGTTTTGCGGTGGTGTGTCTTTAATTTGATTTTTGTTCAATATCTGTTTCCCCGCCCCCTCCCTAATCTCTGCCTCTCCCCAGTTGTCAGTCTTCCCTAGCTCTCCCCTAACCCCCTCATCTCCAAGTTGTCAATCCTCCCTTTCCCTGCCCCTTTCCCTGGAACCTTCCCTGTCATTCATCCTAGCCCCCTCCTCTGCTTCCAGAGCATTCCCTGTCTGTTTAGTGAGACTCAAAACCCTATTGCTTATTTTGTGTTATTTCACTTCCCTGCTCCCCCTGATAGGTTTGTGATATGTTAGTTCTGCCCTAAACTCCTCCCCTGCTGTTCCCTCATTGGTTGCTGTTCCCTCATTGGTTGCTGTTCCTACACCCATCTCCCTGAATTCTTGTATAAAACCTCTGCTCCCGCCCCCGAGGGGTCTTGGGGCTCACTGAATAAAACCATCCTGTTCACCCCCAAGTCCCGTGTCGCCTCCATCTGTTCCCGCACCACCGACTGGGACTGCAGAGCTTCGCAGGGGGAGCGGCCGCCCGTTCTCTTCCCTCTCGCAGCCCAGCACGGCACCGCTCGGGGAATCGCGGCGAGGGGAGCGCATTGCCGCACTACAAAAGGGTTTGTTGTTTAGGAAACCTGCTCAGGCTTTTCCATTCTTTCCTTCCCACGAGGAAAACTTCTCCTGGGCCTGTGTGCAGGCAGAGCCCTGAGGAGAGCAGGTGGGACACGGTTCAATGGGCTGGGACATGGAGCTGCAGAGCCCAGGGACAAGGTTCTGCTGCAGGGCAAAGGGATGTCAGTGCCAGGTGAGCGATGTCAGACATGGTGAGCCTGGGGGTGAGGAGCAGCTTGTCCAAACAGGGTCAACCCTCAAGGGGCTCATTCTTGTACATGCCCAGACCTCCTAAGGAGACACTGAGCATCAAGATCACCTGGGGAATGCTTCTATCAGTTCTTCTCTGAACTGGAAACTAAGAATACTCACTTAATTAAAGAAAAAAAGTCATGAGGTGCACTTGGAAATCCTCCTCCTTCCAAGAACTCCAAACTGACTCCAATCAGCTGCACAAGCCCAGGAGATTTGCAGACAATTGAATGAAGACAAAGCCCCCCTGAAGGATTCCTGCATTTTGATGATCCCCACAGTTTATTTGGGCCCCTGTCCAGGATCCTGAGGCACTGAGAGAAGGCTGAAGAAGCTGCTCAAGGAGTCAGGAGCAAAACTCCAAGTCCCTTGGAGCATCACTGGGCCCCACTGAGGGCAGGGACAGCCAAAAGCTCCCCAGGGACTGGTGAGAGCAGATCCTTGAGGCCAGGATTGCAGGGATCCAAAGGCTCAGAGCAGGGAACTGCAATGCTGAGCAAGGCCTGGGCTGGCTGGGGGAAGCAGAAAGGCCAAGCCCTGAGCCCAGCCAGGCACAGCAGGGCCTGTCCCTCACGGGTGGCTCGGGGGTGTTTGTGGGGCAGGGGGATGTGCGGGGCAGCAAGGACAAATGTCACAAATCTATGTGATCCTGCAGATCCTCATGGAACCAAGTGGCCATTGTGGCACTGTGCTGCCTCATGGAATCAAAGAGACCATTGTGAACTCAGAGACCCCAAGGAACCAAGGGTCCATGGTGACCTTGTGCAGCTGCAGTGTCACAGAGGAGCCATTGTGACACAGCGAGGGCACACGGAGCAGAGGGGCCATTGTGACACATCAGGGCTTTGTGGAACATGAAGCCATTGTGACATTGCAAGGCCTCATGGAAGCATGGGGCCATTGTGACACTGCAGAAGCAAGGGGAACATTGTGACACTGCAAGGCCTCATGGAACCAAGGAGACCATTGTGACACTGTGGGGTCCCACAGAACCAAGGGAACATGGAACAGGTCTGGCTAGCTGGGCCTCCTGGGGACCACCTGACAGGTCTGGCAGACTTTGGCATGTCGAGGGCTGCTTCTCATCTGCCCCTGAAGCACTAGGGTGTCACCCTAATTTTTTAAGATTTTCTAAAACCTTCTGAGTTTACATTCTTGTAGCAAATTTTCTCACACAACTTTCTGTAAATAACTTATTGCTTTGCATTCCTTCATAGAGGAGGAGAAATTTGATGGACGGTAGTTTTGTCCAGTGTCATTGGAGAGGTGGCACTTTCACCCTCCAATCCACTGTCACCTTTGGAAAACTATAACAGTTGGAGTCAGAAATAAATTTCATTTCTTTTACCGTCACAAACGCAAAGGTGCCCATCATGTTTTCTCATGTCCCATAGTGACATTGGCGCTCTGGGCTTTCCTTCCTATGGGAGAGAATTATTCTTTTCCTCCAGGGGCCTATAGTCAAAACTGGAATTCTTCCTCCAAATTTCCTTATATTGCAAGGATTTTTTCTAGATTAAATCAGCCAAAATAGACAGATCTGGCTGCCTTGGCTACCCAGGGGGCACCTCTCATCTGCCTTTCAAACACCGGGACCATGTGCTTTTCTTTATTATGGGGAAAAACCATCCATCTCAACCAGGTACCCATGGCCAAAATTGGGCATCTGCCTCCAGAATTCCCTATATCCAAGGATAGATCCCAGACAGAGGCGACCAGGACTGAGAAGTCTGGCTGGCCTTGGCTTCCTGAGGGCTGGAACTCATGTGCCTCTGAAACACTGGGACTCTGTGCTTTCCTTCCTAATGAAAAGAACTCTTCTTCCTGTCCAGGTGCCCACGGCCAGAACTGAGATTCCACCTCCAAAATGCCCTATGTCCAAGGATAGCCCCTAGACGAAAGTTGTCAGGAGAGAGAGGTGTGGCTGGCTTGGCCTAAGGCTGGCCACATCTCATCTTCTTCCAGAACACTTGGATTTTGTGCTTTTCTTTCCTGTAGGAAGAAAACATCCATCCTGAGCAGGTGTTCATGGCCAAAACTGGGATTCTACCTCCAAAACTCTGTACATCCAACAATTGCTCCCAGTGAAATCTGCCAGGACAGACAGATCTGGCTGCCCTTGGCCTCTTGGGGATGCCTCTCACCTGCTCTCAAAACACTGGAGTCAGTGCTTTCCTTCCAATGAAAAAGAACCATCGTTCTTCTCAAGGTGTTCATGGTCAAAACTGAGATTCCTTCTCCAAAATTACATATATCCAAGGATCTCTCCATGACAAAAGCTGCCAGGACAAACAGGTCTGGCTGGCTTGGCCTCACAAGAGCCACCTCTCTTCACTTCTGCCTTTGAAACACTGGGGCTCTGTGCTTTCCTTCCTATGGAAAAGAACTGTCTTTCTTATCTACACAGAAATGGCTGAAATTTGGGTTCCACTTCCCAAATTCCCTATATCCAAGGGTTGCTTTCAGACAAAAGCTACCAGGACGGAGAAGTCTGGCTGCTTTAGGTCTCTGGTGGAAGCCTTTCATCTGTCCCTGAAACACCGGTTTTCCGTGCTTTTCTTCCTGTGGAAAAGAACCATCCTTCTACTTTGGGTGTCCATGTCTGAAATTGGGATTCCACCTCTAAAATTCCCTATATCCAAGGGTTGCTCCTAGGCAAAATCTGCCAGTACCATCAAGCCTGGCTGGCCTTGGCCTCTGATAGCTGCCCCTGCCACACTGGGGCTCGGTTCTTCCCTTCCCATGGAGATCACTGTGACACTGTGGGCACCTCATGGAACCAAGGGGATCATTGTGGCACCACTGGAGCCCATGGAACCAAGGGGCCATGGTGACATCGTGGGGCTTCATGGACCCAGAGACCATTATGACTCTGTGGGGCCTGATGGAACCATGGAGACCATTCCGACCCTTCAGGGCCTGTTGTCACCAAGGGGGCATTGTGACACCTCAGGGCCTCCTGGAAGCCAGGGACCATTGGGACACTGTGGGGCCCCATGGAAGCGAGGGAACATGGACCAGATCTGGCTGGCTTGGCCTGCCAGGGGCCACCTGATAGGTCTGGCTGATGTTGGGATGTCAAAGGCTGCCTCTCATCAGCTCTGTACTTTCCTTACTATGGAAAAGAATCGTCCCTCTTTTCAGATGTCCATTGCCAAAACTGGTATTCTCGGTAAAAAATGTCCTATTTGTAATGGTATCTCTCAGAACAAAACCTGTCAGCTCTGGCTGGTCTTTGCCTCTGGTTGTCACCTCTCATCTGCTCCTGAAATACTGAGGCTCTGTCCTTCCTTTTGATGGATAATAAACAACCATCTTGCCAAGGGACCATGGCCAGAATTGAATTTGTCCTCCCAAATTCCATATATCCAAGGATTGCTCCCAGACAAAAGTAGCCAGGACAGACAGGTCAGGCTGGCCCTGTCATCTGGTGATTTTCTTAGACTATGAGCTTGTTATAAATGAGAATTTATTCAGCCAGATTAAAAATAAAAATAATTTTATTGGCGGTCAAATTCTATCTAGCCAGCCACAAGGAAAGAACAGAGACGAGCCCGGGATCGGCCCTGGGTGTGCAACAAGGAGTCAGCCTCAGCAGAGGTCTTCCCCTATGCCCACACACCTCCATCCTGGCCCAAGCGGTTTTTATAGGGAAAATTCTACTTGAGGCCAAGATTTTAGCAATCAGTCTTTTCTTCTATTCAGAGTTTATAGGTTAATGAGATTTTCTTTTTTGGTGATGAGGAGGAATAATTCAGTGTCTGGAGTAGGTGAATCCCTGATGAGATTTACGGGAAGGCTGCATTCACATGCATTTGTCTGAGGATTTCCATGATATCCATCTTGGGCCGTTTATGCGATGGTCAGCACCTGATGATCATCACCTGGAGTCCCATGGAGTCTCAACATGGCCCATCTCCTGGCCGAGCCACATCCTTTTACTTGTAAATCAGTTTCCAATATACACCCACTCTCGCCTGCAAAGGTGAGGGGGAACTAATACAAACGAGCATAATTTAAAAAGTATCTAATATTATATATTTCATACAAGGAATGGTGTGAATTGTATTTACTACACATTACAAGCTGAATGTTTTCATTTGAAAACACCTTGGAGAAAGCCCAGAGATCTCCCAAGGAGGGATTCTGAGGCCTCGGGCACATGACCACTACATATGGACAAAGGAGCTCTGTGCTCTGTGCTGCTGTGGTGGTTTTGCATCACAGAAGTGATGTCCTGAGAGAAGCTGCTAGCAGATTCCTGTGTGTCTGACAAAAACCAATCAGTAATTAGCTCTGAGAGCTGACAGTCTGTTAAAGCACTAAGGAAGCTGCAGACGCCTCTGTGCAGACACAAGTTACAGATGAGAAAGCCTGGCTGGGTCTCTCTCCCTTCTGGCCCCACAGAGGTGCCGAGGCCGGCCCAGCCCCGTCTCGGCCGTGGGGCCGGGCGGCTCCTGCCGTGGGGCCGGGCCCCTTCCCAGGGAGCCGCCAGGCGCCATCGGCTGCCGGGCAGGGCAGGGGAGGCCGCGGGGCCGAGGCCGGGCCGTGGCTGTGGGTGCTGACATCTGGCCCTGCCGAGCCCTGCCCCGCCGCCAGCCCGGGCCCGGCCAGGATCCGCCGGGCCCCAGGAGCAGCCCCGGGCCGGGCCGGGCCGGCTCGGCCAAGGCTCTGCCGCCCTTGGGCTTCGCCCGCAGCCGGCGGGCAGGGCAGGAGAAGCCATCGGCCCCGGCCGTGCTGCTGCTGGGCTCTGGCCTGGCTGCTGAGATCCTGGCCCTGCCCCAGCGCGGCCCAGCCTGACACAGCCCCAGCGCAGCCGCTGCAGAAACCTCCATGGCAAAACAGCTCTGGCCGCAAGCACCGAGCCCGGCCGGGCTCAC
This sequence comes from Lonchura striata, assembly GCF_050655825.1. Lineage (NCBI taxonomy): Eukaryota > Metazoa > Chordata > Aves > Passeriformes > Estrildidae > Lonchura > Lonchura striata. The sequence continues at coordinate 8,015,709 of NC_140737.1, forward strand.
GGAACCATCTGCAGCCCCGGGAGATATTGACTCTGCCAGTGCTGCCATCCTCCCTCCCGTGAGAGAAAAGGACACAGGGCAGGCACACAGAGGAGCAGCATGGACACACCGAGGGCAGGGAAGAGGAAGTTGAGTCCCAGATGGGAGGGATGAGGAGATGCCTTGATCTTGGGGCTGGAATCCTCTGCTAAAGCTGTGGAGAAGGATGTCATTGATATATCAGACTCTCTTTTTCCCTATAATGCATTGAAAAGTATGGGGAGATAACTTGCTCAGCAAAGGCCTCCATGGTAAAGTGAGCAAATGTTGCAGTAGCTGTGATCCCATGAGAAGTTTGAACAGAGAAAGGGAGAAGAGTGATGAGACCCTGTGCCCTTAGGGAGAGAAGAAGACCTCTGTTCTCAGAAATAAAGATGATTTCAGAAAGAGATGAAGAGAACCTTTGCTCTTAAACAGCTCATCTTGAAACTAATACCCCATAATTTGGCATGGCCCATAAACACAGCTGTGGAAAAAGGTGGAAAAAGATGGGAGGGAGTTCACAATTGCAGATTTCTCCAGGCAGCTGCTATTTGTAGAAGTGAAAATCCATGAGATAACTGTTGTCTTGTGGAGAAGTCTCCATAACATTAACAAGAGGCACTTCTCTCCCTAAGTGAACTGCAGAAAGACTGTTCTAGAGGTGGTAAACTGACTGAAAATTTTAGGTTTTGTCTCTTTACATTGTCAGATTGTATAGACAGAGGAAGTGTTCTGAAAGTTTACTTCTGATTCTTATTACTCTTTCTTTTAGTTTCTGTTAACAAACTTTTCTTTATACTCTTAAAGTTTTGATCCCACTTTGCCTTTCTCCTAATCCTATCTCACAGCAAGAAATGAGTAAGAATATTCTAGTGAAAGCACTGGTAATAAGCCAACACAGAACCCATCACACTAATTGATGCATTGGCTGAGAAATCTCATAGTGGCAAACCAAAACCACTACAAAAACTTCCTGATGAACTGCCCCAGACAAGAGAGAAATCAAGGCAGAGCCATGGTTTGTCAGGACTTGCTTGATCCCTGTGGTGCATTTGGAGCTGAGCCCTGCAACCTCAGAGCCTGAGAGGAGTTTGCATAAACCTTTCCAGGAGTTAGAGTCAGAGGAAACACCCAAAGTGTCACAAAACATTAATGGGACACACTGAGGTCCATCCCTAACACAGGCTCCTCATGGTCTCTATGGAGGAGAGAACTGGAGGCCAGGATGGCACAAAAATCTCTCAGAGACTCAAAATGGCACAAATACCTCTCAGTGTGGAAAGGACAATCCAAAGTACCTCAAAAAAGTTGAGTATCTCAAAGTATTAATGATCTCCACTGAGTGTCAATTCAAAGCATACAAGGGACTCATTAAAACAGATAATTTGAGGCTGAGACTGCACTGTCTCATAAAGTCTATATCAAAAGGGAAACACCAAGTACCTTACAAGAACTGAAGTACCTTGAAGCATTAATGAGCCCAATGAGTGTTGTTACTGACAAAGACTCTGCAGGGACTAATTAAAGCAGATAATTGGAGGCCATGATTGCAGAAACCTCTCAAAGACTCCAAGGCAAAAGCAAAAGCCAAAGTCCTTTGCAAAACCTGCAGTCCCTGGTAGCATGAAGGAGCCCCCAGGGCCATTCCTGACCAAGGCTCCTCAGGGACTCCTTCCAGCAGATCCTTGAGGCCACTGGGATGTGGGCATGGGGGGGATGCTGAGGGCAGGACCAGGGGCTGACAGTGCCCAGCCTGGCTGGGGCTGTGCCAGGAGGCCCCAGGGCCTCAGGACAAGGTGTCTCCTCACAGCCCTTGGTGGCACAGACCCTGCTGTGCCCCAGGGCACCAAGACTTGGCTTCTCTTTGTCCCCACCTGGCATCAGTGCCTCCAGTTCTCTGCTCTGCCTGGGGCCTGGGGACACTTTGTCAGTCGTGTCCCTCAGTGGGACCCATTAAAAGTCCAAGAAACTTTGGAGTTGGATTCTGACTTGGAGTTCTGCAGAGGTTTCTGCAGCTCCCTCTCAGGGCCTGATGTTCAGGGCCTGAGCACAAAGCCCCAGAGGGTCATTAAAGTCCTTGTGCTGTGTCTCTGCTGCTGAGCTGGGCCGGGCTCCTGGCACAGAGGATGATCCTGGTAACCAAGCAGAGCTTCAAAAGCACATTTCTCTTGCTGAGCAGCTCTTCTGCCAGCCCAGCAGGGCTGGGGCACTGCCTGCAGCCAGCCCGGGCACAGCACAGAGGCACAGAGAGCTTCAATCAGTCAGGGCTGGGAAGGGGCTGAGAAGTGCCTGGGGCAGAATCACTGCCAGCCCTTGGCACAGGAACCTCTGGCTGCAGGACAATGCAGCTGCAGCTCCTGGAGAGATCTCCTAAAGCTGGAACATCCCAATGCCCACAGCCCCTGTGAGTGCATTCTCTGCTCATCTCCTGTGCAGAGCAGCCAGGGGTGCCCAGGGCTGTCCTGCAGAGCAGGGTCCTGCAGCCCAGGGCACTGTGCTGGGCCAGGGACTCTGCTGCCTGCCAGGGACAGCTCTCAGCCGGCCCTGGAGCTGCTCCCAGCGCTGGCCAGGAGCTGTGGGGGGAAGGAGCCACCCTGAGCAGGGCAGGTGCTGCTGCTGAGAGGGGCTGGCTGGGGCAGGGCTGCTCCCAGCTCCAGACCAGCCTGGGCACAGCTCCGGAGGACACTTCCCAAAGAAGGTAAGCCTGGGATTGCTGTAAAGGTCAGGAGCATTCCTGAGGGTGTTTTCTATTTCCTGTTTGGTGCAGGATGGGAATGTTGGCGTGGTGACATAATGATTTTTGCTTTTTATACATTTTTCATATACTGTAGCTCTTTAAGTTACTATTTTATAATTATAAAACTATAATCCTTACTTAGCTCCATTAAACTCTTAATTAGCTTTATCAAACTACTATTATGTACTCATGTAACTGTAATCTTTGCTGACACTAGTATGTTTCCTACCTTTCTCTTAGATTTTAGTACAATAAATTGACTGTCTAAATACATTCCTGAAATACTGTATAGTCTTATTATGAGGAAGAGTGTCTACAAGAAGAATATTTTGGTATTTGACCACAATATGAAGAGTCATAACTAAAACTGGGGCAAAGAAGTCCTCGGACTTACTGGAATGTGTTGATACAGGGGTGTGGAATTGGGGCAACTGAATCTCCTACTGGACGTTCCTGTTAAATATCCTAATTAATTAACCCTAATGAACTTTTGAAATCAGGGGCTGGGTGTTCCTCATCCTCACTGGGACACCTGGAAACTTCCAATAAAGGTCTGTTTTTTACTTTACTGTTCTAACACTATTGCAAGGGCTCTTTTTTTGTCTTTTGATTATAGGTAGCGGGGGGTTGAGAGAAGCAGAACAGAAATTGTAATCCCAGAATCAGAGCACATTCTGAGTTGAAAGGGACACACAGGATCATCAAAGGAATGTTTGAACATTTACAGAGACTCCAGAACTGTGACTTTGGGTGGTCAGTGTCTCTGCTGGGAGCCTCCCAAAGGGCCTTCAGCCACTCCTCAGCCCTGGGCAGCAGCAGCATCACCTCTGCAGGGCCCAGCAGGGCTCTCCTGAGCTGCCCTTGCCCAGCTGCACACAGAGCCTGCCCCAGCCAGGGCCCTGCACACAGGCAGGTTTCTGTAGGGCCGGGCCGAGGGCACACAGGGTGGGATGGGCTCTGTGAGCGCTGGCAGGGACAAGGCACCTCTCAGGAGGGGATGTCCAGGCCCGGGGAGATGCTCAGGGAAGCAGAGGGGTTTGAGCAGAGCAGTGCTGGGGGAACAAGCCCATCCAGCCCCTCACCTTCCCTCAGCCACAGGGAATCCTTTGCCTCTCACATCTCTCAGTGGCAAACTCTGAGTGCAGCAGGAATGCTGGGGATTTCTGACCTCAGAGAGCATGCAATGGTGAGTGGGTAGGAAAACAATTCATAAAACCAACTCCTCCAATCCTTTTGATCTGGGAGTGCAGATGGTACCAAGGTTTTCTGCATTAGGAGTGATTCCCGTGACAAATCCTGAATATCCACCCTTGTCCCTCTGCCACATGGCCACAAACCCAGGGCAGCAGGGCAGGGATGGCTCCTCCAGAGCCCCCACATACAGCCCTGGCTGCTCCTGGCACACTCAGCCAGCACAACTGGAGCTCAGGCAGGGACCTGGGTGAAGGTTTTCCCAGAGCAGGAACAAGGGTGGGTGAGTCCCAGCAGGACAGGCTGCAGGGAATGGCCCAGGTTTGGTTCCAAGCAGCCTCTCCTGACTTGTCCCTGTCCTTTCTCCATGAACAGGTGCCCATGTGCAGCCACAGCAGATGTCCAACAGCAGCTCCACCAGCCACTTCCTCCTGCTGGCACTGGCAGACACGCGGCAGCTGCAGCTCCTGCACTTCTGCCTCTTCCTGGGCATCTCCCTGGCTGCCCTCCTGGGCAACGGCCTCATCATCAGCGCCGTAGCCTGCGGCCACCACCTGCACACGCCCATGTTCTTCTTCCTGCTCAACCTGGCCCTCAGCGACCTGGGCTCCATCTGCACCACTGTCCCCAAAGCCATGCACAATTCCCTCTGGGACACCAGGAAGATCTCCTACTCAGGATGTGCTGCTCAGCTCTTTTTCTTTCTCTTCTTCACTGGATCAGAGTATTTCCTCCTGACCATCATGTGCTACGACCGCTACGTGTCCATCTGCAAACCCCTGCACTACGGGACCCTCCTGGGCAGCAGAGCTTGTGCCCACATGGCAGCAGCTGCCTGGGCCAGTGCCTTTCTCAATGCTCTCATGCACACAGCCAATACATTTTCCCTGTCCCTGTGCCATGGCAATGCCCTGGGCCAGTTCTTCTGTGATATCCCCCAGATCCTCAAACTCTCCTGCTCCAAATCCTACCTCAGAGAACTTGGGATAATTACTGTTACTGTGTCTCTTGGATTTGGTTCTTTTGCATTCATTGTTTTCTCCTATGTGCAGATCTTCAGGGTTGTGATGAGGATCCCCAATGAGCAGGGACGGCACAAAGCTTTTTCCACCTGCCTCCCTCACCTGGCTGTGGTCTCTCTGTTCACCAGCACTGTCATGTTTGCTCACCTGAAGCCCCCCTCGATGTCCTCCCCATCCCTGGATCTGTCAGTGTCAGTTCTGTACTCGGTGGTGCCTCCAGCCCTGAACCCCCTCATCTACAGCCTGAGGAACCAGGAGCTCAAGGCTGCAGTGTGGAGACTGATGCCTGTATGCTTTCAGGAACATTAAACTGCTGGCCAATTTCTGAGTATCACTTGTAATAAAAATTATCTTTGATACTTCTTGCTGTTTTCCTCTTGGACGTTCTTTTTCATTGTTTTACATTTTAATGCTGTCCACAAAGAAATGTCATTCCTTGTGCCATTTCTCATTTTGTTTCTTTCCACCTTCCCTGTGGCCACAGACTGTGTCAATGAGGGCCTGTGACTTTGAAGGAATTAAACGATGTCCCAGCAAAGTTTTCTGCAGAGATGCCCGTTCATTGTCTTCTCTGGAGCTGCAGCAGCAATGTCTGTGTGCAGAGCTGGGGCAGATCAGGGCTGGCACAGCCACTATGGTCCTGCTGGCCACACCATTCCTGATCCAGGCCAGGAGCCATTGGCCTTCTTGGCCACCTGGGCACTCTGCTGGCTCATGTCCAGCCTGCTGTCCCTCAGTCCCTGCAGGTCCCTTTCTGCCTGGCTGCTGTCCAGCCCCTCTGTCCCCAGCCTGTAGCACTGCAGGGGTTTTTGTGGCCAAAGTGCAGGACTTGGCACTTGGACTTGTTAAACCTCACCTTGTTGGATTTTGGCCCTGGATCCAGCCTGTCCAGGGCCCTGTGTAGAGCCCTCCTACCCTCCAGCAGATCAATACTCGCAGCCAACTTGGTGTCACCTTGATTCCATGAGGCCCAGAGTGTCCCAATGGTGTCCATGATTCCATGAGGCCTCCCAGTGTCACAATGTCCCTTTGGTTCCATGGGACCCTTGGTGTCACAAAGTCCCTTGGATCCTTGGGCCCTGCAGTGTCACAATGTCACCGTGGTCCCCAAGGCCCTGCAGTGTCACAATGGATCCTTGGTTCCATGAGGTCTGGCAAGGCAGCAATGCTTTCCTTGATCCCTCAGTGTCACAATGACCCCTTGGTTCCAGAAGGCCCTGCAGACTCACCGTGGCCTCTGTGGTCCCACCAGGACCCAGACTGTCACAATGCACTCCTTGCTTCCATTCAGCCCCACAGTGTCACAGTGTCCCCGTGGCTCTGTGGTGCCATGTCACACACAGTGTCACCATGGTCCTCTCAGTGCCACCAGGCCCCGCAGTGTCACAGTGGCCCCTTGCTTCCCCAGGGCCCTGCAGTGTCACAATCATCAGAGAATCCACGAGGCTGAAAAGGGACTTGGAGAGCATCAAGTCCAACCTGGGACCCAACAACACCTTGTCACCCAGACCATGGCCCTGAGTGCCACATCCAGTCTTTCCTGAAACACTTCCAGGGACAGTGACTCACCCACCTCCCTGGGCAGCCCATTCCAATGCCCAATGCCCCTTTGTGTGAAGAATATTTCCTGATGTCCAACCTAAACGTCCCCTGGTGCAGCTGAAGGCTGTGTCCTCTTGCCCTGTCCCTGTTCCCTGGGAAAAGAGCCCAACCCCCACCTGGCTGCACCCTCCTGTCAGGGATTTGTGGAGGGTGATGAGGTCTCCCCTTATCCTCCTCTTCTCCAGGATCAACAACCCCAGCTCCCTCAGCCGCTTCTCACAGGATTTGTGCTCCAGACCCCTCACCAGCCTTGTTGCCCTTCTCTGGACATGCTCCAGACCCTCCATGTCTTTCGTAAATTGGGGGTCCAGAACTGGATACAGCTCTCAAGGTACTGCCCAACCAGTGCTGAGCACATGGGAAGAATCACTGCTCTGCTCCTACTGGCCACACCATTCCTGATCCATAGGAGTGCCAGGGCTTGGATGAGGGAAATTGTGGAGTGGGGGAAGGGACAAAGTGTTACTGACTGTCAGGCATGAAGGGTCTTGATTTTCACATCTGTTCAAACTGCACTAGAAGGTGCTGAGAGTCAATATCATTTGGACATTGCCAATATCAATCTATAAACAGGAAAAGAAAACTTAACAAAACAATTACATCTGCATTGTTTTCATTACAGTATATTCACTTAGAATACACTTGTGAAATCTGCCTAATTAACCACAGAAGAATTGAAATCTTCAATTATTCCCAGGGGTTTTTCTTCTATGGGCATTTTGAACATATGTTTATGAGCTTTTCCCACTGATTTCCTGTACTGAAGAGCTCAAGAAAAAGAGGCCTCTGGAGGAGTAAAATTCAGCAGCAGCCTCCAAGTGGCTGGGGATCCATCCCCATCAGAGCAGCAATGAGCAGAAATGGGCACAGCTTTGTGGCTGCCCCAGCTCTGGGATGGGCCCTGGGCCTGGAGCAGGAGCAGCTCTGGAGGGCCCCAGGGCCAGGGCTCTTGTGCTGGCCTGGGCAGATGGGATGGCAGGAGGGGCTGCAGAGCTCTCAGCACCTCAGGCAGAGGGGAGCAGGGCAGCCAGGGAGCTCCTTTGGCCTTGGCCAAGCCCCTTCCCCCATGGTGGGGCTGAGTCCTGGCTGAGCTGCAGCTGCTGCTGTGCCCTTGGCAGGGGCTGAGGCCGTGGGGCAGTGCCCAGAGCAGCCTGGGCTGAGCAGAGCTGTGGGGCCAGAGCCGGCTGGGCTGTGCTGGGGAGAGGCCCTTGGTGCTGCCCAGAGCTCAGGGCAGCTGGCAGAGCTGGCAGGGAGCTGGGCTGGGCTGGGAGAGCCTGGCACAGAAACCATCAGTGTCCATCTCAGCCTGGCTGAGCGGGCAGGGGCAGGACTCAGCCCAGGCCTTGTGGGGCAGGGCCAGCGCCTGGGCAGGCATTGAAAACAGGCAAGAGCCCGAGAGAGGAGGCTGCTCTGTGCCCTTGGGCATGGACAGAGCAGGGAGGGGCCCAGGACATTTGTCAGCGCCAGCCTCTGTCTGTGCCAGCCCTGGGCAGCCCTGGCTGCTGAGCCCAGCTCTGCCCTGGGCTGAGTTTGGCTGTGGCCCAGCTCCATTCTCCTGCGGGGCTCAGGGCCTGTTCCCGGCCATGGCCAGCCCTGGCCGCCTCTCTGCTGGCCCCGAGGCCGGCAGAGCCCGGGCAGGGCTGTCTGTGCAGCCCCACAGGTGCCACGGGCTCGGCAGGAGCTGGCAGAGGCTGCCCAGCAGGGAGACCATGGGGCACAGAGCCCCAAGGCTGCCCAGGGCCCCACGGCACAGGGGCCGTTCCCAGCCGCAATGCTCCTGTCCTGGGCTGGGCTGCACAGGGGCTGTGGCACCATGGCTGGGCCAGCACAGGGCCACCGAGGGGCCCCGCAGCCGCTGCCGGGGCTGGCAGCAAGGCCGGGCACAGACAAGGAATTGCTGAGCATGGCCTGCGCTGGCCAGGGCTGCCTGTGCCCAAGGCAGAGCTCAGCTGCCCTTGGGGGCTGCAGGAACACTCAGAAGCCCAAAGAGCCTCCATGGCTGTGCTGGAGACCAAGGCTGGAGCAGGGAAATGCAGGGCTGCTGCGCCATGGCGAGAGCATGGAATTCCTGCACACACCTCAGCTCTCTGATGATCCCGACACCGTGCTGGGCCCTGTTCCAGACTGAGCAGAGCAGATGTTGATGGCACAGGAGCCCTGTGGGGCTGGCAGGGACCTGCAGCTTGCAAGGTGCTCTGCTCTCCCTCAGCTCCTCTCTGAGAGATCCAATCCCAGCTCGGCACCTCAGGGCACAAGTGGCACTGTCTGTTCATGGGCACACAGCTGATGTCTGCCTGGAAAGGGGCCCAGATGTTAATACTCGTACATTTCATGTTATGGAATCAAATTTTTATTATCTGGGTTACTTCAGTACTTTTAAGAAATGGCAAAGTTTTCCCACCTGGAACAGGAATTTCCTAGAAGTGTAGTGTTGGCAGGAGGAGAAATACTGACATTGCCTTCTACTTGTGTCACCAATATTCAGTTTATTATTTCCTCTCCCTCTTCCTTCAGGTGTTTCCAGCTCTCCTGTTTAAATGGCCATGTCTAAGGTCATCACTAGTCCAACTGGATTTATGTCCTTCCTGCTGCTCCCAGATTTCCTTCACCAGATGGTTTCTGGTCATTAAAGTGCCTCTCAACTGACTGGCTTCATGCTTTGAGCTTCCAGAAGTTGCCCAGTCTTTCAGAGGTTAATATAAATACCATATCAGTCAACATCCTTATTGTGCTTATATATATCAAAGAACTACCTTTTCTTATGTCTTTATCCGAAGCTGTTCCTGTACAGAAATGCCTTGGGTGTGGGGGACATGTCAGATGCTGCAGGGACATCCCAGAGAGCTGAGGGAAGAGCTGTGATGGTTATTAAACTGTTCAAATGTTCAACTTGTGTTTGTTGGCAAGAAACCTTTCTGTGCCTCCGAGTGTCACCAGTCCCTGAGCCCAAAGGACACAAACCTGATGAGTTGTGGTTCCCACTGCCGGGGCACTTGTGTTGGAGGGATGCCGTGGGAGACAAGACTCATGCTATCATGATCATCAAGTCTCAGTTTATTGTGACAGATTACACAGTTTATATATGTTCATTAATTAGCTCATACATATTGCAAAAGCCAAGCTCATGATTGGTTGCTATGTGACTTGTATGTTATTATAAAACTATCTTTGTGTTTGATACTTGCCTGTCCAGCTGGCCTTGCAGTTAGAAGGGCTTAGCACTTCTTTGTTCTTCTCTATCTATTTCTACATACCAAGCAGTTTCAATATCCTGCTTTCTGCACACCATCTGCTCTTCAGGGTCATGCGAACTTTGCAGCAGTCACTTAGCCCTCCCTATTTGGATTAATTTTACAGCATCTTGTCCCCTGTTGTACAACCATTCCTCTGCCAACCTCTCTTCAGACAAGGACAAGGAGGATGATGAGGATGAGGAGGAGGAGGACAACGAGGAGGAGGAGGAGGAGAAGAAGGATGAGGACGAGGATGAGGAGGAGAAGGATGAAGATGAAGAAAAGGATGAAGATGCAGAGGACAAGGAGGACGAGGAGGAGGAGGTCGAGGAGGAGGAGGAGGACGACGAGGACGAGGACGAGGACGAGGACGAGGATGAGGACGAGGACGAGGACAAGGACGAGGATGAGGACGAGGACGAGGACAACGAGGAGAAGGACGAGGAGGAGGACGAGGAGGACGACGACGAAGAAAAGGTGGAAGATGAGGAGGAGGAATAGGAGGAGGAAGAGAGAGAACGAGGACAAGGAGGATGATGATGAGGAGGAGGAGAACGAGGAGGAAGAGGAGAATGAGAATGAGGAAGAGGAGGAGGAGGAGGACAATGACAAGGAGGATGAGGAGGGGGAGGAGAATGAGGAGGAGCAGGAGGAGGAAGAGGAGGAGGAGGACGACGACAAGGACTAGGGCAAGCACAAGGAAGATGAGGAGGAGGAGGAGGACAAGGAAGAGGAGGAGGCAGAGAAGCATGAAGAGGAGGAATAGGAGGAGGAAGAGAGAGGACAAGGACAAGGAGGATGATGAGGATGAGGAGGAGGAGGACAACGAGGAGGAGGAGGAGGAGAAGAAGGATGAGGATGAGAACGAGGAGGAGAAGGATGATGATGAGAAAAAGGATGAAGATGAAGAGGACAAGGAGGACGAGAAGGAGGAGGAGGAGGAGGAAGAGAAGGAAGATTAACAGGAGGAGGACGAGGAAAAGGAGGAGAATAAAGAGGATGAGGACAAGGATGAGGAGGACCAGAAGGAGAAGGACGAGGAGGATGAGAATGAGCAGGATGGGAAGGACGAGGAGGAGGAAGAGGAGGAGGAGGAGGACGAGGAGGAGAAGGACGAGGAGGACTAGGAGACGAGAAGGAGGACAAGGAGGACAAGGAGGAGGACAAGGAGGACGAGGAGGACGAGGATGAACAGGAGGAGGAGGAGGAGGAGGAGGAGGAGGAGGATGAGGACGAGGAGGAGGACGAGGACCAGGACGAGGAGGATGACGAGGAGGAGGACGAGGAGGAGGACGAGGAGGAGAACGAGGAGGAGGACGAGGAGGAGGAGGAGGAGGACGACGACAACAATGACGACGAAGAGGAGGTGGAAGATGAGGAGGAGGAATAGGACGAGGAAGAGGGAACGAGGACAAGGAGGATGATGATGATGAGGAGGAGAACGAGGATGAAGAGGAGAATGAGGATGAGGAGGAGGAGGAGGACAATGACAAAGAGGATGAGGATGGGTAGGAGAAAGAGGAGGAGCAGGAGGAGGAAGAGGAGGAGGAGGAAGATGACAAGGACTAGGGCAAGCACAAGGAAGATGAGGAGGAGGAGGAGGAGGACAAGGAAGAGGAGGAAGCAGAGAAGCATGAAGAGGAGGTATAGGAGGAGGAAGAGAGAGGACAAGGACAAGGAGGATGAGGAGGATGAGGAAGAGGAGGACAGCGAGGAGAAGGAGGAGGAGAAGAAGGATGAGGACGAGGACGAGGAGGAGAAGGATGCGGATGAGGAAAAGGATGAAGATGCAGAGGAAAAGTAGGAGGAGGAGGAGGAGAAGGAAGATGAACAGGAGGAGGAGGAGGACAAGGTGGAGAATAAACAAAAGGAGTACAAGGATGAGGAGGACCAGGAGGAGAAGGACGAGGAGGATGAGGATGAGCAGGATGGGGAGGATGAGGAGGAGGAAGAGGAGGAAGATTAGGAGGAGGAGAAGGAGGAGAATGAGGATGAGGAGGACAATGAGGATGACGAGGATAAGGATGTGGAGGATAAGGAGGAGGAGGATGAGGAGGAAGACAAGGATGAGGAAAAGGACGAGGATGAGGAGGACGAGGAGGACAAGGAGGACAAGGAGGAGGAGGACGAGGAAGACGAGGAGGAGGAGGAGGAATAGGAGGATAAAGAGGATGAGAATGAGGATGTGGAGGAGGACAAGGAGGAGGAGGACAAGGAAGATGAGGAGGAGGAGGAGGAATAGGAGGATAAAGAGGATGAGAATGAGGATGTGGAGGAGGACAATGACGAGGATGAGGAGGACGAGGAGGAGGAGGAGGACAAGGAGGAGGATGAGGAGGAGGACAAGGAGGACGAGGAGGAGGACGAGGAGGAGGACGAGGAGGAGGAGGAGGACGAGGAGGACGAGGAGGACGAGGAGGATGAGGAGGACAAGGAGGAGGAGGAGGAAGAGGAGGAGGAGGAGGAGGACGAAGAGGAGGAGGAGGATAAGGCGGAGGACGAGGACGAGAACATCCTCCTTGTCCTCTGCGTCTTCATCCGTTTCCTCATTCTCATCCTTCTCCTCCTCGTCCTCATCCTTCTTCTCCTCCTCCTCCTTCTTTTTGTCCTCCTGCTCCTCATCCTCATCATCCTCCTTGTCCTTGTCCTCTCTCTTCCTCCTCCTATTCCTCTTCTTGATGGTTCTCTGCCTCCTCCTCTTCCTTGCCCTCCTCCTCCTCATCTTCCTTGTGCTTGCCCTAGTCCTTGTCGTCTTCCACCTCCTCCTCTTCCTCCTCCTGCTCCTCCTCTTTCTCCTCCCCCTCCTCATCCTCCTTGTCATTGTCCTCCTCCTCCTCCTCCTCCTCCTCATCCTCATTCTCCTCTTCCTCCTTGTTCTCCTCCTCCTCATCATCATCCTCTGTGTCCTTGTTCTCTCTCTTCCTCCTCCTATTTATCCTCCTCATCTTCCACCTCCTCTTCGTCGTCGTCGTCGTCGTCCTCCTCCTTGTCCTCCTCGTCATCCTCCTCCTCCTCCTCATCCTCCTCGTCCTCCTCCTCCTCCTCCTCCTCGTCCTCCTCCTCCTCTTCTTCCTCTTCCTCCTCGTACTCGTCCTCGTCCTCATCCTCGTCCTCCTCCTTGTCCTCCTTGTCCTCCTCGTCCTCCTCGTCCTCCTCGTCCTCCTCTTCCTCCTCGTCCTCGTCCTCTTCCTCCTCGTCCTCCTCGTCCTCCTCCTCATCGTCCTCCTCGTCCTCGTCCTCGTCCTTGTCCTTGTCCTCCTCCTCGTGCTCCTCCTCGTCCTCCTCCTCGTCCTCCTGCTCGTCCTCCTCCTCATCCTCCTCGTCCTCCTCCTCTTCCTCGTCCCCCTCTTCCTCCTTGTCCTTGTCCTCGACCTCCTACTCCTCCTCCTCCTCCTCGTCCTAGTCCTTGTCCTCGTTCTCTTCCTCCTCGTCCTCCTCGTCCTCCTCCTCATCCTCCTCGTCCTCCTTGTCCTCCTCCTCCTCCTCGTCCACCTCCTCCTTCTCCTCCTCATCCCCCTCCTCCTCGTCCTCGTCCTCCTCCTCGTCCTCGTCTTCATCCTCGTCCTCGTCATCGTCATCGTCCTCCTCCTCGTCCTCCTCGTTCTCCTCGTCCTCGTCGTCCTCCTCCTCGTCCTCCTCCTCGTCCTCCTCATCCTCCTCGTCGTCCTCCTTCTCCTCCTCCTCCTCCTCGTCCTCCTCCTCCTTTTCCTCCTTGTCCTCCTCGTCCTCCTCGTCCTCCTTGTCCTCCTCGTCCTCCTTATCCTCCTCATCCTTGTCCTTTTCCTCATCCTTGTCCTCCTCCTCATCCTCCTCCTCCTTATCCTCCGCAACCTTATCCTCCTCATCCTCCTCATTGTCCTCCTCATCCTCATTCTCCTCATTCTCCTCCTCCTCATCCTCCTCCTCTTCCTCCTCCTCCTCCTCCCCATCCTGCTCATTCTCATCCTTCTCGTCCTTCTCCTCCTGGTCCTCCTCATCCTTGTCCTCCTCCTGTTTATTCTCCACCTTGTCCTCCTCCTCCTCCTGTTCATCTTTCTTTTCCTCCTCCTCCTCCTCCTCCTACTTGTCCTCTGCATCTTCATCCTTTTTCTCATCCTCATCCTTCTCCCCCTCGTCCTCGTCCTCATCCTTCTTCTCCTCCTCCTCCTCTTTGTTGTCCTCCTCCTCCTCATCCTCATCATCCTCCTTGTCCTTGTCCTCTCTCTTCCTCCTTCTATTCCTCCTCTTCATGCTTCTCTGCCTCGTCCTCTTCCTTGTCCTCCTCCTCCTCGTCATCTTCCTTGTGCTTGCCCCAGTCCTTGTCGTCTTCCTCCTCCTCCTCTTCCTCCTCCTGCTCCTCCTCTTTCTCCTCCCCCTCCTCATCCTCCTTGTCATTGTCCTCCTCCTCCTCCTCCTCCTCATCCTCATTCTCCTCTTCCTCCTCGTTCTCCACCTCCTCCTCATCATCCTCCTTGTCCTTGTTCTCTCTCTTCCTCCTCCTATTCCTCCTCCTCATCTTACACCTCCTCTTCGTCGTCGTCCTCCTCGTCGTCCTCCTCGTCCTCCTCCTCGTCCTTTTCCTCGTCCTCCTCATCCTCCTCATCCTCCTCCTCCTCCTCCTCCTCCTCCTCCTTCTCCGCCTCCTCCTCTTCCTCCTCCTCTTCCTCTTCCTCCTCCTCCTCCTCCTTATCCTCCTCCTCCTCATTTTCCTCATCCTCCTCCTCCTCTTCCTCCTCCCTCTCCTCCTCCTCGTCCTCCTCCTCCTCTGAGTGTGGTTCTCAAGATTCAATGACTCCAGGCTTCCAGGAACCTGGAACTCTGGGATTCCATGGCTCTGTGACCCCATGGATGGATTCAGGACTGTCTCCAAGGTCACAGGGGAACGTTGGTGCCAGCAGGAGGGGCTGCAGTGCAGGGGCACCAACAGCTGAGAGGCGACTGCAGCTGCTGCTGCTGCTGCTGCTGCTGCTGCTGCTGCTGCTGCTTGTGGGGGTGCTGCTGGCAGGGGCAGGGCCCTGGTGTGGCTGAGCATTGCCATCTCAGCCTGCAAGCTCCTGGGAGCTCAGGACAGAGCCAGGACTGACCCAGGTTGGCATTGCACTTGAGGACAGACACAAAGAATGGAAAGTGCCCATGGAGTGGTTCCGAGCAGGTCTGTGGGAAGGAGGAGGGAGGGAGGATGAATCCCCTGCCCAAGGCTGCCAAGGGAAGGCTTTGGGAGGGAAAGCAAGTCTTAACCTGACCCTAAGTCCTTCAAGGGCTCAGTTGCCCACGCTGAGCAGGATTTCATCGCGCAGAACTGACAGGGCCAGATCCAGGGATGGGGAGGACATCGAGGCAGGCTTCAGGTGAGCAAATTCTGCAGTGCTGACAAAGAGAGAGACGACAGCCAGGTGAGGGAGGCAGGTGGAAAAGGCTTTGTGCCGTCCCTGCTCAGAAGGGAACCTCAGCACAGCCCTGACGATCTGTACATAGGAGAAAACAATGAACACAAAACAACAAAATGATAAACTGCTAGTAACCACAAGAAGCCCAAGTTCCCTGAGGTGGGAATTGGAGCAGGAGAGCTTGAGGATCTGTGGGATTTCACAGAAGAACTGGCCCAGGGCATTGCCATGGCACAGGGGCAGGGAAAATGTATTGGCTGTGTGCATGAGAGCATTGAGAAAGGCACTGGCCCAGGCAGCTGCTGCCATGTGGGCACAAGCTCTGCTGCCCAGGAGGGTCCCGTAGTGCAGGGGTTTGCAGATGGACACGTAGCGGTCGTAGCACATGATGGTCAGGAGAGAAAACTCTGCAGACATGAAAAAGACAAAAAAAAAAGAGCTGAGCAGCACATCCTGTGTAGGAGATGTTCCTGGTGTCCCAGAGGGAATTGTTCAGGGCTTTGGGAACAGTGGTGCAGATGGAGCCCAGGTCGCTGAGGGCCAGGTTGAGCAGGAAGAAGAACATGGGCGTGTGCAGGTGGTGGCCGCAGGCTACGGCGCTGATGATGAGGCCGTTGCCCAGGAGGGCAGCCAGGGAGATGCCCAGGAAGAGGCAGAAGTGCAGGAGCTGCAGCTGCCGCGTGTCTGCCAGTGCCAGCAGGAGGAAGTGGCTGATGGAGCTGCTGTTGGACATTTGTTGTGGCTGCACATGGGCACCTGTTCATGGAGAAAGGATAGTGAAGAGTTAGAGGAGATGCCTGTAATTAAAGTTAACACCATTTCCCATACACCCTCCTCTGTAACACAGATGTATACACTTCTGTATTTGAGCGTTTTGTGGTTTTCTTTTTATGCTGCCTCCATGTTTCTCCTGGTATTCCTGGATATCAGAAACCCTCAGCATATCTCCATCCCATTGATGAATACAGTGAGTTTTCTGAGGAAAGATGATGAGTGGAGACTGAGAGGAGATGATTATTCATTATGTTTGCAGCTTCGCTTGGCTTTCATTTTTCTCACATGAAGGATGGTCACACTCCCATGTTTCTCTTACAAACCCTCAGGTACAGGTAAGAGCAGATGGATCCACCACAGCCCAGCTCCACATTTGTAGCCAAGGACTGACCTTGCTCATTTCACCAACCCAGCAGCATTTTCAGTGTCACAACACCTCTACCTTTCCCCATAAATCTCATAAATCAGAGATGCTCTAGGACAGGTTTGCACCCTGCATTGAAGCTCCCAGCCTGGACTGAAATCTCAGGGACACTTCCAAGTGTCCCTCTGATGGCACTGGATGAAGGGAGGTGCAGCTCCTTCCCTGGCTGCACTGCCAGCACTGCCCAGAGCCGGGCACTGGGGACAGCTGTGTCACCCTGAGCCAGCTGTGCCCCCTGCCAGAGCCCCCAGTGCCGGGCAGCTGCTCCCAGCCCTGTGCTCTGCAGAGGGAACTGGGCCCGGGGCTGCAGAGCTGCCCCACGGCTCTGCTGCAGCTCTGCCTGCACAGGAGGGGCTGCACGCCTTGGAGCCCCGGCCCTGAGGGCAGAGGCTTGGCTGGGGCACAGGAGGGAGGGGGCTTGTGCAGAGGGAGGGGCTGCACTGGAGGGGATCCTCTGGACATCTCTAAACTCTCCCTGCCACAGCATTTCTGGGTTTTGTTTTCTCTCCTTCCCTGATCTTCTCTCTGCTTCCGGGCGATTTTCCTCCTGCAGGTGTTTCCCTGTGCCTCATCTCTCCCTGCCAGCACTCCCAGACCCCAAATCTCTGTGCCCTCTCCTTGGCCTGACAGAACCCTGCCTGTTTGCAGGGCACTGGCTGGGGGCAGGTTCTGTTTGCAGCTTGGAGAAAGGACAGCTCAGACTGAGCCTGATGGCTCCAGCAAAGGTGATGCTGGTGCTGTCCATGGGCAGAGTGGCTGAAAGCACATTAGGGATCTCCTGTGAACCTACTGATCACTAAAAGTAACAGTTCAGACGTCTCATGCACTTGTCAATATTCATAATCAACCTTTAATATTTATCCTTCTTTCCCTGCCACTCTTCAATAGTACACAGCTGACTACAAATTCTTAGGAAATTTCCACATTTTTATCAAAATCCTTGTCTTGGAAATATTCTATGACTAATCAGAAGCCCTCAGTATGTCAGAGCTTCATGAGCATTTCACCTCCCCTGCACCAGAAATACTCAGTACTCACAGGATCTGTGGGCATTGGGATGTTCCAGATTTAGGAGATCTCTCCAGGAGCTGCAGCTGCATTGTCCTGCAGCCAGAGGTTCCTGTGCCAAGGGCTGGCAGTGATTCTGCCCCAGGCACTTCTCAGCCCCTTCCCAGCCCTGACTGATTGAAGCTCTCTGTGCCTCTGTGCTGTGCCCGGGCTGGCTGCAGGCAGTGCCCCAGCCCTGCTGGGCTGGCAGAAGAGCTGCTCAGCAAGAGAAATGTGCTTTTGAAGCTCTGCATGCTTACCAGGATCACCCTCTGTGCCAGGAGCCCAGCCCCGCTCAGCTGCACAGACACAGCACAAGGACTTTAATGACCGTCTCAGGGGCTGCTGTTGTTTTCATTAGTCTCATTCCCAGAGAGTGTGCTCAAAAAACTTCTCAAGAACTCAAAGTGTGATTGAAACACTGAAGTTTCTTGAAGTTTTAATGGGTCCCACTGAGGGACACGACTGAGAAAGTGTCCCCAAGTAGAGCATAATGCTGGAGCAGAGATGACAGCAAGGGACAAGCAAGGGGAAGGTGTCTCTGGTGCTGAGCAAACCTGGATGTGTTTCAGGAATGCAAAGGGCCCAGGCCAGAGCCCCAGCCCCTGTCAAGGCAGATCCTGTCCCTCCCTCATTGCTCAGGGCTCTTCCCGGGATGGGCACTGGCATGTGGGGATGTGCAGTGCCAAGGGCAGGACCATGGGGCGGCCCCTGCCAGGCTGCTGAGCAGGGACAAGGAGGCACTGAGGCCCCAGGGCTGCAAGGGTCACTTGTCCCTTCGTGGCCTCAGGCCCAGGGCCAGCAGCCATGGCCAAAGGGCTGCACAGGTTGGCTCTGTCAGGGCCTTGCAGCTGCTGCACATCCCTGAGCCCTCTGCAGCCCAGGCTGTCCCACGGTGTCCCTGCCCTGCGCCTCTGTCCCTGCAGGCTGTCGTCACCCCCGGCTGCCCCACCTCGCTGGCCCTTCCTTTGCTGGCAGCTCTGCCTCCTGCTGCCCCTGCCTGGCCACACAAAGCCTTGGGCTGCTCCAGGCTCCTGCTGGGGACGTGCTGCACCACAGCCCTGCCCTGGGAGGGAAATTCCCTTCTCCTGTGTCCAGTCTGTCCTTCCCCAGCTGCATTTGTGGCATAATTTCTCTCCCTGCCTGATTCCCACTATGGAGAAAAGCTCCACCATTTCCACATCCACCCTTGAAGCCCTGCCAGGCCACTCCTGATCTGTCCTCAGTCTCTTCACAACTGAGCCCAGGCACATCAGCCTCCATACATGGGTTATGTTCCTGAGGCCTGCAAAACCCAGCTCGGGAGATCTCTGGGTCCTGTCCAAGGTGTTTGCAAAGGAAAACATTCTGCTCATATCACCAGAGGCCAAGGCCAGGCAGAACTGTCCTTCCTGGCAGCTTTTGTCTGGAAGCAATGCAAGGATAGATGGAATTTTGGTGGCCACATTCCAGTTCCTGCCATGGCTCCTGGACAAGAGGGTCAGTTCTTTTCTGCAGGAAGAAAGGAACAGAGCCCCAGTGCTTCTGAGGCAACTGAGATGCGACCATCAGAGGCCAAGGCCAGCCAGAGATGGCAGGTTTTTTTCTGGCAGATACCCTTGCATACAGGAAATTTTTTAGGGGAAGTACCAATTTTGTCCATGGGTGTCTGAAAAAAGGGACAGTTCTTTTCCATAGCAAGGAAAGTACGGAGCCCCAGTGGTTCATGGGCAGATTAGAAGCAGCCCTTGATATTCCAAGATCAGCCAGACCTGTCAAGTGGTCCCTGGGAGGCCAAGCCTGCCAGACCTGTTCCCTGTTCCCCTCATTCCATGGAGCCTGGTCCCTTGTTTCCAGAAGGCCCTGAGGTGACACAATGCCCCCTTGGTGACACCAGGCCCTGAAGGGTCGGAATGGTCTCCATGGTTCCACAAGGCCCCACAGAGTCATGGTGGTCTCTGGTTCCATGGAGCTCCATGGTGTCACCATGGCCCCAAAGTCCCAATGGACTCCATGGTTCCACCAGGTCCTCACCGTGCCACCATGGTCTCCACAGGAAGGGAACAACCCAGCCCCAGTGCTGCAGGGGCAGATGAGCCACAGCCACCAGAGGCCAAGAAAAGCCAGATCAGATGGTGCTGGCAGATTTTGTCCTTGGATATAGGGAATTTTAGAGGTGGAATCCCAGTTTCAGACCTGCTGCCTGGAGGAGAAGGACAGTTCTTTTCCATAGGAAGACAAGCACAGAACACCGGTGTTTCAGGGGCAGATGAAAGGTGACCATCAGAGGCCAAGGGCAGCCAGACCTCTCTGTCCTGGTATTTTTTTTGTCTGAAAGAAACCCTTGGATATAGGGAATTTGGGAGGTGGAACCCCAATTTCGGCCATTTCTGCATTGTTAAGAAGGATGGTTCTTTTCCATAGGAAGGAAAGCCCAGAGCCCCCGTGTTGCAGGGGCAGAAGCAGAGAGAGAAGGCTCCTGGGTGGCCGGGCCAGCCAGACCTGTTTGTCCTGGCAGCTTTTGTCACTGAGAAATCCTTGGACCTAGGGAATTCTGGAGGAGGATTCCAAACTTTGGCCATGGGCATCTGGTCGAGATGGATGGTTTATCCCATAGGAAAGAGAAGCGTGGAGCCCAGGTGTTTTGGAAGGAGATGAGAGGTGGTCACTATAGGCCAAGAGAGCCAGACCTGTCTCTCTGGCACCTTTCATTTGGGGGAAATCCTTGGATATTCAGAATTTTGAAGGTGGAATCTCAGTTCTGGCCATGGGCACCTGGGCAGGAAGAAGAGTTCTTTTCATCAGAAAGGAAAGCACAAAGCCCCAGTGTTTCAAAGGCAGATAAGAATCAGCTCTTTGGAAACCAAGGCCAGCCACACTTGTCTCTCCTCAAAGCTTTCACCTGGGAGAAATCCCTGGACATAGGGAATCCTGGAGGCGGATTCCCAACTTTGGCCATGGGTGCCTGGATGTGAAAGGTGCTTTTTTCCCATAAGAAAGAAAAGCACAGGGTCCCAGTGTTTCACAGGCAGATGAGAGGTGGCCCCTGGGTGGCCAAGCCAGCCAGACCTGTCTGTCCTGGCAGATTTCATCTGGGAACAATCTTTGCATAGAAGCAAACTAAGAAGAGGAATCCAAATTTTGGCCATGGGCACCTGGAAGAGAAGGACAGTTCTTTCCACAGGAAGGAGAGCACCGAGCCACAGTGCTCCAAGGGCAGATGAGCAGCAGCCCTGGACATGCCAAGGTCAGCTGGACCTGTCAGGTGGCCCCCAGGTGGCCCAGCCAGCCAGGCCTTGATGCCTTGAGAGGCCACCTAGAGCAGAGGCTGGACAGTGTTACAGGAGTAAAGTGGGGATTTATTAAAAAGGCCTTCAAAGGATTCACCTGGGCAGTACAAGGGCCTGGCTGAGGGTACATCCAGGATGGACGCCAGGTCACGCGTTTTCACACTTTTAAAAGTTCTGGTTCATTTCCATATTGGGGTTAATTGTCAATTACACCTTCAGGTTATGCAGCCCCACCCTCCCAGTCTGCTCTCCTCAATTCGCTGGTGTTTTCACTTTTTGGGCCTGAAGCTGCAGCGGTGTCCTTGGATCTCGGGCAGGAAAAGGATTGTTTTGTCTGACTACACTGTAAGAGAACTTGCTGACACTCTGCATGAAGTTCAGAGTTACAGACTGATACAGCACAGAATTGGGAAAATATGGAAGCTAAAACTTAAGGCATCAGCCTGTCCTATGTTCCCTTGGTTCCATGGGGACACACTGTCACAATGGCTCCTCAGTGACACTCTGGGCTTCACAGTGTCACCCTGGCCCTTAGATCCATGGGAGCTTCCCAATGGTCCCCTCTGATTCCACGAGGTCCCCACAGTGTCACAACTGATCCATGGCTCCATGAGGTTCCCCAGTGTCACCAGGGTGTCCTTGGACCTGCCTTGTCACAACTGACCCATGGCTCCATGAGGCTCCATGAGGTTCCCCAGTGTCACCGTGGTCGCTGTCAGAGGCTGGATGAGATCAATGTCCCCAGACACCTTGGGCTGAGCTGTCGATCAGTCACTCTGCTGGGACAGCGCTGACCCAGCTCTGAACACCTGAGATATCAGAAGTCCCAGCTGGGGGGAGGCCCACGAAGGCCCAGGGGCTTAAAACCAAGGAGCACAAGGTCAGCCCCTGGTATGGACTCTGCCTGGGGTTTGTGTCTCACCCACACTGGAGCCCCGGGAGCTGGGAGCCACATGTGTGTCTTTCTGTGGAGCTTCTCTCTTCCTGTCTCTCTCTCTCTTTCCTCTCCTTCTAATGCTCTTTATATGGAACAGTTTTAGGTACCTGAACAACTGCAGTGTTTAGGGGTTTCCAGGTTAAATGGGCTGAGGGAATGAAGTTACAGCTGTGACAAGTGATTAAGTTGGATTGGATTTGTATTAAATACTTTTCCAAAGTTCCTTGTTCTTTTGTACTTTGCCAGTAAAATTTTGGGGGTCCCGAATGGGCGCTGAGGGCACTTGGGGGTCCCGGAGGGTCTGGGGGACACTGATGGGACAGATGGGGGCGGTACCGGGGTTCTGTGGAGCGCGGGGCATGACGGGTGTTGTAGTCCCGGCTTTAATGGGGCTCTATGGGGCCGCAGAGCATGACGGGAGTTGTAAGCAAAAGAAAAGATGGCGCAGACCCCAGGCCCCGCCCCCAAAGCCATGATCCCTGGCGCTGATTGGTTGGGGCTGTGATAGGCGGGAGCCTCGGCCAATGGGAGCCAGTGAGGGCGGGAACAGCCCATTCAACCCCTCCAGTCCCTCCCAGCACAGCCCAGTTCATCCCCAGTACAGCCCAGTACAGCCCCAGTGCCCCTCCAGTTCTTCCCAGCACAGCCCAGTTCATCCCCAGTACAGCCCAGTACAGCCCCAGTGCCCCTCCAGTCCCTCCCAGCACAGCCCAGTTCATCCCCAGTACAGCCCCAGTGCCCCTCCAGTCTCTCCCAGCACAGCCCAGTTCATCCTCAGTACAGCCCAGTACAACCCCAGTTCCCCTCCAGTCCCTCCCAGTACAGCCCAGTCCCTCCCAATACACCTGAGTTCATTCCCAGGCCCTCCCAGTCCCCCCAGTTCCATCCATATCCCGCTCCAGTGTCCCCCAGTCTTCCCCACAGCATTCCTGCCCATTGCGGGGCAGCGGCGCAGACGGAATGTCCTGCGGCCCAAACCTCCTGCTCCTGCCACACAGCGCCAGCCTTCTCCCCTCCTCCTCCTCTCCCAGCACGGCACAAATTCCAGCTCGGAGGAGGCTTCCCCAGAGAGGGCTCCGGCTCCTGTCCCTGCAGAGGAACAGGGCATCTTTCAGGCACTTCCACAAGCTCAGGGTTCCCATTTCATGGGGAATCTGGGATGAAAATGGCCTTTTTCAGAAAGACAAATGCAGAGGAGATGGATTAGAAATTATTTGGGAAAAGTGACCCTTCTTCCAGACAAAGTTCACCAAGTCATTGCCTGCATTTCTCCTTTTCAGGTTCTTACAGTCATCTCCTGAAAGGTCCAGATTGTTCTGGTGCTTTTCATGAACTGATTGAACTCTTGATATATATCAGTGCATGAGATGTGGAAGCTTCTAAAATGAACACAGAAACAAACTCCCTCTGTTAGCCCATTTTCATCTTCTACATCACTTTCAGCTGTCCATGGGGATGTTGGAATGATTATCACACAGCTCTCCATTTCTGGCTGCAGGCTCTGGAGATTCTTTCTCTGCATTCAGTCAGGCTTGCATTCCCTGACAATTCCTGGGAGCCCATCATGGTTTCTTAGGGTAGAACAATAACAGTGAAAATCTCACCAATGGCACAACTGCCCAGCCCACAAGGAAAAGAAAGAACAAGTTGTAAAGTTCTTCAACTATTTGTCCCGCTTTTCTGCAAGAGTCGAGCTGCACACACGGTGTGGAAAGGCAAGAGAAGCTGCAGCTGGTGGCACATCTTGTGACAGAAACTGCTCAAAGCTTCCTCGTTCTCCAGCAAAGGTTCTTGGAAACAGCAAACAGGACTGTGTAGAAGATTCTAGGAAAACTGAAACAGCTTTTAAGAAATGAAATGAAAATGGAAAGAAACAATCCAAGATGTTTTTCTCTGTTTATTTTTATGCTGCCCTTTTCTATCTTTCACTACTTCTCCTTCCCATTAATTGCAAATGGATCTCACTTCTAAGATCCACAATTTGGCGAATTTTAGACAGTGTAAAATACCATGAGCTACACAAAGTTTGCCTTTCCCTGTTTGTTTGTTTGTTTTGTTTTTTTTTTTTGGAAATGAGTGCTGGGGACTAAGTGCAGTTCTTAGGTCAGGTACAAATTCAGCATTGAGGGAATGTGCTCCAAGAGTGTTTGACCCTCAGCAGGGACAATGAACAGCAGCGACCGAGGGGATTCCTGTGCCCCTGGGCAGGACTCCAGACTCTGGGCCTGGACTGGACACGGTAAAGTTCCCGTGTTTGGACAGGCTCAGGGGCTGCCCTGGGGAGCGCGGGGCTGGGCGCGGGGGCGAGCGGGCAGCAGACACACGGACATGGGGACACACGGACACAGGGACACACGGACACGCACACAGGGACACGGGGACACACGGACATGGGGACACACAGACACGGGGACACACGGACATGGGACAGACAGACACAGGGACACACGGACACACTGACATGGGGACACACGGACACAGGGACACGGGGACACACTGACACGGGGACACACAGACACGGGGACACACGGACACGGACACACGGACACGGGGACACACGGACATGGGGACACACAGACACAGGGACACACGGACACGGACACATGGACACGGGGACACATGGACATGGGGACAGACGGACATGGACACATGGACATGGGGACAGAGGGACACACAGACATGGACACATGGACACGGGGACACACGGACATGGGGACACACGGACACGGGACAGACAGACACAGCGAAAGCAGCGAAAGCAGCGAAAGCAGCGAAAGCATCTGGCACTGGGGCGAGCTGGTGAGCGAGCCGGGCCAGCGGCAGAAGCCGGGCCGTGCTGGGCGGGGCTGAGCCGGGGCCCGGCAGGGTGGGAGCTGCCAGGACGCCTGGAGGGAGAGCGGGCGTGGGGCCAGCGCAGGGCGCAGAGCATCCCGGGCTGGCCGAGGGGTTCCCGACCCCCGGCACGGCATCAGCCCCACTGACGGCATCGTGCTCCTCCCGCAGCCCCACGGCACCAGCGCAGCCCTGGAGATCGCGCTGCTGGACAAGGTCTCCTCTGGCTGTGCTGGTGTCATTCAGCTCCTGCAGTGGCCTCAGCTCCCTGACAGCTTTGTGCTGGTGCTGGAGCATCCGGAGCGGTGCCAGGACCTGTCGGGTTTCCTGGCGGAGCGGGGGTTCCTGCAGGAGGAGGAGGCGCGGGGGCTGCTCCTCCAGGTGCTGGAGGCCGTGCGGCGCTGCCCCAGCTGCGGGGTCCTGCACAGGGACATCAAACCAGGGGACATCCTGCTCGACCTGGCCACCGGGCAGCTGACACTGATCGACTTTGGCTGTGGCACTTTCCTGCAAGACACAGCCTACACCCAGTTTGCAGGTGAGCCCTGCCAGGGGATGCTCCTGGGCATCTCATGGCCCAGCCGAGGTGCAGCACCGGGGCTTCCCCTATTGCAGCCAAGATGGGATTAATGCTGGAGCCAGGTTGATTTGTGTGGGCTGTGAGGGGGACCAACTCCCATCCCTGCCGACAGCCTTCAGCACCCACTGTGCCCTGGGCTGGGGCTGGAGCTGGGGCAGCCAGCCCGACAAAAACCCCCATGGGGGTAGCAGAGAGGGGGGTCTGACCCCGTGCCCCAGACGGTTTGGTGTGCAGGTGAGGAAGGGCTTGGACTGCTCTGCTCCACATGTTTGCCTTGGCATATTAACATTTTGTGGGGCCATGCAAGCAGGGAGGAGAGGGGGTTTTCTCCACCACTGGGTGAGTTTTTCTTTTGTGCATCATGGTTGTGCCTTCCCAGGACTTCTGCTGCCCTCTTTCAGCACCAGTAGCTTCTTTTCCAGCCCTGAGTCTGTACACAAGTCCCAGGCACTGGCGAGAGGGCAGCAGTCACACCGTGTGCCACTGGGGCAGCCCCCACATGCCCAGGGGTGCTAGGGCCAGGCTCTGGGAGCAGCAGCATCCCCCTGATGAACTGTGTCTGTGTTCCACAGGAACCCTGTCCTACAGCCCACCAGAGTGGATCCACCAGCAACGCTACCACGGCGAGGCAGCGACGATCTGGTCCCTGGGGCTCCTGCAGCACCACCTGGTCATGGGAAGCTCCCATTCAGGAGGGGCCAGGAGATATCTGGGGAAAGATCTTGTTCCCAGGACGGCTCTCTCAAGGTGATCCTCATCTCTGGGCACAGGGGGAATACCAGTGCTGGGAGACAGCAGCAGCTCATGGGCATTCTGCTCTGGCAGCTGCTGAGGAGGTGGCACATGTCCTGCTCTCCTGCTCTCCTCCAAACAGAGAATCCATGGGGAAGTTTAGGCCCATCTCTGGGCACACCCAGCATGGCCTGGGCATGGGAACAGGGGGCAACTTCTCCAACTGACTGGTGATTGCTGGTTTCTCTCCCCAGAGTGCCAGGATGTCATTAGGAGGTGTTTGTCCATGCAGCCCTTTGACAGACCATCCTTAGAAGAGATTTTCCGTGATCCTTGGGTGCAGGGTGTTCCTCTGCCCTTGAAGATGGGAGAGATCCACGTGCACAGTTGGATCCAGGGACCTGGCAGGTAACAGCTCCACACATCTCTTGGCACTCAGTGGCAAAGCCAACCAGACAGGTTTTGTCCTGCCTGTAGCTCTGAGCAGGGGTCAGCAGAAAGGAAGACACAGCGCATGGGCTGGAGCTGATCTGGAGACCTGGTGTGGGAATTTGCAGATGAGTCCACACACTGGGGGATGCTCCCAGATTTCGGCATTGCACAGCCTGGCTGGGAACCAAAGGTTCCCCCTTTGCTGGGGCAGATGCAGCTGATCCTTCAGTTGGCTGCCAGGCTGCTTTTGGCAGGGCTGGGGACATGGGCTGGGGTGGGTACGAAATGGGAGTGGGCTCCTGGCCCTGCCAACAGCCCCCAGCACCCACCGTGCCCCGGGCTGGGGCTGGGCTGGGGCAGCCAGCTCGACACAAACAAACCCCCATGGTGGGAGCAGAGGTGGGACTCCAGACCCTGTGCAGGGGCTGCTTTGCTTTGCAGGCAAGGAAGGGCTTGGGCTGCTCCACTGCCCTTGTTTGCTTTGGGATCACCATGGGGGCAGTGCAGGGGAAGGGAGAAAGCCTGGGATTCCCTCCCCCATGGTGGGTTTTTCCCTGGCATGCAGGGGTTGGGCCTTCCTTAAGGCCCTGACAGAGGTAAGATCTTTGACCTTTTTTCTTGTTCTCCTTTTTGTCTGTAACCTATTTTCCATAATTTGATGTTTGTCTTTCTAGAGGAAGCGTTCCAGGTGGGGCCCAGTCTGGATCAGGACGTGCTTGGGAGCAGCTGTGGCGTGGATGGGCCGTGCCCTTGAAGAAGGCTGAGGGCATCGTTTGGGAGCAGCTTTTCTTCCAGCGGGGGATGGCGTGAGGTGGGTCCTGTCTGCTGGGGATGGTGGGATCAGAGCTCTGGGGAGATGGCAGCGAGCACAAGAGCATCCTGCTCTGGGCAGCTGCTGAGGGCTGGAGGTGCCGTGGCTGGCTGCAGGCTGGGCACATGTCCTGCCCTCCTGCTCTGCTCCCAAAGGCAGCAGTGATGGGCAGCTCTGGGCACAGCTCTGGCACGGCCAGCATGGCCTGGGCACCGTGGGCGGCTGGGACAAGGGGACAGGAGCCTTCAGCTGACGGGGCTTTCTGGTTTCTCTCCTTGCAGCCGGGCTCTGTGGGTGCTGAGGCTGCTCTGGGCTCTGCCAGGGCCCTGCTGGAGCTCAGCACTGGGCTGCAATCAGCCAAAGGAGAAATGGGGTGCCCTGCAGCACAGACTGGCTTGAGCATTTCAGCAACACAGCTCAAGTTTGCAGAGTGTACACCTCCAAGAGAAAACATGGCACCACCCAAAAAATAAACTTGTTCAATAACTTCTGAAATGAAATCAATCTGGGATGACCCCAAATGACTTTTTGCAGCTTGCTCAAGCAGTACCTCAGCCCTTCTCTGAACTGTTCTCTCCCCCACCTGTCTTTTACTTCCCAGCTGCTCCCTATTTTCCCTCAGTGAGTTCCCAGCCTATTCCAGTCTCCATCACACTGTTGCCTTCCCTGGTGCCCCTCACCATGAGGAAGGCCGAGCCCCAGACTTAAGGACTCATCCTGTCACTGGCTGAGGAGCAGCAATGTCTCAGAGGTCTGGTGGGATTTTAGTGTCATTCAGAGCTGCTCTCCAGCCCCCAGCTCTCCTCACTGCTGAGTTCCTGCTCCCTTTTCCTCGTCCTTGCAGCAGGATGAGCTCTGTGAATCCCCTGGAGCCTCCCCACTCTTTCCAGCCCACGCACCCACCTCAGCTAGGCTGAAGCTGCAGCTTCCCTGTCTCCTCTGGCACACCAGTGCAGTCTCCTGTGCGGGGAGCCCCAGCCCCAGAGCACAGCACTCAGCAGTGCAGTCGGGGCTGGAGCAGCTACCCTACAGCCCTGCCTTGGCTCTTTGTGGCAGGGAATGCTCCCTGTTTGCAGCTGTCCCTGCAGGATGGCCCCAGGGCAGAGCCCAGCCGGGCTCCCACTGCAGCCCCTGAAGCTTGGGGCAGACAGTGGTCCCAGAGCTGAGGTTCACGGGGAGCCCCCGGAGCTGTGCCTCGCACTCTGTTGCTGTGTCACCGTGCAGGCTGGCTTGTACGGGGTGAATGTACCAGCCCTGGTTTGACTGACAGGGGCTGGGCCCATCACATCTCTCCCAAGGCTGCAGGTATTGCCCAGGCCAGAATCTGAAGGGGCACAGAGATCAGACCAGTGAAATCATCCAGACTGGGTTTTCAAATGCCCTTCCGAAAGAAAGTCTTGAGAATAAAAGTGTTCTTTTTGCCACACAAACATCAGGGTGAGTGGTCTCTTTGGCTCCAACCCACTTTCCTCCCCGAGCCAACGTTACCCTCTCCCTCACACGTCCCCCCTGTGCCTTCCCACTGCCTTGTCCTGTCAGGGCTCCCACAGCCCCTCATCCCTTTGTGGCCCCGTCCCCTCAGGGTCTCCCCAGCCCGGCCAGCCTGCCCGGCAGCAGCGCCACAGCCCCACAGGAGCTCCAGAGGAGCCCCACCAAGAGGCACCTGGGAGCCCTCAGCAATCCAGCCAGCAACACACGGGCAGGACACGGATGGCGCTTCCTGCCTGGGACAGGGCTTGTGGCCATCTCCAGGCACCGCTCTCACAGAGATCCCCACAGCTCCAGCCCCTGCCCATCTGCTCTGTGGGCAGCACAGAGGCTTCCGCAGAACCACCAAAGGCCAAGGGGCTTCTGGCCATTTTCCCTGCAACCCTGCAAGCCTGAGCAGCTTGCTGAGCCCAGGAACCCTTTTCTCCCTCTTCCCCTAGGCCCTGCAGAGCCTGGGCAGCCAAAGAAAGATCCTGTGAGTTTGTCTATAGCAACACATCCTATATTTCTACACTAAAGAAAAAAAAAGAAAGAAAAGAAAAATCTTAAAGAAATGAAACATTCCTGCTGGCTCAGGTGGCCCCAGCAGACAGAGCCTCTGGAATCAGCTCTGTGCAGAGCTCCAGCAGCGCAGCCAGCCGAGCCCCGACAGACGAGGCCGTCTCCTCCATGCCCTGCAGAGCCGATCACGCAGGTTGTTGAAGATGGAATATGGAGCTCTCTCTGCTTCCTGGAGGATGTACGGTGTTTGAACTGCCAGGCTTGCGACGGCAACGCTGTTGTCATTTTCCAAGCCTTCAAGGGCTGAAAGAGAGAGGAACAGAGCCATGGTCAGTTCCCACATCTGAGGGGACCCGAGGGGACTCTGTGCCAGGGCCATCCCAGCCGGCTCTGGCCATGGCCAGAGGGAGCAGGGACCAGCCGGATCAGCCCAAAGCTGCTGGCCACGAATCCCCCAGGTGCCCTGAAAGCTCTGTGTGCTCTGCCCACGCCGGCCCTGGTCCGCACAGGGAGCAGAGCCCTCCGCAGCCGGGGCAGGGCTCGCAGCTCCCCCGGCAGCCCCCGCTGGCAGCCCGCTGCCCTCGCTCACCCTCAGAGAGGAGCTGGAGCTCTTCCTTCCTCCCCCTCAGGTGCCACCCGGCCGTCCCTGGGAACACAGAGCCTGTCAGGCTCAGGGCACAGCTCCCTGCCAGCGGCGCCGCCAGCCCTGTGCCCACACGCCCTCCTGGCCCGGCTCGTGGCTCACCCATGAACCTGACGGCCGCCTCTCGCAGGGGCTCCTGTGGGCTCTGCAGGTAGGGCAGGGCCCGGCGCAGGTGCTCGGCCACGCTGCTGCTGTCCTCTGCCAGCTGGAGAGAGCGACAGGAGGGAAGGGTTGGCCCCGCAGCCCCCCGGGCCGGGGCTCCATGGGCACCCGGCTGGGGCTGCAGGAGCCTGGAGCAGAGCCCACGCGGCCTCGGGCTGCAGCAGCGGGCAGGGGCACAGCTGCCAGCCCACACACCGAGCACCGCGCTCAGGGGCTGCTCCAGGCTGGGGCTGCGGCTTCCCGGCCCTCCTTACCAGGCACTCGGTGAACTGCCACAGCTTCTGGTTCTGCACCATCTGTACAAGATCCCTCCTCTTCAGGAACTTGGCCGCACAGAGCAGCGTTTCCTGAGAAGCCTGGAGAACAGCAGAGATGCGGAGATGGCCCCACAGCCCAGGGCGCAGGACCCCGTCCCTGTGCCAAGGCCAGCAGGAGCTGCAGCCTGCGAGGCGCCAGGGCAGGGCCAGCCCAGCCCCTGCCAGGGGCCAGCGGCAGCTGCGGAGTCCTCACCTCTGCTACTCGCTGGTTCTCATCATGGCAGTGGAAGAAGAGTGGCACCAGGCTCTGGTGCACGTGTGACTTCAGGACCTTTTTTTCCTCTTCCGGAAAAAAATCCAGCATCTCTCGGAAGATAAACAGGGAGCACAACTGCACCTGGCTGTCCTCCTGTATGAAAGGAAGGAAGAAAGACCTCAGCGTCAGCTGCTTCAGGGCCAGCTGGGCACAGCCTGTGAGTGCACAGGGCACAAAGTGTGCGGGCAGCACCCGCTGGCCGTGGCTGGAGGCGCAGAGCCTTACGTTGTCAAAGAGTGGCAGGAGTGCCTCAGCCAGCTGCAGGGCGAGGGTGCTGGTTACTGGGGCACCATTGCACAGGAACAAACCCCTGAGGAGAACTGTGGTCATCCTGAGCATGACGCTGTCATCTTCCTTCAGGAGCTCCACGAGCCTTTCATGCAGGCTCCACATCCTTATGGCCATCTATTTGTGGAACACAAGTGTGTGAAACACCATCCTGCTGCCACAGGGCCCAGGGGCCAAAGGCCTGTGCCAAAGCCCTGGGGCAGCTGCAGCAGGAGGCAGGAGAGCTGGCAGCAGCTGCCCCAGTGCCCCAAGGCCAGCCAAGCCCCAGGGACTGCCTTCCCCAGCCCCACGCTGGCAGCACGGCTTCAGCCCCTGCGCTCTTCTCACCGAGACACTGGTGGTGCCGAGCGCCACGAGGCCTCGGAGTGCCAAGCGACGCCTCCCCCTGCACTCGCCCTGCAGGTGCTTGGACAAGAACTGCAGGACGCTGTCCCGACACTCACTCAAGTTCAGGTGCTCCAGGATCTGAAAGGCACAGGCCGGTGACGGGGGAGCGGCCGGCGGGAGCCCAGAACTGCCCAGGGCCGGGCCCAGGCAGCAGCACAGGGCACGGGCTCCGTCCCAGGCACTGCGGCCAAGAGAGGGCAGAGAGCCGGGAGGCAGCTCAGCGAGGCAGCGCCGGCCTTCAGGCTCACCTCCACAAGGAACGCCAGGGTGGCCAAATCCCGGCACGGCGTGTCCTTGCTGAGCAGCCCGAGCAGGTGGAACGCAATCCCGGAACACGCGGCTTCGGATGCGCGGTGCATTTCTCTGACAGGAGGAAACACGAGTCAAAGCCCTCAGCCAGCGGGGGCAAACCTCTCCCAGGACTGCCTCACAGAGCTCTGGCCTTTCTCCACCACCCTGCAAGGGGCAGCTGAGCCCTCTGGGAGGTTGCTGCTCTTGGGCACGCTCCTCTCCCAGCCTTTTGCAGCCTCCTTGGCCGTCCCTTGGTGACAAGGCCTTCTGGCCCACGGCCACGGGGACTGTGTGGGGCACCTCGGGCACAGGGCACACATGCCGGGGACAGCTGGGGAGCAGGGGGTCTCACCTGGCCAGCACGCCCACAGCACAGTGGTGGGTGTCAGCACAGAGCACTGTGTCCCAGCCACGCTTGTCTTCCATGGCCACCACCACATCCTCATAGTGAAGTTGGCAGAGCAGGGCCTTGAGGGTCTGCTCTGCAAAGCTGTGCACAGAGCAAAGCTGAGGTTACACTGGGAGCACTGGCCCCTGCCCTGGGCACATGGCAGGGACAGGAGGACTGGCATGGAGCACCTGCTGGGGCTGGTGGCAAGGCCGTGTTGCTGCTGGCATCCCTTCCAGAAGGTATCGACCTCCTCTGGCACATCCAGAGTGCTGAAGAGCACTTGGAAGAGCAGATGCACAAAGAGGCCGGGGAAATGCACGGTGACTACATGTGGCACACAGGGCAGCTGGAGGAGCTTCCACATCACCACGGTTGCCTGCAAAGGACAGAGCAGCCTGAGACAGCGCTCAGTGCCGAGGTGTCCGTGTGGCAGGGCCCGAGCACAGGAGGGAGATGCCCGGAGAGACACAGGGGGAGCACCGGGCCTGGTGGCCCTGGAGCTGCCCCGAGGCCAGGTTTCAGCCCAGCGCCTGAGGCAGGGAGACGCCGTGGGGGAGGGAGGATGGAGAGCTGCTGGAGAGGTGGCCTTGGGGCCAGCAAAGGCAGAAACTCACAGCCAGGGCAAGGACAGCCGTGTGGTCCCCATCGGAGGTGCACGTGCTGTGCTCTGGCCAGCTCCCCAGCACATCGAGGAGCACGAGCATGGCCGGCTCTGCAGTCCTCAGCGAGCACATGATGCTCTTCCACATGGCCAGAGCAGCTCTGTGGGGTCAGAGCTCTGTCTCAGAGGAGTCTGGGACACAGCAGCGTGGCCTGGGCGGCAGCGGGGAGCTGAGCTGCTCTGCCAGCCCTGCCTCTGCCCACTGCCCCTCACTGGCAGCACGCAGGCAGCCCAGCCCTGTGGGCACTGGCCCCTGAGGGGCAGGGGGGAAGCATGGCAGCCCTGGCAGGGGCCAGGGCTGGCAAAGGGAGCAGCCAGAGGGCCCTGGAATTCTC
Organism: Lonchura striata; assembly: GCF_050655825.1. NCBI lineage: Eukaryota > Metazoa > Chordata > Aves > Passeriformes > Estrildidae > Lonchura > Lonchura striata. The sequence continues at coordinate 8,048,439 of NC_140737.1, forward strand.
TGTGTCAGACACCTGGGACAGGCTGCACAGGGGGAAGGGCTGCTGAGCCCTGAGCCCTCTGGGCAGGTGGGCCCCGTACCTGTCACACAATGGGGCCACACGCAGGAGAGCCATCACCACGTCAGAGGGCTGTGCCTCTGTCAGATCCAGAAGGGGCCTGTACAGATTGTATTCAGGAAACTCATTGGCCATGAGCCACTGGTGGATGTACCTCACCATGGCCGGCACCTGGAGAAGGCAGGGGAGACTTGGAAAGCTACTGGAGGAAGGAATGTGCCCAGCTGCCCCAGAGAAGTGCTTCCCTTGCCACCACACTGCCATGGCCTCAAAGGCTCCCAGGGAGCAGCAGGTGTGGCTTGGGAGGCCAAGCAATTGCTGGGAGAAGAATAGCCAGGCCACAGGCTGCTTACTTGCTTTGGGCTGGAAGGACCCTCCTCCACAAGCATATCCAGCAGGGCAGCGCTGGTCTTGGTTTTGAAGATGGGAGAGTAGACTCTGAGCACGGTGCCCATGGCGCTGCTCTCTTCCTCCCGAATCCTCTTCATGAATTTGCAAACCATCTGCAGCAGAAGGGCAAGAAGCCCGGGATGCTGCATGGAGTGCTCCGAGCACAGTGCTGGGCTGAGCAGTGCCAGCAGGCCCAGCCCAGGTGGGGATGGCTGCAGGTACCTGCGCTGTTCTGCGGAAGCGGCCACGGGTGCGTTCCTGCTCTCGTGTGCGCTGCACGGCTGCACCTGGCAAAGAGCGAGCGCAGCCTGAGCTGAGGGGCTGCAGGAGAGGCCGGAGAACACAGCCCAGCCCTGCGCTGCCCAGGCAGGGACAGCCCCGCGACGGCCCAGGGCACGGAGCACGGCTGTGGGGTGTCTGCCCGGCCCCTATTCCATCCTGTCCATGGGCATGGCCCCAGGGGATGGGATGGCATGGCATGGCATGGCATGGCATGGCATGGCATGGCATGGCATGGCATGGCATGGCATGGGGCCAAGCTGGCTGCAGGCACCAGCCCTGTGGCCCAGCTCTGCCACTCACCCTTCTGCCGTGGCTGGAACTGCTCCACCTCTTTAGGCTGCTCTGCTGGGGCAGATCCAGGGCCTTCTTTCTCCTCCTTCCCCCAGGCCAGCTTGGGCACGCTCGCAGGTCTGTGCTCTACGACACTGCCTGGATTCATGGCTGCTTGCAGAAGGTGAAAAGGAAAAGGTCCAAGTCAGCAAGTGCTGCAGTCGTGCCTTGAGGGCACCTGCAAGAGTGAAGTCTTGGCAAGGCTACAGGACAGCAAGTCCTGCACTCTGGTCCTGGGGGCTCCAGCCACAAGGACAGGAGACTCCTGTCAAGGGCAGTGAAAAGCAAATGCCACAGTCTGCCCTCGAGGGCAGCTGCAGAAGAGATGCCTCGGGAAGGCCAGGGGTCACCAAGTGCTCTGGTCTGGCCACGAGCTCACCTGCAGGAATAATACCTTGGGAAAGCTCTGGGTCAGCAAGGAACAAGTAGCTGTGCGAGGGCTCCTCACAGCACCGCTCTCTCGCGTCCTCTCTCGTCGTGTGCACCGAGCACTGTGGAGTGTAACTGTAACTTGTAACTGCCAACACCTCTGCCAGAGCGTGTCACCAAGGGCCCTTGGAATCCCTGCCCCGTTCCATTCCACGGTGACCATGCTGCACCGTGTCACCAAGGGCCCTTGGATCCCCTGTCCCGTTCCATTCCACGGTGACCATGCTGCACCGTGTCACCAAGGGCCCTTGCACACACTGCCACCTGCCCTGGGGCCACCCCCAGCCCCCCAGAGTGGCCCAGGGTGGAAGGAATGCCTTGCCCCAGGTGTGTCAGACAGCCCAACAGGATCTTTAGGAAGGGCTCAGCCCATCAGCAAACGCTGCCCTGCTCTGCGGGCTCAGAGCAGCAGGAGCCCCCGCAGCTGCCGATGCAGCCGCGGCGGGAAGGGCACGGGGCCTCCACAGAAGCTGGCACGGCCTCCTCGGGACACGTCCCACACGGTGGCTATCCTGAGCACGGCCGTGGGACACAGACCAGGAACGTGTGGGCCAGGGCAGGAATGCTGCTCTGAGCCCTGGGGCCCGGGCAGCGCTGACAGCAGCAGGTGAGGCACAGTCCCCGCCCAAGCAGAGTTCCCCCGAGCCCTGGCAGCACCGGTGCCCGTCTCCTGCCCAGAAATCTGTGCCCCAAAAGAGCTTCTCTGCCCGAGGGCAGCCAAAGCTGGTGTGCACTGGGGGCTGTGCTCCGTCCTACAGGGGCTGTTGGGAGCAGCACCTGGAGCAACTGGTGGCAACACTTGGTGAGTGTCAGATGTTGTTGCTCCTTCCTGGGATGATTTTTTCATGGAAGGGATTAGCAGCAGCACAGAAACACCAACAGCTACTGAACTTCACAGGACAAAGAGACTCCACCAAAACACTGTCATGTTTCCTTGTGCTTTTGTGTCTTTCTTGCACTCTGAAAGAAAAAGAATTGGCCCAAGCCCTGCTATTCAAATCTCCAGCTGCTGTGTGTCTTCCTGTGGCAGCTCACTGCAAACACAACTGGCTGCCTGCTCAGCTGGGCAATGGACAGCCACAAACAGGGAGGGCCCTGGTGAACATCTCTTTGGTCTCGTGGGGCAGCGAGGGCACAGGAGACAAAGACTGCTCCTCCCGAGTTCATGGGGCAACAGAGAGATTTTATTTCCCAAGCCCCCCCTTACACAGGGCATTTGAAAGACCAGGCCTGGAAGCTCTCATTGGTTTGAGCTCCATGCCCCTTCAGGTTCTGGCCCGTGAGGTGCCTGCAGTTTTGGGAGATATTTGATTGGTCAAGACCCCTGTCAATCATGGTAACACCTCACCCTTCTTTTCTTTATCAAATTCTGTGTATTGTTCTCTGTCACCCATCTGCAAGGGCCCTTTGCCAACATGGTGACAGAGGACAGCGTGCATCTAATTTGCACTGGAGCTGCAGCATTCCCCTCCAGGAACTGTTAGGGGAGAACTCAGGCCACAGGCATAATGCTTCTTGGTTACAAATTGAACTTATCTCTAAAAGCAGAAGGCTATTTAACCCTGAGCCCATTTAACCCATAGGGAAAAACCCAATTTTAAAAAACAACCTTTAAGCACTTGATCCCTTGGGGAAAAACTGAACTCCCAGAAAACAATCTGTAAACAGAAAAACTGTTTGTAAACATGAGAAATAATTTGTAAACAAATCAAGTCCTTATATGAACTGTCCATGAGGCAGGTGATCATTTGTAATGCTGTCTGTGGTTTCCAGTGTCCATATTTTAGGCAGCTGTATTGTACTGTTGTAGGATTTATTGTAAAACATGAGAACAGACTCAGAGGGGAGGAGGGTGTACCCTCAATCCAACCCCTTTCCCCTTTTTTCGTTGTCTAAGAAATAATAATAGGATTAGAACATGGATTTTGAATACTATTAACTTATGCAAAATTTCATCCACGTTTACTGATAATATTTTTCTTTACCAGCCAGGTTCAGGGTGAAGAACTTGATTGGGAGATGTTTTGATCAGGGCAAGGAACTTGGTTAGGAGACATTTTCTGTATTTCTATTTTTTCTAGTGCAAACCATATACTTTTTTCCCTTTGTTCAAAGTTAGAAATTTTGTTGTTGACTTTAATAGCTGACTTTTAAAATGATGACAAGTGGCAGAATTTCAGTGAAAAAACTTTGCAACTGCAATTTGCTTATGATAAATCGATGTTCTATGTGTACCTCAGTGGATATTCTTTGAATCATACCAGTTTATCTTGAAACAATGCAAGAATAATTACTAGAATATTAAGAAAAGACATGTTAATACACATACTAGGACATCTTTAAGACAATGATTTACTGAAATATGAGTATCAATTTAATATCTATATCCAACTGAGATGGACAAAAACTCTCTAAGGGTTTAAAGTTAGAAAGTGTATGTTTATTGAGACAGCCGGGCAGTACATGGGATAATTCCCTAATGCACACTGCAAAAATCACAGGTATTACAAAGCTTTTTTATTTGCAGAAGTCTTGAATACACAAATATGAATGCATATTCATATCCCTGTCACTTCCTCTGCTCCGCTTCATGTGCTAATTGGCAAAAAGGCAATTAAGCATGTGTAGTTCTGTTCCCTGAAATGAGTTGGGGGTCCATTTTGGGGAGGGGTCTCCAAAATGAAGAAGCAAAATAAGTCTTCCTCGTTCTGACCTTTCTGCCTTTCCCATGCATACGTGACAAATGAATCTTTGCCGTTTTCCTGTGCTTAATGGATCCCTAAAGTATGGGAAGTCTGCAACTGTTTTTGTGCCCCTGAAATCTATCACCAGGAACGGGGCTGGGATGTGCCCTGGTGCCTGGGACATCATCAGGAGCGGGGCTGGGATGTGCTCTGGTGCCTGGACATCACCAGGAGCGGGGCTGGGATGTGCCCTGGTGCCTGGGACATCACCAGGAGCAGGGCTGGGATGTGCCCTGGTACCTGGGACATCACCAGGAGCGGGGCTGGCTCTGATGCTCTCCGGTGCCTGGGACATGACACGGGGCGGTGCTGGCTGGGGTTTGTTTGGTGCCTGTGCAATCCCAAGGGCAGTGTCACAGCGGGGAAGCTCTCAGTGTCCCCAGCAGGTCACAGTGTCCAGGGCAGCCCGTGCCAGCGGTCACTGCGCACACGGGGCAGGCTGGGCTGGACAGAGGACGAGGCAGAAACGCTGCCCCAGGACTGGGGTCTCCCCCTGCCTCTGGGGCCCAGCCCCTGCTGGGAGCGCCTTGGGCAGGGCACGGGGCTGCTGCTGGGCCAGGGGGACAGGCCGTGCCCCCTGTCCCCTGCTGCTGGGCCAGGGGGACAGGCCGTGCCCCCTGTCCCCTGCTGCTGGGCCAGGGGGACAGGCCGTGCCCCCTGTCCCCTGCTGCTGGGCCAAGGGGACAGGCCGTGCCCCCTGTCCCCTGCTGCTGGGCCAGGGAACAGGCCGTGCCCCCTGCCAGCTGCCCAGGCCCCTCTGATGCCTGTCCCTCGTCCCTGTGGCTTCTGTCCCCACCACTCCCCACCACCTTCACTCCCTCTGTCAAAGCCCCACTCAACCTCTTCACAGTGACCTCTGGAAAGAAAGAATGAATGAAGGAAAGGAAGTGTTGTCTGTTCACCCTGGCTGGATGTCAGGCACCCACCAAAGCTGCTCTCTCACTCCCCTCCAGAGATGGACAGGAGGGAGAAAACAGAATGAAGGCTTCATGGGTTGAGCTAAGGACTGCGACAGATCACTCAGCAAATGCCATCATGGGCAAACCATTTTCAAAATTGGAGATATTAATGGAATTTTTGCTATCTGGATCAGGGCAGGATAGTGAGAAGTAAAACAAAGCTTTAAAAACACCTTCTGCCCTTTCCTCCCTCCTTCCCATCTCTACCTCCCCCCGCAGTGGGTGCAGGGAGACAGGGAATGGGGGCTCTGGTCAGTTCATCCCCGGTTGTTTCTCCTGCTGCTCGGGGAGAGGAGTCATTCCCCTGCTGTGCCAGGGGTCCCTCCTGGAGACACTTCTCCATGAACTTCTCCACGGTGAGTTCATCCCACGGACAGCAGTTCTCCACAAGCTGCTGCAGCGTGGCTCGCTCCTCCATGGGCTCACAAGTCCTGGCAGGGCCCTGCTCCAGTGTGGGCTCCTCTCCAGGGGTTTGCAGGTCCCTGCCAGGTCCCTGCTCCAGCACAGGTTTCTCATGGGGTCGCAGCCTCCGCTCAGGCATCCCCCTGCTCCAGCACGGGCTCCTCCAGGCGCTGCAGGTGCATCTCTGCCCTCCGTGCCCTCCATAGGCTGCAGGGCCCAGCTGCCTCCCCAGGGACTGACCAGGGAATCTCAGGGCAATCAGCTCCAGCAGCTGGAGCAGCTCCTGCCCCTCCTGCCCTGCCCTGCCCTGCCCTGGGGGTGTGCAGAGCTGTTCCCCTCACAGGTCCTCACCCTGTTCCTCCCTGCTCACAGCCACAATTCCAGGATCACCCATTTCCTTAAATCTCTTATTCCAAAGGTGTTACCACCATTTCTAACTGGGCCAGCCTTGTCCAGCAGCCAGTCTGTCCTGGAGCCAGCTGGAATTGACTCTGTGGGACATGGAGGAACAGCTGCTCTCACAGAAGCTGCTCCTAGATCCCCTGCCTTACCAAAACCTGGCCATGCAAACCTGGTATAAGTATGGTAGGGTTTTTATTACCACTATTAATTCTTATTATTTCTATTCTCTCAATTTTTTGCTATTAATGGTACAGTTGTTATTATTATTACTAGTATTTTTAGTCTTTTGGACTCTATATTAATAGTGGCTAGATTAGAACTGGAAACAAAGGTACTTCATTGCAAGTAGCGGTTAGAGTTTTGTCAGCCTCTTGCCCTGCCCTGTTCTCTGTCATTGCTGTGTGTGAAGCTGCTGCTGCCAGGCCTCCCTATTTCCCTGGTTTGAGAAATTCCATGGCATTGCTCACATGTCAGAGAGGGCTTATTCCATTCAAACACATGCTCTTAGCTCTTCGAGTCCCATTGTTGGAAGCTTGTTTTCTAACATTGTTGACTTTCTCAGCTTCTGTTAATATTTGTGATTTTGTAACAAAATGTTCTTGGATGTGATTGTGCAAGATTCTCTAATCAGCTTCCAGTTTGCTCTTGGGTTTCTTACCGGTGTGTCCGAGCTGAAGGCAGCATTTTGGGTGGGAGGCTTCAGTGGGAGCTGGGATTGCCTCGGCAGCAGCTGGTTTTGCAATGTGAGCAGCGCTGACAGAGATTCCGTGCGCTGAATATTCCGGCTGGTTGGAGCCGCAGTGCCCGGCTGGAGGGAGCCGCGCCGGGCGCTGCGGGTTGTGCCGGGCCGGGCAGCGGCCGCAGCCCCGGCAGGGCCCGGCCGTGGACACGGAGCCTTTGCTGGGCAGGGCTCGGCCCTGCGGCGCCGGGCGGGCGGTGCCGCTCCCGCCGGGAGCCTGCGGGAGCCGGGACAGCGAGAGAGCCCGGGCCGAGCATCAGCCCCGGGGCACGGCCCGGGAGGGGGCACAGCCCGGGGGTCCCGCAGAGCCTCCCTGCTCCAGAGCCGCGCCTGCCGCAGCGGGGCAGCTGCGGCACCTGCGGGGCACGGAGGAGCCGCAGGCGGCGTTCCGAGCGCTCCTTCGGGGCAGGATTTTGTCCCGCTGCGGGGAATTCCCGCGGGCCGGGCGGGCCGGGGCCGCTGCCGAGCGCCGCCGCCTTTCCCGGGAGCCGCCGGGCAGAGCTCTCTGCTCGGGGCTGGGAAAAACACCTTCACTGCCCTGGGAACATTTAAAAAGTTTAATACAGGACAAGAGGAGACAAGGGCCATAGAGCAAAGGTTCTTACGGCCGGGTGCATCTCGGCACTGAGCCAAGAGCACACGGTTATCTCCGGAGATACCCCTTGAATACCTTTTCCCTTACACCAGCCGGTTGCATATTCATAGTCCCTTATGCATAGTAAACTTTTTCCCAAGCTAGTTTACATATTCCAAGAACTGTTCAGCATGGCTCCTCCTCGGTTGCACCTTTTTAGGGCATGTGTATTCCTTGGTTGTGGTTTTGGTCCTTTTTTATCATCATCTTCAGTTTTGGCCCCGGCCCACACTGCCTTCAGACGGTGAGTGCTGATGGTTGGCAGATCTGTACAGGTGTCCTCATCCTGTGCTCACTGGATGTTATCCCATCCAAGCAGGAATTTTAACACAAGCATGCTTCTATCAGCTATGGCACTACTATGTCTGAGCGTAATCAATGAACAACAGAAATAAAAACTATATAACAAAGTTATTGTAACACCACACATATAAAATCCAATGGAATATTTGCAAAAAGCCAATATTATAATATGTATCTATAACAGGGCCAAGGGCCGGGTGCCCGCTCGGTGGCCCCGGGACAGCAGAATTTTGGGGTCCCGGTGCTGGCTGCCGGCAGAGCCCCGGCGCTGGGCCGGGGATGCGTGGGACCCTCCCGCGGTGGGGTTGGGCTGCCCGGGGCAGGCGCTGCATCGTCAGCCCGGAGCCACCGGGGATCGCCCGGTACCGGCGGGGCGGGGCTGGGGAGCGGAGAAGGGCGGCACCGGAGCGGGGGGACCCTCTGCAGCCTGCGGGGTCGGACATACCGATAAGGGGGTCCCCGGAAGCCGGAACGTTGTGAAAAACGCCAATCACTTGGTTTTTAAAATTTTAAACGTTTAATAATAATAAAATGGTTATAAAAATAGTAACACAATTAGAGTAATCAAATTTAGAGTTAGGACAATTACAAGACAATAAAAAGCAAAAAATTATAGATGTCCAGATGCTCTCAGACACTTAAGCCAGGACAAGCATGCCTTGTGAACAAAGGAATAACCTTAAAAGCAATAGCCTATTGCATATTCATGTATCTCGTACATGATGCATAAATTACTTGCAAATTAGGAACTTTTCTGGATTTTGTCAACTTCTTTCCCTTAATCCTGGTGCTTCCATAAAGATGGAGACAAGATGGAAGAATGTTTGTCTTTTCTGATAAGGAGGTTGTAACTCTTTATGTGCCCCAAGTCACCGCCATCCCTGTGTGAAGAGTTTATTGATTATCTCATCTCTTGCTTGGGCAAGTAAAAAAATCCTACATCGCAGAGTTTCTATTTTAATATTATGTTGTTACCTAAAACTCTATTTAACACACTACTTAAGAGAATTAATACAGCATAACTTTCTAACATTACACATATAATATCCATTGTAACATTTGTGAAAAGCCAATCATAAAATAAGCATTCTTCACAGAAAGTGTTGAAATGGTAAAACCAGTCAAAACCCCTTAGGAATTGGAAGGAAAACCAGAGGCTGTGGCAGCTAACACCTCAGAAACCCATGGCTTTTGCTCCTCTCTTCGACCTGAGAGCTTCCTGGGCAGGGGCGGCTCTTCCAATTGCACCAGCGTGGCCATGGCTGGGAAGGGCAGCGAGCAGATGGGTTGAGCTTCTCCTGCCAGCCCCTGAAGTGCCAGCTGTCATTTGTGTGCGCTGAGGATTCCCTTCAGGCTCGGAGCTGGCGCAGCTGCTCCTGGGCGCTGCTCGCCCGCGGGCGCAGCGGTGCTGCAGCCGCTGTCCCGCACACAGGGAGGGCTCTGGAGCCTCCCAGGGCACCAAGGAGCGGAGCAGGGAACGTGCCGGGATCTGCTGCAGGACCGTGGGGCTGTGGGGGATCCTTTGGTCTCTTGGATGGGGCAGGGAGGGGGCAAATGGAATCCAGGTGAGACAGGGATCGGGCAGCCCCACGCCAGGCAGCGTTTTCTCCTCTGAGAGCTCCTCTGAGCTGAGCGAGCTGGTGAATCCTGCGGAGCAAATGAGACCCGGGAGCGAGGGAAGGGCTGGCTGGGAAGGAGTCAGATAAACCCAGTGGGTATTTCCCTTTCCAAGGGGCTTCTGGGGAGACAAAGGAGACAAGAAGGATTCCCCATCTCATGACATTCCCTTTTTTCCTTCAGTAGCCCTATTGCAGTCACTGCATACAAGAGTTTAGTTGATCCCTTTGATGTCAGGGAGCAGCCAGAACTTCAACCTGGCTGGATCCAGCCCTGTCTGCCTATCATCGAGCAGAGGGAAAAGATAAAGAACCTGGGTGGGGGTTGAGCCAAAATGGCATTTTGCCACTTCTGATCTGCTCCCAGCTTTTGCAGCAGGGCACCAACCCCATCGCTGCAAACCACTCCCTTTTGCAAGGCACACGTGGACCTCGCTGGTAGCTCAGGGCTCCTGAAGGGGCTGCTGCAGTTGGCAACTGGAGCTGTTGTTGAACTTTTCACATTGCTTAACCCCCCCTGCCAAATGCCATCAACTGTCTGAGGAAGGACACAAAAATATTACCCTGGAGGGGCCAAAAACTTGGAAAAGGATGAAAGAAATGTTCTGATGATGACAATGACAAAAAACCACAATTTATTTTTGACAGCAAATGAGTACCCACAGCCCCCCAGCCCTCCCAGACTGGCAGGCCGCGTGGGGCCGTTTCCATTGCATGAGGAGCTGGCAGCCTGCAGAGAGAAACCAGAGAGCCACGGTCAGTCACAGAAGGCTCCTGTGCTCCTGTCCCACCACGGCCTGTGCCTGGGCCAGGCTGCTGTGTGCTCAGAGCCCAAACCTCCTGACCCATTCTCTGTTTTTAGAGAAGGGCAGAGTGGTAAGCCACATTCCATCTCCTCTGCTGAAGCACAGCCCAGCAGCCTCCTCAGCAGCTGCAAGGGCGGGATGCCCGTGTGCCTGGTTTCCTGGCTCCCCGGCAGACCAGGGGTTAAACGTTGGGTGTCTCCTGGATTGTCCCCGGAAAGAGCCCATCTCTGCACCCAGGTACCTTTTTTCATTTGTAAATTAGGTCTTTCTTTCTCTTCCAGGTGTGGTTTCTCCAGCCCCGGCTGCAGACTCTGGTCATATAAAACTTTAAGAATCTTTTTCTACAAGCACAACTGACTTGATGTATATTTTACATAAGCACAAATTATTCCATAACATATATTACAATGGGGCTGCGGAGATCCCCCTGCAGGTCCATGGGGATGCAGAGATCCCCTGCAAGTCCATGTGGATGCAGAGATCCCCTGCAGGTCCATGGGGCTGCAGAGATCCCCTGCAGGTCCATGGGGCTGCAGAGATCCCCTGCAGGTCCATGGGGCTGCAGAGATCCCCCTGCAGATCCATGGGGATGCAGAGATCCCCCTGCAGGTCCATGGGGATGCAGAGATCCCCTGCAGGTCCATGGGGATGCGGAGATCCCCTGCAGGTCCATGGGGATGCAGAGATCCCCTGCAGCCCCTGGAGGAGCCGGGCTGGAGCTCGGCGATGCCTGAGAGGAGCTGTGAGCCCGCGGGCAGAGGGGCCCCGCTGGAGCAGCCTGTCCTGGCAGGACTGAGCCCGTGGCACAGTGACCCACGCTGCAGCACTCGGAGGGGGCTGTGCCCAGGGGATGGACTCCGCTCCGAGAAGTTCCTGGAGAAGTCTCGCCCGGGAGAGAGCGCAGGGTGCAGCAGGGAACGACTCCTGTCCCTGAGCAGAGGGAGAAGCCCCGGGGGATGAGCTGAGCATGGCCCCATTCCCTGTCTCCTGCCCTGCCGGGGGAGGAGGTGCAGCTGGGAGCAGGGAGGCGTGGGGAAAGCTGCATTTAAGGCTCTGCACTGACTTCTCCTTCTCCTGCTCCGAGTCTTTGGAGTTTTCTGACAGAAATCTCTCTCTTCCCCCACCCACCCACAGGGCATTGGGCAGGTTTCCCTTTTCGGGGGAAATCAAAGCGAAGCTCTGATGCGCTAACGAGGGGCAGGAGAAGTGAGGCTCCTGGGCTTCCCGCAGAGGCGGAGGCACGGGAGGCGCAGGGCCGGGAAAGCCGTGGCGGGAGGCGCGGAGAAGTTTGTTTGTGTGGGCAGCTCAATCCCGGCTCGGCCCGGGCCCGTGCCGGGGCTGTTCCTCATCTCCGGCTTTCCCCTCACGCAGCCCGGGGGCGCCGAGAGCGCGGGGCGAGGCGGGGCCGTGCGCAGAGCCCGCCCCGAGCTCGCTGCCATTGGCCGCCGGTGCCGTCAGTCGCGGTTGCGGCGCGCTGATTGGTGGGAGCGGGGCGCGGCGCGGCCCCGGCGGCGGGCTGAGGGCGGCCGTGGCCGCGCAGCGCCGCCATTGGCCGAGCGGCTGTGCGGGCCCGGCAGCGGCGGCAGCGGCCGGAGCGCGGTGAGGCGGCGGCGGCGGAGCTCGGAGGCGGCCCCGGCGCAGGTGGGAGCCGCGCTGGGCTCTGCGGGGGCTCGGGGCCGGCTGCGGGCGGAGGGGGCGGCAGGGGGCTCCGGCGGCTCGCCGGTGCCGTGTCCGGCCCGTGCCGGCCCCGGGCCGAGGGCGCTGCGGGAGCGGCTGCCCGCGGTCTCCTTCCCGCCGGGGCCGGGCAGGAGCCGCTGCCGGAGCAGCGCTGGCTCGGCCCGGCTGCTGTGGGTAGGACAGAGGGGCTGCCCCGCGGCCGGGAGCGGGCGGGGAAATTCCCGTCGCCGGAGGTTCGTGTGCCCGGCGGAGAGCGAGGAGTCCTGTCAAAGTGACTTTATTGCCGAGCAGGGGCAGAGGCCGTGGGGCATTTGCCGTGCGCTCTCTGCCGTGGCTGTAGTCCGCAGCCTCCTTTTTATCCTCATTTTCCCGGCCGCATCTCCCTCTGCCTTTGCCCACCGCCTGAGTTCCTTGGAAGGTTCCGACTTCCCGATGCGCCTGCTGCCTGTCCTCGTTAATGTGCACCCTCCTTTTGTAGAACAGCCGATATTCATGGCTCTGCAAAGTCTTTGTTCTTCTCCTCGAAGTTCGGGAATGTGGCGGGACTTTGAGCAGCTCTCTGGGTCAATTTGTAACATTTATTGGACCTGATGGTTTCTCCCCTTCTCTACAACTCCCTGGCCCTATCTCCAGGCAGATTCACTCCTTGACTCTGTTTTGTTCTTCCCGGGTCCTCTTTGGTTTTGGGATTATTCTCGGTGCCCTCATTCCCTGTCCTTTTGTAGCCGTTTGTGGATCAGGAGGCCTGGCTGCCACCTGCATGCCCTGGCTCAGCTGCTGGATGAGCTGCACTGCCAAGGTGTGGAGCATGGTAAAAAGATGAGAGTTGCTGCAGCACAGAAGAGGAGAAGCAGCATTCCTTTAACCCCTGGTGTGCTGGGGAGCCAGGAAAGCGTGTCCCATTCCCATCCTTTCCATGTTTGGACCAATACATAAACTGCTCTCCTATTTCCTTTCTTATCTTTTTCAGCACTTTTCCCTTGTCATCTCTTTGCCAACAGCAGTTTGAGCCATTTAGTTTTCCACAAACTCCTCCTTTTTCTGTTCACAGATAATCTGATCCCATCTCCTGCTGAAATGTTGTGTTCCTCATTTCAGTGGCTTGGTCGGCAGGAAGGTCAGGAGCTGGAGCTGTCTGGTTGGTTCTTATTCCGAGGACAGCTTGTAATCAAATTATGCCATTCAAATGAAAAATGGGTTCTCTGTCTCCTGATATGAATTTGTGAGAAACGCCAATCACTTGGCTTTTAAAATGTTAGAAGTTTAATACTAGTAAAATGGTTATAGAAGTAGAAATAGAATTAGGCTAATAAAAATTTAGGGTTAGGACAATTGCAAGACATTAAAAAGCAAAGACTTACAGATGTCTAGGTGCTCTCTTGGGCGCTTAAGCCACAACAAGAATACCTTGTGAATAAAGGAATCACCCCTAAAAAAATACACTGTTGCATATTCTTATATCCTTCATGGTTATGCATACATTTTATTTAAAACAAGAAACTCTGTCTGTTGTATGTCAGCTATTTTTTTTAATCCCCACGGCATCCTCCAGTCTGAGCATGGCCTGAAGAAATTAACTTCTTCTAGTAAGAAAACCATAAATTCCTCTTGTCTGGAGAATTTAGGTGTTCCTAGAGGGAATTTAGGTGTTCTCATTCCTTAACCCCCCCCCCACACACACACACACACACACATGCATATTTTCTCTTTTAACTACTAAAGCTTAATTTTATCTACAAAGCTACTTTTACCATACTATTAAGATGTTCATACAGCACAAGTTATCATTATAACATAATACATGTAGTAACTATCTGCACAGAGCCATATAACATGCATTTTTCACAAAATCATTTTGGTTCCCAGGGGCTGGTCCATGGTGTTGTAGGATTTGTTCTGGTGGCCGTTCATCTTTTCCCCATGTTTGGGCGCTCCCTCAAGCTGGGGCTGCATCAATTGACCATTTTTTTTTTCTTACTCCTTCATCATATACTTGAATTCCAACTGATTTCCCTGAACTTGTTCTAGCAAAACCCCCAGTGCTCTGATACACCCTGTACAGCACAGACAGGGACAGCAGATGTTGGAGTGGGCAGAGGGATGATCCCCCCCTTATTTTAGTGAAGTTTTCCCAACATTCTCCATTTGCTGTTTCCCTTTGCAGCTTCAGCCATTTCTGTTGCAGAGTCAGAGATCCTCAGCATGGGCTCTGCCTTCAGCTGTGCAGATTCCATCTGTGCAAGCAGGCAGAGCTTGGGGTGAGGGGCAGAGGGAATCAGCCAATTCCTGCCCCAGGCAAGAAGAGCCAGGTACATTGTCCCCAGTTTGCCCCAGCAGTGTTAATTTGCATTTCTGAAGCTCCTCCTGGGTGCCTGGAATGCAGCTTCTCTTCCACAGCAGCCTTCAGCAGCCTCAGTTGTGCCCCCCCCCCACACCTGCTGCTTTTTTTTTTCCTTCAAATGATCTATTTATTGTTTATGAGTTAAAGGGTCACCTTTAAATCTCATCTAGTTTTGAAAATTTTGAAAAACTCTTATCACTTGGTTTTTAAAATTTTAAAAGTTTAATAATAATAAAATGGTTATAAAAATAATAATACAATTAGAGTTAGGACAATTAGAAGACAAAAAAAGCAAAGAATTACGGACGTCCAGATGCTCTTGGACCCTAAGTCAAGAAAAGCTTGACTTGTGAACAAAGGAATCACCCTTAAACCAAGACACTTGTTGCATATTCATACATCCTTCATGGTTATGCATACATTCTGTTCTAAACAAGAAACTCTGTTGTATGTCAACTGTTTCCTTTAATCCCCTGGCGTCTTCAAGTCTGAGCAAGGCCTGAAGAAATTAGCTTCTTCTGATAAGAAGCCATAAATTCCTCTCCTTTGGAAGATTTAGGTGTTCTTCGAAGTGAGTATCTCATTCCTAAAAGAAAACTCCCCCCACATACATAATCTCTATTTTAACATAATGTTGTAACCTAAAACTACACTTAACACAATACCTAAGGGAATTAATACAGCATAACTTTATAACGTGACTCATATAATATTCATTGTAACATTTGCGAAAAGCCAATCATAAATATGCATTTTTCACAATCCCACCTCTTACTGCTCAAGCCAAATGATTTATAAAGAATATTTCCTGTCCTCTTGCATTCTTTGGACTCTGTTGGTAATCAAATAAAACATGGGATTAAACAAAGAAGAAATAACAAAACACTTGTAACACATAAAAGGAAGAATCCTAATTTCTTCCACCATCCCATTCTCAATACATTACCCCACCTGCTACTTTTTAACATTATTTTCCCATTTTTGGACTGATACCTAGGTCATAATTTTTTTCTGATATCCTTTGTTTTTTCCAGGATGACATCCTCATTGCCATCTATTTTCAACAATCTGTACACCCCATTCTTTAGCCAATAAATAGCGTAAAGCCAACCTATTTTAATGCACTGCAGGTGATGTTTGACTTTGCTTACTCAATATTTATTCCAATGCCTGAGCAGCTTTGTTTATTATCTTGTCTATAACTGCTCGGAGTCCTTTAATACGATTCAGGATATAATTTGGGGTTAATACAGAGCTGGACTGCTGTGCTTGTTTTACCTTTTTTTTACTAATTGTCTCTTTACCGAATCTTGGACTATATTTCTAAGATCAAATGTAAAACAAATTCACCTCTCTCCTTTTGGACATTCCATGCCCCAAGTATTACTACTTTTTCCTAAGTTCTTTGTATGTGATAATTTTCCCCCTTTTTCCTGAAGGTACTTAAATTGGATGGGTTATAACAGTGCCTGTTGACATGGGTGTGTGTAACAAAAAGGAACTTTGGTTTCTTTCCATGTGATACTTTCTGTAGCATTTGTGACACGATCTTGCTGCTATCTCAGAAGGGAAAAGACAACAAATGAGAGACAGAAACAGGAATGACAG
This sequence comes from Lonchura striata, assembly GCF_050655825.1. Taxonomy (NCBI): domain Eukaryota; kingdom Metazoa; phylum Chordata; class Aves; order Passeriformes; family Estrildidae; genus Lonchura; species Lonchura striata. Next base: position 8,064,158 of record NC_140737.1, read on the forward strand.
AGGTCTGGCATGGCTTATACCCCCACCTCCCCTGCCTGTGGGGCTGCTGCCCACAGCAGGTACGTGTGATCTTCTCGCTGCTGAGTACAGTGCTCAATCCAGGCTTGCCCTCTGTTTCCCTTGTCACTCCTTTTTTACTCATTTCCAGGCAAATTGTTTTTGACACCTTTTATCTGTGGTTTTCCACCATTCCTCAGGTATCTCTCAGTCCACAGGCACTAATAATTCCCATCTACAAAACCAATTTATTACTTCAATTTTTGAGGTCTTTCTGTATAGGGGATTGATTCAGTACTCAATACTTCTTGCCACGAGAACATAGATTTTGTGAGCTACAATGCCAATTATTCTCATAATTTAACCATTCATTTATAACCCAGCTGCCATGTCCAATATGGGGATGAATCAAATAAAGTATACAGCATAGTATTAATGGCAATTTCCCTTCTTGCCTGTACAAGTCACAGGCTAAGGCCAGACTATCAGAACTCTTTGACTCAAACACTCCCGATCCTCCTGTTTGAAGTGGCAGTGTTCCTCTGCCAAGGAGGTGTCGGAGGCGTCTCAGGGCTTATTCAGGCAGGGCTTAGAACCAGTGATGCAAGCTTTGCCTTATTTCTCAGTTAGGTGTTATTCTTTGTACCTGCCTTGGATCGTTTGGGTCTTCCCAAACCATTACCACCCAGTCCTGGTTGAAAGTCAGTTTGGTATCACCTGGTTTTGATGTGATAGTCCATTCCTCACGTTTCTTCACAAATTCTTTTATTTTGCTGGCATGAATTCGCCCTCTTTTCCATGGTTGGGATTGCTACTTTAGTAGTACCTGGAAAGGATTTCTCAATAACACAGTGTTAAAAGAAAAACAATACTGCATTAACTTTTACCATTATTTTTTTTTCAAAACTTTCTGGGTTTAACTACAAACTTTTTCTATAGCTGCTTCTTCTTCTTCTTGTATCCAGCTGTGCTAATTGCTGCAGAGGCCAATTCTTCTTCCTGTGAGCTATAATTAGTTAAATAAAAAAAGACTAGCCCAAATTTAACACAAGATGTATCACATCTCTTGGTTTTTTGCTTTTTAGGCAACATCTGTTTTAGTCTTACAGACCCATTCTTCAGAACAAAAGCCTTCTCTTCTTAACAACAAAAATCAGAAGGAAAGAAAAGAAGTCTTGTTTAAAAAAATAAACCACTTTGTGAGAGTCAGCTATCTCTGCTTTGATCTTATCTCTATTGGCAGTCCCACTCTCCCTGTTTTTCACAGCTTTGGTTTTGACTCTGTCCTTGTCACTCCCCCTCCCCTTGTTGTCACTCTGTCTAGCAGGAATGGGGGAGAACTTACAAATAGCTGCGGTATGGGGACTTTGGGGTGTATTTCGCTCTCCCTCTTTCCCGCTCCCTTTCTCTCTCTTTCGCTCTCTTTTTCTCTCTTCACATTTCAACATCCACATTCCAATATCAGTCCACTTTCTAACATTAGTCCTACATCCTGGAGAGGTGAGTCTGCCAATCACCTCTCCCCCCATTTTCAACTTCCTTACAAATTTAATTACTTTTGTTATGTGTGTTCTGCAGGCCTGTAATTCACGGCACCCTCCACCAAGGGCTACCAGCTACCCACAGCTGACAGTGCTAAAACTAAAGACTTATTTTGCTGTCACAATTTTCCATTCACAAGCTTGAAAGGGTTGTAGGAACAAGGTAAACCACAACTTACTTCCAAAGTGACCTTGCCTGCACTAAAAAATTTAAGGCAATCCTTGTTCATGCAATATAATTTGCAAAGAAGCCAAGGTTTGATTTGGGAAGGGCATCTGAGGACACAGAGCATGAGTTTTACAAATCTATAATTTGAAGAGGGAATAGACAAAATGTGGATACAGTGGGGGAGACAGCAAGTAAGGAATTTATCTCTGCAATACTCTCTTTTTGACTGCCAGGAGACACTCTCTGAAGAGGTTCTTACGGTACAAACAATAACTGGATGGGAAGAGGCACTCTTGAATTTAAGCTTTGGTGTCAAAATAGGAAACTGCCCCTGGGCACTGCAGTGCTGGAGCACCCTGCCTGCAAACTCACCAGAGGCAAGCCACTGCTGCCACGCTGCAGGGCTGCCTGCAGCACAGAGGGAACCATGGCCAAGCCCTCCCTGCAGGCCTGGGTAATCCACACAAGGAATCACAATTGCTTCATAGCTCTCTAACTCATCAAAGAAATAGGAAACTGTAGTAAACAGAGATCTCCCTCACCATCTTTTTCATGTGTGTGTCACAAACCCACTGTGATGCTGGAAGTAAAAAATTAAAAGTTTACATTAGAAGATACTGAAACTTTTACTTCATCTAGCTTTGTAGTTTTCCTTTTCTGTATGTAGCCACCTCCCATTCTGGGAAAAAATGAGCCCTATTTTGTTACAAGTGTTTGGTATGCACAACTTGAATTGCTGTTCTAGATACACTGCAAGTAGTTAGCACTTCAAGAAAAACTAACAAACAAACAAAACAAACTAAGAAAGCAAAACACATTTGGGTACATGAAAAAGGACTGGTTGGAAGGAAAAATGTTTCTCATTGACCTACCAAGCAGCTGGTGTTACCTTTAGTTTAACTTTACACACTGAGAACACTTGATTGAACAGCCTGCATTGACTCAAATTAATAGCAGGTTTTGCTATGTCACAGCTGTAAACTAGTTTTTCAATGTTAGAGTACAGTAAGTTATGTATTTCAAGATAAAAATCACAATGCAAATTGGAAGAAATTTAGTACTGCATGAGGTGTGCACACAATTAATTTACCTCCAAAAGTCAGTTTATGACTTTCCTCTACTAGGATTGCAGTAGCTGCTATAGCTTGAATACACACTGGCCAGCCTTGATTTACTGGATCCCACATCTTTGATAAATAAGCCACAGGTCTCTTTACTCCTCCCCACTCTTGAAACAAAACCCTATGAGCTACCCCTTGTTTTTCACTTACATACAAATGAAAGGGTTTGCTAGTGAAGGTAAGCTTAAAGTTGATATTGGGGCTAGTTTTAACTTCTTTTTTCTTAATTTTTCATTATCCTTTTTGATCCATTTTATATCATCTCCCTCTGTCAATTTTTTTTATTCAAAAATTTTATTGCCTGTGTATATCCTTCAATCCACAATCTATAATATCCCAATAATCTGAGTATCTTTCTGATTTCCCCCTTTGAAGAGGGAGGGGGAAGGGATAGAATCCCTGTGTTTCATTCTGGGTTGAGCTTCCAACTACCCTTTCTAAGCAAGTGTCCAAGATATTTTACCTCTGATTCTACAATTTGCAGCTTCCCTTTTGATACCCTTAATCCTTTTTCCCCAAGAAAATTCAAAAGCTTTATAGTAGCCTCTCTAACTTCAGCTTCAGCTTCCCCAGAAAGTAAAAGATTACCCACATATTGGATAATTTGTATTCCAGGGGGAGTGGGGAAAGTTTGTAGTATTGTTTCTAAAGCTTGTCCAAATAAGTTTGGGGATTCTGTAAGCCCCTGTGGTAGTTTTGTCCATCTTAATTGCTGTTTTCTCCAGTTAGTGGGTCCTTCCATTCAAAAGCAAAGATAACTTGCTCTCCTGGGCTAATGGGCAAGCCCAAAAGGCATCTTTAAGGTCCACTACACTAAACCACTGATGCTGGGGAGGAACTTTACTGAAAAGAGTATAAGGATTTGGTACCACTGGATAGCGGGTCTGAGTTCCTTTGTTAACCTCCCTTAAGGCTTGTACCAGTCTATAGCTCCCGTCAGGCTTCTTTACTGGGAGTATTGGGGTATTATGGGGAGACATACAAGGTTCTAATGTCCCATCCTTTGTTAGTCCTTCTATTACTGGCTTTAAACATTCCTGTCCTTCTAAAGATACAGGATACTGCCGTACATGTATGGGACAATTTTTTTTTCCTCAGTTGTAATCTTTATGGGGTCAATATTTAATCTTCCCCTATTTCCCTCCCCAGCCCAAACTTCCTTGTTAATTCTTCTTCCATCCTCCTGGCCTAGTTTTAAAAGTCTAGCTGTCATCTTCCCATCTTCTGGAACAACCCCTATTCCTAATTTCACCTGTAAATCTTGTCCCAATAAATTGCTACCTGCCCCTGGGACCAAGAAAACATCCCTCATCCAAAATTTAGTTTCTCCCTCTATTACCACATTTTTAATAACGGGTACTGTGAAACTCTCTCCTTTTCCTCCTGTTACTATTACGGTATCTTTGCTTACACTATAACCTTTTGGAATATTTAACAGAAAGGTTCATTCTGCCCCTGTGTCTACCACAAATTCCAATTCTTCTTCTTGGGGACCCACTCTTAAAATAATCTCAGCATTCCCCACCTGGACCCCACCTGCGCCCCCCCTCGGCCCCATGGCCCCGCGAGGGGAATTTGGGGAGGTGGGAGTGGGGCAGCGCCAAGGCCGGGCCCCCCCGCGCTGTCCTGGCGGGAGCGGCTGCAGTGGGGACCGAGTGCGGGCGGGAGCGGCCGAGAGCCCAGCGCTGCCCCAGCCCGACCTGCCCCAGCTCCATCCCTGCCCCTGCGCTGGGATGCTGTGGGTGTGGGGGGAAGAGGGAGCCGGCAGTGGGTGCTGGGCCTGGGGGCAGAAGGAGAAGGGAAGGAGAAGCAGGATTGAGGAACAGAATGGTCAAACGATGGATGTGGCAGGAGAAGATGGGATTGTGCAGGAGAAGGAGGAATAGGAGGAGGAAGAGGAGTGTGAGGAAGAGGAGAGACTCAGGAGGAGGAGGAGCAGAAAGAGGAAGCAGCAGAAGGTTCCACCCCCTCCCTGTGTCTGCAGCTTCCCCCCAGCCCCAGGAGTGCTGCTCCCCCCACATGCAGCAGGTGACTGTGGAGGGGGATCCACGATTTTCACCGGGTGAATCTTGGTGTTTCTGAGCTTTATTGGGCTAAATGTTGGTGCTTTGGTTTTATGTGGGAACTGAATCTTTATCTTTTGGAGGAGGTTTTTGCTGACTTGTGATGTTCAGGGAGTTTTTGATTTGTGTCTTGAAGTTTGTGGGACTTTTGGGCTGAATCTTGGTGTTTTGGAGGTTCTTACAGACACAAGATTCCCAATGACTTCCAGGGATGGACTTGGGCAATGCGGAACCTCCAGTCCAAGCAGCTCTTCTCTTGTTTTTCCCTCTAACCAGGATTTGTCATTTCCAGGGTGTGGCTGGATGGAGGAGGAGGAAAAGCCCCGGAGATGCTGCAGGAGGAGGAGCTGCAAACCCAGCCCAGGGAGCTGCGGGGAGGAAAGAGCCCCCTGAGCCAGGAAGGCGGGCACAGATCCAGCCAGAGCTCAGAGCTGGTGGAGAAGCCTCATGGCAGGGAGAAGCCCCACAAGTGCTTGGAATGTGGGAAGGGTTTCAGCTGGAGCTCCAACCTGATCGAGCACCAGAGGATCCACACTGGGGAGAGGCCCTATGAGTGTGGGGAGTGTGGGAAGAGGTTTCAGACCAGCTCCCATCTCCTCAGACACAAGCGGAGTCACACAGAGGAGAGGCCCTTCCTCTGCCCCGACTGCGGGAAGGGCTTCAAGGACAACTCCCACCTCATCAGGCACCGGCACATCCACACCGGAGAGAGGCCCTACGAGTGTGGGAAATGTGGGAAGAGCTTCATACAGAGGTCTAGCCTGTTCGAACACCAGGTGATCCACACTGGGGAACGGCCCTATGAGTGCTTGGAATGTGGGAAGAGCTTTGGGTGGAGATCCCAACTGAAAGCACACCAGCGCATCCACACTGGGGAGAGGCCCTACAAGTGTCCCCAGTGTGGGAAGAGGTTTCAGACCAGCTCCCATCTCCTCCTTCATGAGCGGATTCACACAGAGGAGAGGCCCTTCCACTGCCCCGACTGCGGGAAGGGCTTCAAGCACAACTCCAGCCTCACCGTGCACCGGCGCATCCACACCGGAGAGAGGCCCTACGAGTGTGGGAAGAGCTTCAAAGAGAGGTCTGGCCTGATTGAGCACCAGGTGATCCACAGTAGGGAACAGTCCTATGAGTGCTTGGAATGTGGGAAGAGCTTTGGGTGGAGCTCACACCTGATCCGACACCAGCGCATCCACACTGGGGAGAGGCCCTACGAGTGTCCCCAGTGTGGGAAAAGGTTTCAGACCAGCACCCATCTCCTCCTACATGAGCGGATTCACACAGAGGAGAGGCCCTTCCGCTGCCCCGACTGTGGGAAGGGCTTCAACCGCAACTCCAATCTCACTGTGCACCGGCGCATCCACACTGGGGAGAGGCCCTACGAGTGTGGGAAATGTGGGAAGAGCTTCACAGGCAGGTCTGGCCTGATCCAGCACCATGTCATCCACACCGGGGAACGGCCCTATGAGTGCTTGGAATGTGGGAAGAGCTTTGGGTGGAGCTCTGCCCTGAGAACACACCAGCGTATCCACACTGGGGAGAGGCCCTACGAGTGTGGGAAGAGCTTCTCCATGAGCTCAAACTTGACCAAACACCAACGGAGGCACCACTAAGGGAAGCCCTGTGCATGACCCGAGTGAGGGAAGAGCTTGGAGTGAGGGGAGAGCTTGGAGTGAGGGAAGAGCTTGGAGTGAGGGGAGAGCTTGGTGCGCTGCTGCAGCTCCATCCCCCATGGCAGGATCAGGGCTGGATGATCCCCAGTGACCCCCGTTGGGCAGAGCCCTGCTGATCCATGGTCCTGGTGATCCCTGTTGGGTGTGGGGAAGGTTTTGGCTTCTTCTCCTTGTGCTGCTGTGATTTGGGTGGGTTCCCATGGATGGGGGATGGGAGGTGAGTGGGGGGTCCTGGCGCACTGCGGGGGGCTCATGGCTGGGGGGGTCGGTGAAGGGGGGAAACAGTGAATGGAGGGGGTCCCAGTAAACTGGGGGGGCCCTGATGATAACAGGGGTTCCTGGGAGATAACGGCGAGGGGTGGGGGAAGGACCAAACCCTAAGGGACTCCCCTGGTGCTGCTGAACCCTCCCGTGCCTCCCCAGCGCTTGGGGTCCCCCCCAGTCCCAGCACTGTTCCTGGGGGTCCCGCAGCTCTGGGGGGTCAAAGGGGAGGGGATGGAACCTCCGTCATGGGTGGGGGACACAAAGGGGAATCCAGGCCCAGTGCTTGGGGGGGTCGGTGCACGAGGGGGGCCCGGTCCCTGTCCCTGTGAGGAACTGCATTGACTTGTTTGTTCATCAAAAGTATGAAATTAGGATAAAAGGGGGGGAAGTCGGGACATGGAATTTGAAGGCTTGACTGGTAACCACAAACAAAGATTGTGAAAGATTTTGCAGGACTGGCTGGAACTGATAACAGCAGTGGAAACCCATTGTTGCTGAAAACTGATAACCGCAGTAGAAGGAGACACACCACCCCCACTTGTGAAACCCATTGTGCTGGAACTGATAACCACAGTGGAACGAGACCCATCACCCCCACTTATGCAGGATAAAAAAGGACTGAGGAGAAGGAAAGGGTGTCAGCTTTTGGCGGAGCCAGGCTCCCAGCTGAACCCAGCGCTGTTTTGCTTGCTATCGCTTGCTGTAATTAATAAAATTATTAATTGATCTTAAAAGGCTGAATCAAATTATTCGCCTCAACTTATAACAAATTTGGTGCCGTGACTCAGATCGGAACACCCAGAGAGGAGGCCTTGCTGAGGAGGCACCCCACTGCCTTTGCTTTAACAGTGGCCTTACGGGGACACTCCTTCCCGGACTCCGACTGACGAACCTAAAATCCGATAGCAAGCAAGGAACTGCCGGCTACCCCCTTAATCTTTGTGCATGAAGCCCCAGGCGAAGACACCGGATGGTGTAAGTATTTTCCGAAGGACCGGGTGTCCGGAGGAGGCCTGTTCTGGGAGAACGGGACCGCCTGGTCGGGGGTGGGGATCCTGGAGTGTGACGAGTGTGGTGTATGAGAGGGGAGCCGGCAGCTCGGACTCCCCAAGCAAGTGCGGACCTCATAGTAGTGCGGTTCCCATATCTGGCGACGGACTGGGCCACGAATTGAGGGAAGCAAGTGTGTGTGTTAGAAGGCACTCCAGAAGATGGGTCAGAGGAAAAGCAAGCCTGCTGAACCCATGGGTGGGGGAATCCCTGTAAAACTTCCCCATATTTCAGAGGATAGTCCATTAGGCTTAATGATTAAATATTGGAATGCCTTTCCTTCTAGGAAGGGAAAAGATAAAGTAAAAATGGCTCATTACTGCATGGAAGTTTGGGGGGAAAAACAAATAAGAGGGAATCAGTTATATTGGCCAGTATTTGGGTCTTCTGAGGATTGGATCTGTCAGGCCTTAAATGTCTACGTTAATTCAAAAGAACCCTTTAATCTAGAAGAAAGTGAATATGCAGCCCTCTGGATAAGAGGAGAGACAAGGGCAAAATTATTTGCTCTCAATACCGAGAGGAAGAAAAAGAGGTCAAAAGAAATTGAATTACCTCCAGGCATTCCCCCTCCATACATACCGCCACCACCCCCACCTCTTCCATTGCCACCTCCACCGCCACAACTTTTATACCCCCCCCTCCCGGAACCTTTGCTAATCGACCACCCGGGTCACTCGGCACCCACCCAAGAATTATCGGAGGATGAGGGACCAGCAGGTGAAAGGTTGGAGGAAAATATCCCTGAGGGTTCTCGGCGAGTAACTCGAAGCCAGACCCAACAAAAGGGAAAACAAGAATTGGGAATATTTCCCCTTAGAGAGCATGGAATGGGAATAGTGCCTAACCCGAATGCTGCGCAACCAGGACAGCCTGCTCAGATTCTGGGAATAGGGTACATATCCATCCCATTAAACTCAGGGGATGTTAGGGAATCTAAAAAGGAAATGGGACATTTGTTAGAAGATCCTTTAGGGGTGGCAGAGCAGTTGGATCAATTTTTGAGACCTAATATTTATACTTGGGAGGAGATGCAATCCATGTTAGGGATTTTGTTTTCTGCAGAAGAAAGAAGAATGATTAGAGAAATGGGCATGAGAATCTGGGATGATGAACATCAACAGGGACCATTAGCAGATATTAAATGGCCCCTACATAATCCCCAGTGGAATAATCAAGACACGTTACACCGTACCCATATGGGCGATTTGCGAAATATAATAATACAGGGAATAAGGAAGGCTGTCCCTCGTGGACAGAATGTACAAAAGGCATTCAAGGAACAACAAAAGAAGGATGAAGATCCAACTGAGTGGTTGGAGAGGCTGAGAAAAGCCTTTCAGTTATATTCAGGGGTGGACCCTAACACTCCTGAAGGAGACACATTGTTGAAAGTTCATTTTGTGGTAAATTCGTGGGTGGATATTCGAAAGAAGTTGGAAAAGTTAGAAGGGTGGCAAGCAAGGGGGCTGGATGAGTTACTGTGGGAGGCCCAGAAGGTTTATGTTAGGAGGGAGGATGAGAACTACAAGAAGCAGTCTAAGATTATGTTAGCAGCTGTAAGGGAAGGACAGAGGCAATCTCCCCAGAGAAGGGGTGGTGGTCACCCAGGAGGTTTGAGGGGAGCTGGTTGACAGGTGCATGAAGGAAGACAAGGTGGAGGAGATAGAATTGTTTGCTTTTATTGTGGGGAAAAGGAACATATGAAGCAGGAATGCTGACAAAGGATGGCTGATGAAGAGCAGTTTAAGGAAGATTACGGGTGTCAGGGGCTCTATCTGCTGGGGACAAGAGAAAGAACAAAGCCCCTGGTAAAATTTAAAAAAAAAAAAAAAAAAAAAAAAGTCCCCAGCAGCAAGAATATGAGTTCCTTGTGGACTCAGGGACGGAAAGATCGACTGTCCAGACCCTTCCCCAAGGGTGTAAGATTTCATCTGAAATAATACAGGTGATTGGAGCCAAAGGGGAACCCTTTGGAGTACCTATCATCAAGGATGTGCTCTTAAAAAGTAACTCCAAATTAAGAATTGGGTCGTTTTTATTAGTACCAGAAGCAGATTATAATTTACTGGGAAGGGATTTAATGATTTAATTAGAAACAGGGATAGAGATTAATAAGGGAGAACTGACAGTAAAATTGTGTCCTCTCCAGGCTGAAGATGAGAAAAAGATTAATCCAGAAGTTTGGTACACCCCTGATAGTATAGGAAAATTAAGTATTAAACCCTTTGAAGTAACTATTAGGAACCCGGAGATACCTGTCAGAATTAGACAATATCCTATATCTAAGGAGGGGAGGCAAGGACTGAAACCAGAAATAGAAAGGCTTTAAAAAAAAAAAAAACCAACAAAAAAAAAAAAAAAACAAACCAAGCTTACAGGCGATAGTAGCCACTGCTCTCCTGGTAGAGGAAGCTGGGAAGATAACCTTTAGAAGTGAGCTAAAAACCTTATCTCCCTATAACATTCATGGAGTTTTGCAACAGAAGGCCGACAAATAGATAACGGATGCCAGATTCCTAAAGTATGAAGGCATCCTAGTCTCCTCTCCTAAGTTAAGAAACAATGGGCCTGAAAAACCCAGCCCAGTTTTTTTTTATATAAAGAAGCAATTACAGAACTAACACATGATTACCTCCAACAAATAAAAGAACAAACAAAAATAAGGCCAGATCTTGAGGAAGAAAAACTAAAAGAAGGGACTCAATTATATGTGGACAAGTTCTCTCAAGTTCTGAAAAAAAAAAAAAAAAAAAAAAAAATCCGGGTATGCTACAATAGATGAGAAAAACATTTAAGACAGTAGAATCTGGTCCCCTTAGCCCCAGCTGGTCGGCCCAAGCATGCAAATTATATGCTGTGCTTAAAGCTCTAAATTTATTGAAAGGAAAAAGTGGGACTATTTTTATTAATTCTAAGTATGCCCATAAAGTAGTTCATACTTTTGGTAAAATTTGAGAAGAAAAGAAGACTACAAAAACTGCAATACGGATGGCCGAAAAAGAGTGGACGCATGCCAGTCGAGTTAAAAGTTCGGCCACCACGGATGACCAGTGGAAGGTAGACAGCCAGCCTGGGAATTTGAAGGTTACCATTAAGAAAAATCTATGAACTCTGTGTACATCATTTAAGTCGATCGCAAAAGAGAACAAAAAGGGATATAATTACCTACTTATTAGTAATTATTTAGTAGTTTATAATAAGGTAAATTATAATTATTATCCTTTTGTATGTGTTAGTAATTATTTTAACGATTATTTAATAATTTGTAATAAGGTAAATTGTGATTGTTGTCCTTTTAAGTGCTTTACATGTAAAATTTGCCAAGAACGGTGGCAGGTCCATTGCCATGGGGGGAAGCCACCAACTGGGGTCTGAACAGAAATTGTGGTAAAATCAAGAAAATTGAAAAATCAGTAGATTTGTTTGGAGTTTGAGGACTGGTAAAAAAAAAAAAATATATATATATATATATATGTATATATATATATATATATATATATACACCAAAAGAGTGCATCAGGAAACTTTTGTTTCCATATTAACAAACCCACTCCATTTGTTGCCCAAATTCTAAAAAGGTGTTGTCAGAGGGAACTAAAGGGGGTCCCGTGCCACCCACCCCGGGTCAAAGATAAAAATAGGGAACAGTACAAGGTTAGGCAGGAGCAGGGGAAGGGATGCCCAGGCGAGTACCGCTGCTGCCGAGAAGATAATTTACCTCGCGGCTCGAAGCAACCGGGTCGGCGAGCAAGGCAGAGGGGAAAAAGCCAGGTCCCCCCGCAATGGAATAATGCTGAAATGCTCCAACTATTGCCAACTGAGTACTAGGTTCCCCCAGACGACCGGTCTAATTTCCTCTGAAACACCAGAAAGGCAACAAACCCAAAAAGGGAAAACAGAATATCATGCCACAAAAACAAAGTCAGGACCCCACCCTTATTGGCAAATTATAAGTATTTTAATGCTTTATATCATACATAAGGGGGAGAGTTCCCCGGTCCTGCACCAGCCCTTTAAGTGGACGCTAACCGGAATAGATGGCAGGGTAATTCGGAGTCAGATAACATCCAAACCCCCTAGTTTCACCCCACAGTTATGTGAACTAGCCCCTGTAGAGCCCTATTTTAATACCGCAGGATTTTACATGTGTCCAGCATCGAACCCAGGAAAGGGGTATTGCAATTACCCTGGAGAATATTTCTGTGGGTACTGGGGGTGTGAAACAATAGCCTCAGACTGGCAAGCAGCAGGAGATAAATTTCTTAAAGTATCATGGAGACCCTATGGGTGTACCCCTCCACAAAAGGATTCTAGTGGCGCCTTCTTGGGCGGGTGGAAAGGGAATTGCCAATTTGTACATTTAAACATAACTGAGCCCATAGACCCAGGATGGATGGTGGGAAGATCATGGGGCTTTCAGTATTGGGAACCTGGAAAAGACAGAGGGAGCGTATTTACCATAAAGAAAGGGCCTGTACCAGCAGACACACAGGCAGTGGGCCCTAATCCTGTAATAGTTGGGGATTTAACAGCTAGGAACCTGATAACAGATAACCAAACTACAACTCCTACAACACCACCAAGTGGGGATTCCCAGTTTAACACTCTCTGGAAATTAATGGAGGGAGTATATAAAGTCTTAAATGCTACTCAGCCAGAATTAACAGAACACTGTTGGTTCTGCTTTGATGTTAGGCCTCCGTTTTACGAAGCTGTAGGGATATCTGAAAAAGCGAGACGTCTTAATGGTAGCAATCCCCCGCAATGTAATTGGAAAGATTCCCAGGGTAAAGGAATGACTTTGGCTTCAATAACAGGGAGGGGACGATGTATTGGCAGAGTACCCACACACCTAGAATATTTATGTGAGACTGTTACTAAAGCTAAGCGGGAAAATACTCCAGCTAAATGGCTAGTTCCCACTAAAAACACCAAGTGGATCTGCTCAAAAGGAGGATTCACCCCCTGTATTTCCTTAGAAATATTTAACGAAACCTCTAACTATTGTATACAGGTGGCTGATTCCCAAAATTATCTATCACCCCAACGAATATATGTATAATGTACAAAACATCCCAGAACACCACATACAAAAATGAGAGCCTTTGACCGCACTTACAGTGGCAGTTTTAATGCTTACAGGGGGAGCAGGTATCGGTACAGGAGTAGCCTCCCTAGTAAAACAAACAAAGGAGTTTAATTCCCTGAGGATTGCTGTAGACGAAGATTTAGAACGTATAGAACAATCAATATCAGCATTGGAAAAGTCAGTAAGGTCCTTATCGGAAGTAGTTCTGCAGAATAGAAGAGGACTAGATCTTCTATTCTTACAACAGGGAGGACTGTGTGCGGCTCTCCGGGAAGAATGTTGTGTGTATGCAGATCACACTGGGGTGGTACAAGACACTATGACAAAACTGGAAGCAGGACTTGAGAAAAGGAAAAGGGAAAGGGAGGCCCAGCAGAGCTGGGATGAGACCTAGTTTAATCACTCCCCTTAGTTAACTACCTTGCTATCTACAATTGCGGGTCCTTTAATATTATTAGTGTTAAAATTAACATTTGGCCCATGTATATTCAACAAGGCAATTGAAATAGTAAAAAGAAGATTAAAAGCAGCACACCTGATGCTAATCAAAGCCAAATATGAAACTCTCCCTAGAGAACCTGAAGTAGAAGAGACTTTGATTCTAGCCCACCAAGAAATAAAACGATTTGATGAACAAAATGATAAAAAAATGAAATGGGGGACTGTGAGAAACTGCATTGACTTGTTTGTTCATCAAAAGTATGAAATTAGGATAAAAGGGGGGGAAGTCGGGACATGGAATTTGCAGGCTTGACTGGTAACCACAAACAAAGATTGTGAAAGATTTTGCAGGACTGGCTGGAACTGATAACCGCAGTGGAAACACATTGTTGCTGAAAACTGATAAACCGAAGTGGAAGAAGACACACCACCCCACTTGTGAAATCCATTGTTTTTGGGACTGATAACCACGGTGGAACGAGACTCACCACCCCCACTCATGCAAGATAAAAAGGGACTGAAGAGAAGGAAAGGTTGTCAGCTTTTGGCGGAGCCAGGCTCCCAGCTGAACCCAGCCCTGTTTTGCTTGCTATCGCTTGCTGTAATTAATAAAATTATTAATTGATCTTAAAAGGCTGAATCAAATTATTTGCCTCAACTTATAACAAGTACATACCCTGTGCCCCTCCAGTCCCTCCCAGTACAGCCCAGTTCATCCCCAGTACAGCCCAGTACAGCCCCAGAGCCCCTCCAGTCCCTCCCAGCACAGCCCAGTCCCTCCCAATACACCTGAGTTCATTCCAGGCCCTCCCAGTCCCCCCAGTGCCATCCATATCCCGCTCCAGTGTCCCCCAGCCTTCCCCACAGCATTCCTGCACATTGCGGGGCAGCGGCGCAGACGGAATGTCCTGCGGCCCAAACCTCCTGCTCCTGCCACACAGCGCCAGCCTTCTCCCCTCCTCCTCCTCTCCCAGCACGGCACAAATTCCAGCTCGGAGGAGGCTTCCCCAGAGAGGGCTCCGGCTCCTGTCTCAGCCCGAGTGTCCCTGCAGAGGAACAGGGCATCCTTCAGGCACTTCCACAAGCTCAGGGTTCCCATTTCATGGCGAATCTGGGATGCCGGGGGAGAACGCCGGGGCATGGCCGGCCCGGGGCGCTCGGGCGGCGCTCGGGGCCGCTCCTGGCCCGGGCCGAGCGCTGACAGCCGCGTCCCGCCCGCAGGGAAGGCGCAGGAGGCCCGGCAGGAGCGGCCCCGGCGGGTTCGCTGCTGGGCAGCGGCGGCTGCGGCGGCGGCTGCGCGGCCACGCGGCTCTCGGACGGCGCCCGGGGAGCGGCGGGGCCGGCGGCGGGCACGGAGGAGGGGAAGGAGGAGGAGGAGGGAGAGAAGGAGAAGGAGGAGAAGGATGGGGCTGTGCGGGGCAGGCGGCGAGCTCAGCCCGCTGCTGCCCTCGGCTCGCAGGTGGCCATCAAAAGGGTGCCAGGGAACCGCGTCCGGCGCCGGGGCGAGCTGGTGATGAGCGGGGCCAGCGGCAGAAGCCGGGCCGTGCCGGGCGGGGCTGAGCCGGGGCCCGGCAGGGTGGGAGCTGCCAGGACGCCTGGAGGGAGAGCGGGCGTGGGGCCAGCGCAGGGCGCAGAGCATCCCGGGCTGGCCGAGGGGTTCCCGACCCCCGACACGGCATCAGCCCCACTGACGGCATCGTGCTCCTCCCGCAGCCCCACGGCACCAGCACAGCCCTGGAGATCGCGCTGCTGGACAAGGTCTCCTCTGGCTGTGCTGGTGTCATTCAGCTCCTGGAGTGGCTTCAGCTCCCCGACAGCTTTGTGCTGGTGCTGGAGCATCCGGAGCGGTGCCAGGACCTGTCGGGTTTCCTGGCGGAGCGGGGGTTCCTGCCGGAGGAGGAGGCGTGGGGGCTGCTCCTCCAGGTGCTGGAGGCTGCAGCATCCCCCTGATGAACTGTGTCTGTGTTCCACAGGAACCCTGTCCTACAGCCCACCAGAGTGGATCCACCAGCAACGCTACCACGGCGAAGCAGTGACGATCTTCTCCCTGGACCTTCTGCTGCACCACCTGGTCATGGGGAAGCTCCCGTTCAGGAGGGGCCAGGAGATATCTGGGGGCAGATCTTGTTCCCAGGATGGCTCTCTCAAGGTGGATCCTCATCTCTGGGCAGAGGGGCAAAGCCAGGGCTGGGAGACAGCAGCAGCTCATGGGCGTCCTGCTCTGGCAGCTGCTGAGGAGGTGGCACATGTCCTGCTCTCCTGCTCTCCTCCAAAGAGAGAATCCATGGGGAAGTTTAGGCCCAGCTCTGGGCACACCCAGCATGGCCTGGGAGTTGGGGGGCAATTTCTCCAAATGACTGGTGATTTCTGGTTTCTCTCCCCAGAGTGCCAGGATGTCATTAAGAGGGGTTTGTCCATGCAGCCCTTGAACAGGCCATCCTTAGAAGAGATTTTCCGTGATCCTTGGGTGCAGGGTGTTCCTCTGCCCTAGAAGGTGGGAGAGATCCATGTGCACAGTTGGATCCAGGAGCCTGCCAGGTAACAGCTCCACACATCTCTTGGCACTCAGTGGCAAAGCCAACCAGACAGGTTTTGTTCTGCCTGTAGCTCTGAGCAGGGGTCAGCAGAAGGGAACACGCAGCTCTTGGGCTGGAGCTGAGCTGGAGACCTGGTGTGGCAAGCACTGGGGGCCACCATCCCCCTGGTTTTGCTTGCCATGGTTCATGGATGGCTGTGGCCCTGGGCAGAGCCATGACAGCCTGGTCTGGCCCAGGGAAGGAGAAAAAGCCCCTGGAGAAGCTGTACCAGGTGGGGCTGCTCCTGCTGGGGACAGTGAAGACATCAAGGATGACAACCTCTTGCTCCACCTGACCACCGGCAGGCTGAAGATGATGGACTTTGATTCTGACACCTCCTCCAAAGCCAGGTTCCACAGGGAGTTTGCAGATGAGTCCACACGCAGGGGGATGCTCCCAGATTTGGGCATTGCACAGCCTGGCTGGGAACCAAAGGTTCCCCCTTTGCTGGGGCAGATGCAGATGATCCTTCAGTCGGCTGCCAGGCTGCTTCTGGCAGGGCTGAGGGCATGGGCTGGGGTGGGTACGAAATGGGAGTGGGCTCCTGGCCCTGCCAACAGCCCCCAGCACCCACCGTGCCCCAGGCTGGGGCTGGGCTGGGGCAGCCAGCCCGACACAAACAAACCCCCATGGTGGGAGCAGAGATGGGACTCCAGACCCTGTGCAGGGGCTGATTTCCTTTGCAGGCAAAGGAGGGCTTGGGCTGCTCTACTGCCCTCGTTTGCTTTCGGATCACCATGGGGGCCGTGCAGGGGAAGGGAGAAAGCCTGGGATTCCCTCACCCATGGTGGGTTTTTCCTTGGCATGCAGGGGTTGGGCCTTCCTTAGGCCCCTGACAGAGATAAGATCTTTGACCTTTTTTCTTGTTCCCCTTTTTGTCTGTAACCTATTTTCCATAATTTGATATTTGTTTTTCTAGAGGAAGTGTTCCAGGTGGGGCCCAGTCTGGATCAGGACGTGCTTGGGAGCAGCTGTGGCGTGGATGGGCCGTGTCCTTGGAGAAGGCTGAGGGCATCGTTTGGGAGCAGCTTTTCTTCCAGCGGGGGATGGCGTGAGGTGGGTCCTGTCTGCTGGGGATGGTGGGATCAGAGCTCTGGGGAGATGGCAGCGAGCACAGGAGCGTCCTGCTCTGGGCAGCTGCTGAGGGCTGGAGGTGCCGTGGCTGGCTGCAGGCTGGGCACATGTCCTGCCCTCCTGCTCTGCTCCCAAAGGCAGCAGTGATGGGCAGCTCTGGGCACAGCTCTGGCACGGCCAGCATGGCCTGGGCACCGCGGGCGGCTGGGACAAGGGGACAGGAGCCTTCAGCTGACGGGGCTTTCTGGTTTCTCTCCTTGCAGCCGGGCTCTGTGGGTGCTGAGGCTGTTCTGGGCTCTGCCAGGGCCCTGCTGGAGCTCAGCACCGGGCCGCAATCAGCCAAAGGAGAAATGGGGTGACCTGCAGCACAGACTGGCTTGAGCATTTTAGCAATACAGCTCAAGAAAACATGCAGCCACCCAAAAAATAAACTTGTTCAATAACTTCTGAAATGAAATCAATCTGGGATGACCCCAAATGACTTTTGGCAGCTTGCTCAAGCAGTAGCTCAGCCCTTCTCTGAACTGTTCTCTCTTCTCCCTGCCTTTTACTTCCCAAATGCTCCCTCTTTTCCCCCAGTGAGTTCCCAGCCCATTCCTGTCTCCATCACACTGTTCCCTTCCTTGGTGCCCCTCGCCATGAGGAAGGCCAAGCCCCAGGCTTAGGGACTCATCCTGTCACTGGCTGAGGAGCAGCAATGTCTCAAGAGGTCTGGTGGGATTTTAGTGTCATTCAGAGCTGCTCTCCAGCCTCCAGCTCTCCTCACTGCTGAGTTCCCGCTCCCTTTTCCTCATCCTTGCAGCAGGATGAGCTCTGTGAATCCCCTTGAGCCTCCCCACTCTTTCCAGCCCACGCACCCACCTCAGTTAGGCTGAAGCTGCAGCTTCTCTGTCTCCTCTGGCACACCAGTGCAGTCCCCTGTGCAGGGAGCCCCAGCCCCAGAGCACAGCACTCAGCAGTGCAGTCGGGGCTGGAGCAGCTGCCCTGCAGCCCTGGCTTGGCTCTTTGTGGCAGGGAATGCTCCCTGTTTGCAGCTGTCCCTGCAGGATGGCCCCAGGGCAGAGCCCAGCCGGGCTCCCACTGCAGCCCCTGAAGCTTGGGGCAGACAGTGGTCCCAGAGCTGAGGTTCACGGGGAGCCCCCGGAGCTGTGCCTCGCACTCTGTTGCCGTGTCACCGTGCAGGCTGGCTTGTACGGGGTGAATGTACCAGCCCTGCTTTGACTGACAGGGGCCGGGCCCATCACATCTCTCCCAGGGCTGCAGGCATTCCCCAGGCCAGAATCTGAAGGGGCACAGAGATCAGACCAGTGAAATCATCCAGACTGGGTTTTCAAAGGCCCTTTAGAAAGAAGGGCTTGAGAATAAACGTGCTCTGTTTGTCACACGAACATCGGGGTGAGTGGTCTCTTTGGCTCCAACCCACGTTCCTCCCTGAGCAAACATTACCCACTCCCTCACACGTCCCCCTCATGCCTTCCCACTGCCTTGTCCTGTCAGGGCTTCCGCAGCCCCTCATCCCTTTGTGGCCCTGTCCCCTCAGGGTCTCCCCAGCCCGGCCAGCCTGCCCGGCAGCAGCGCCACAGCCCCACAGGAGCTCCAGAGGAGCCCCAGCAAGAGGCACCTGGGAGCCCTCAGCAATCCAGCCAGCAACACACGGGCAGGAGGACACGGATGGCGCTTCCTGCCTGGGACAGGGCTTGTGGCCGTCTCCAGGCACCGCTATCAAAGAGATCCCCACAGCTCCAGCCCCTGCCCGTCTGCTCTGTGGGCAGCACAAAGGCTTCAGCAGAACCACCAAAGGCCAAGGGGCTTCTGGCCATTTTCCCTGCAACCCTGCAAGCCTGGGCAGCTTGCTGAGCCCAGGAACCCTTTTCTCCCTCTTCCCCTAGGCCCTGCAGAGCCTGGGCAGCAAAAGAAAGATCCTGGGAGTCTGTCTATTATAACACATCCTATATTAACATGCTAAAGAAAAACAAAAGAAGAAAAGAACAATGTTAAAGAAATAAAACAGTCCTGCTGGCTTGGGTGGCCCTGCAGACAGAGCCTCTGGAATTAGCTCTGTGCAGAGCTCCAGCAGCGCAGCCAGCTGAGCCCTGACAGACGAGGCCGTCTCCCCCATGCCCTGCAGAGCCGATCACACAGGTTATTGAAGATGGAATATGGAGCTCTCTCTGCTTCCTGGAGAATGTACGATGTTTGAACTGCCAGGCTTCCGACGGTGTCACTGATGTCATTGGCTGTGCCTTCAAGGGCTGAAAGAGAGAGGAACAGAGCCATGGTCAGTTCCCACATCTGAGGGGACCCGAGGGGACTCTGTGCCAGGGCCATCCCAGCCGGCTCTGGCCATGGCCAGAGGGAGCAGGGACCAGCCGGATCAGCCCAAAGCTGCTGGCCACGAATCCCCCAGGTGCCCTGAAAGCTCTGTGTGCTCTGCCCACGCCGGCCCTGGTCCGCACAGGGAGCAGAGCCCTCCGCAGCCGGGGCAGGGCTCGCAGCTCCCCCGGCAGCCCCCGCTGGCAGCCCGCTGCCCTCGCTCACCCTCAGAGAGGAGCTGGAGCTCTTCCTTCCTCCCCCTCAGGTGCCGCCCGGCCGTCCCTGGGAACACAGAGCCTGTCAGGCCCAGGGCACAGCTCCCTGCCAGCGGCGCCGCCAGCCCTGTGCCCACACGCCCTCCTGGCCCGGCTCGTGGCTCACCCATGAACCTGACGGCCGCCTCTCGCAGGGGCTCCTGTGGGCTCTGCAGGTAGGGCAGGGCCCGGCGCAGGTGCTCGGCCACGCTGCTGCTGTCCTCTGCCAGCTGGAGAGAGCGACAGGAGGGAAGGGTTGGCCCCGCAGCCCCCCGGGCCGGGGCTCCATGGGCACCCGGCTGGGGCCGCAGGAGCTGGAGCAGAGCCCGCGCGGCCTCGGGCTGCAGCAGCGGGCAGGGGCACAGCTGCCAGCCCGCACACCGAGCACCGCGCTCAGGGGCTGCTCCAGGCTGGGGCTGCGGCTTCCCGGCCCTCCTTACCAGGCACTCAGGGAACTGCCACAGCTTCTGGTTCTGCACCAGCTGTACAAGATCCCTCCTCTTGAGGAACTCGGCCGCACAGAGCAGCGTTTCCTGAGAAGCCTGGAGAGCAGCAGAGACGCGGAGATGGCCCCACAGCCCAGGGCGCAGGACCCCGTCCCTGTGCCAAGGCCAGCAGGAGCTGCAGCCTGCGAGGCGCCAGGGCAGGGCCAGCCCAGCCCCTGCCAGGGGCCAGCGGCAGCTGCCAAGTCCTCACCTCTGCCACTCGCTGGTTCTCATCGTGGCAGTGGAAGAAGAGTGGCACCAGGCTCCAGCGCACGTGTGCCTTGAGGACCTTTTTTTCCTCTTCTGGAAAAACATCCAGCATCTCCTTGAAGATAAACATGGAGCACAACTGCACCTCGCTGTCCTCCTGTATGGATGGGAGGAAGAAAGGCCTCAGCGTCAGCTGCTTCAGGCCCACCTGGGCACAGCCTGTGAGTGCACAGGGCACAAAGTGTGCGGGCAGCACCCGCTGGCCATGGCTGGAGGCGCAGAGCCTTACGTTGTCAAAGAGTGGCAGGAGTGCCTCAGCCAGCTGCAGGGCAAGGGTGCTGGTTACTGGGGCACCATTGCACAGGAACAAACCCCTGAGGAGAACCGTGGTCATCCTGAGCATGGTGCTGTCATCTTCCTTCAGGAGTTCCACGAGCCTCTCATGCAGGCTCCACATCCTTATGGCCATCTACTTGTGGAACACAAGTGTGTGAAACACCATCCTGCTGCCACAGGGCCCAGGGGCCACAGGCCTGTGCCAAAGCCCTGGGGCAGCTGCAGCAGGAGGCAGGAGAGCTGGCAGCAGCTGCCCCAGTGCCCCAAGGCCAGCCAAGCCCCAGGGACTGCCTTCCCCAGCCCCACGCTGGCAGCACGGCTTCAGCCCCTGCGCTCTTCTCACCGAGACACTGGTGGTGCCGAGCGCCACGAGGCCTCGGAGTGCCAAGCGACGCCTCCCCCTGCACTCGCCCTGCAGGTGCTTGGACAGGAACTGCAGGACGCTGTCCCGGCACTCACTCAAGTTCAGGTGCTCCAGGATCTGAAAGGCACAGGCCGGTGACGGGGGAGCGGCCGGCGGGAGCCCAGAACCGCCCAGGGCCGGGCCCAGGCAGCAGCACAGGGCGCGGGCTCCGTCCCAGGCACTGCGGCCAAGAGAGGGCAGAGAGCCGGGAGGCAGCTCAGCGAGGCAGCGCCGGCCTTCAGGCTCACCTCCACAAGGAATGCCAGGGCGGCCAAATCCCGGCATGGCGTGTCCTTGCTGAGCAGCCCGAGCAGGTGGAACGCAATCGCGGAACACGCGGCTTCGGATGCGCGGTGCATTTCTCTGACAGGAGGAAACACGAGTCAAAGCCCTGAGCCAGCGGGGGCAAACCTCTCCCAGGACTGCCTCACAGAGCTCTGGCCTTTCTCCACCACCCTGGAAGGGGCAGCTGAGCCCTCTGGGAGGTTGCTGCTCTTGGGCACGCTCCTCTCCCAGCCTTTTCCAGCCTCCTTGGCCGTCCCTTGGTGACAAGGCCTTCTGGCCCACGGCCACGGGGACTGTGTGGGGCACCTCGGGCACAGGGCACACATGCCGGGGACAGCTGGGGAGCAGGGGGTCTCACCTGGCCAGCACGCCCACAGCACAGTGGTGGGTGTCAGCACAGAGCAGTGTGTCCCAGCCACGCTTGTCTTCCATGGCCACCACCACATCCTCATAGTGAAGTTGGCAGAGCAGGGCCTTGAGGGTCTGCTCTGCAAAGCTGTGCACAGAGCAAAGCTGAGGTTACACTGGGAGCACTGGCCCTGCCCTGGGCACATGGCAGGGACAGGAGGACTGGCATGGAGCACCTGCTGGGGCTGGTGGCAAGACCGTGTTGCTGCTGACATCCCTTCCAGAAGGTATCGACCTCCTCTGGCACATCCAGAGTGCTGACAGCACTTGGAAGAGCAGATGCACAAAGAGGCCGGGGAAATGCACGGTGACTACATGTGGCACACAGGGCAGCTGGAGGAGCTTCCACATCACCACGGTTGCCTGCAAAGGACAGAGCAGCCCGAGACAGCGCTCAGTGCCGAGGTGTCCGTGTGGCAGGGCCCGAGCACGGGAGGGAGAGGCCCGGGGAGACGCAGGGGGAGCACCGAGCCTGGTGGCCCTGGAGCTGCCCCGAGGCCAGGTTTCAGCCCAGCGCCTGAGGCAGGGAGACGCCGTGGGGGAGGGAGGATGGAGAGCTGCTGGAGAGGTGGCCTTGGGGCCAGCAAAGGCAGAAACTCACAGCCAGGGCAAGGACAGCCGCGTGGTCCCCATCGGAGGTGCACGTGCTGTGCTCTGGCCAGCTCCCCAGCACATCAAGGAGCACGAGCATGGCTGGCTCTGCAGTCCTCAGCGAGCACATGATGCTCTTCCACATGGCCAGAGCAGCTCTGTGGGGTCAGAGCTCTGTCTCAGAGGAGTCTGGGACACAGCAGCGTGGCCTGGGTGGCAGCAGGGAGCTGAGCTGCTCTGCCAGCCCTGCCTCTGCCCACTGCCCCTCACTGGCAGCATGCAGGCAGCCCAGCCCTGTGGGCACTGGCCCCTGAGGGGCAGGGGGAAGCATGGCAGCACGCTGGGTGGCTGGCAGGGGCCAGGGCTGGCAAAGGGAGCAGCCAGAGGGCCCTGGAATTCTCTGTTTGTCAGACACCTGGCACAGGCTGCACAGGGGGAAGGGCTGCTGAGCCCTGAGCCCTCTGGGCAGGTGGGCCCCGTACCTGTCACACAATGGGGCCACACGCAGGAGAGCCATCACCACGTCAGAGGGCTGTGCCTCTGTCAGATCCAGAAGGGGCCTGTACAGATTGTACTCAGGAAACTCATTGGCCACGAGCCACTGGTGGATGAACCTCACCATGGCGGGCACCTGGAGAAGGAAGGGGAGACTTGGAAAGCTGCCGGAGGAAGGAATGTGCCCAGCTGCCCCAGAGAAGTGCTTCCCTTGCCACCACACTGACATGGCCTCAAAGGCTCCCAGGGAGCAGCAGGTGTGGCTTGGGAGGCCAAGCAATTGCTGGGAGAAGAATAGCCAGGCCACAGGCTGCTTACTTGCTTTGGGCTGGAAGGACCCTCCTCCACAAGCATATCCAGCAGGGCAGCGCTGGTCTTGGTTTTGAAGATGGGAGAGTAGACTCTGAGCACGGTGCCCATGGCGCTGCTCTCTTCCTCCCGAATCCTCTTCATGAATTTGCAAACCATCTGCAGCAGAAGGGCAAGAAGCCCGGGATGCTGCATGGAGTGCTCCAAGCACAGTGCTGGGCTGAGCAGTGCCAGCAGGCCCAGCCCAGGTGGGGATGGCTGCAGGTACCTGCGCTGTTCTGCGGAAGCGGCCACGGGTGCGTTCCTGCTCTCATGTGCGCTGCACGGCTGCACCTGGCAAAGAGCGAGCGCAGCCCGAGCTGAGGGGCTGCGGGAGAGGCCGGAGAACACAGCCCAGCCCTGCGCTGCCCAGGCAGGGACAGCCCCGCGACGGCCCAGGGCACGGAGCACGGCTGTGGGGTGTCTGCCCAGCCCCTATTCCATCCTGTCCATGGGCATGGCCCCAGGGGATGGGATGGGATGGGATGGGATGGGATGGGATGGGATGGGATGGGATGGGATGGGATGGGATGGGGACAAGCTGGCTGAAGGCACCGGCCCTGTGGCCCAGCTCTGCCACTCACCCTTCTGCCGTGGCTGGAACTGCTCCACCTCTTCAGGCTGCTGTGCTGGGGCAGCTCCAGGGCCTTTTTTCTCCTCCTTCCCCCAGGCCAGCTTGGGCACGCTCGCAGGTCTGTGATCTACGTCACAGCCTGGATTCATGGCTGCTTGCAGAAGGTGAAAAGGAAAAGGTCCGAGTCAGCAAGTGATGCAGTCGTGCCTTGAGGGCACCTGCAAGAGTGAAGACTTGGCAAGGCTACAGGACAGCAAGTCCTGCACTCTGCTCTTGGGGCTCCAGCCACAAGGACAGGAGACTCCTGTCAAGGACAGTGCTAAGCAAATGCCACAGTCTGTCCTCGAGGGTCAGCTGCAGAAGAGATGCCTCGGGAAGGCCAGGGGTCACCAAGTGCTCTGGTCTGGCCACGAGGTCACCTGCAGGAGTAACACCTCGGGAAAGCCTCAGAGTCATCAAGGAACGAGTGGCTGTGCGAGAGCTCTTCACAGCACCTCTCTGTCCTGTCCTGTCCTGTCGCGTGCACCGAGCACTGTGGCGTGGCCATGTCACTGCCAACACCTATGCCACAGCGTGTCACAAAGGGCCCTTGGATCCCCTGTCCCATTCCATTCCACGGTGACCATGCTGCACCGTGTCACCAAGGGCCCTTGGATCCCCTGTCCCGTTCCATTCCATGGTGACCATGCTGCACCGTGTCACAAAGGGCCCTTGCACGCACTGCCACCTGCCCTGGGGCCAGCCCCAGCCCCCCAGAGTGGCCCAGGGTGGAAGGAATGCCTTGCCCCAGGTGTGTCAGACAGCCCAACAGGATCTTTAGGAAGGGCTCAGCCCATCAGCAAACGCTGCCCTGCTCTGCGGGCTCAGAGCAGCAGGAGCCCCCGCAGCTGCCGACGCAGCCGCGGCGGGAAGGGCACGGGGCCTCCACAGAAGCTGGCACGGCCTCCTCGGGACACGTCCCACATGGTGGCCATCCTGAGCACGGCCGTGGGACACAGACCAGGAACGTGTGGGCCAGGGCAGGAATGCTGCTCTGAGCCCTGGGGCCCGGGCAGCGCTGACAGCAGCAGGTGAGGCACAGTCCCCGCCCAAGCAGAGTTCCCCCGAGTCCTGGCAGCACCGGTGCCCGTCTCCTGCCCCAGAAACCTGTGCCCCAAAAGGGCTTCTCTGCCAGAGGGCAGCCAAAGCTGGTTTCTGTTGGAGCAGTGGTCCTGTAGAAAAGGTGTAGTTGGTCCAGTGGAAAACCCCAGCTGTGTCCTCTTGGAAACCTGTGGGAAGGCTGCCTCTCTGTCTAGAAATCCCAGGTTAAATCTAGGTGGGAATGTTTAGCTCTTCTCCCCTGGGTGGAGCATCTCACCATGGGCTGATTTCATTCTGAGTAACACAGTGGGTCCTTGATAAAAGCCAGGAACGTCATAAAACAGGAAAGCTGGCCGGACAGAATGCACATCCAACCAATATTATTAATGCAACGTTCTCTGCTTATTTGAGAGAAGATGGCAGTTTTTATACACATCTACATAGTTTACAATTTACAAAGGCACTCCGATTGGCAAGGTAACATTGTTTATCTTTGTCTTAAGGTGGCCAAAACCTTACACTATAAACCTATACTACTTCACACCCAGACAGCCCAGTGCTCCCCATCACACCTTAATACAATTTCTAACTGCGCCACAAACTATTAATTTCTAATTGCATCAGAGGCTGGAAGGCCTCACAAGGCCCAAATCTGAGGCCCAGACTGGAGTAGCTCAAATCTCATTCCAAACATAAATCATGATCTCTCTCTCTCAGAAATGCTTCAACACTTGATCCCCTGTTAAACAGAAATGGCTCTGGAGGGAGTTATCTCTGAGCCATGTGGGGAGACATTGATGGGCCCATTCACAGGAGATAAGGAAAACAGTCCAGAGGCAGCTGCTACACAGATGGCAATAGAAAACATCTGGACTCTCAATCTCAGACAACAAACGAACTGTAGGTTTACTGATAAATGAAATTGGATATTGAAAGATGAAAGAAATGATGGGGAAAAAACATAGATTCCATGAAAATTAAAATCTAAAAGTGAGGGTCATACATTAGAGGGGAATCTTTGGTATCAGACATATCAGGAAGTCTGTACCGCATAAGTGCCTCATCCAGTGTGGGAAGACAGAAGGGAAATTAGGATAAAAAGGAGGCTGCATCCTCCAAAAATTGGAAAGACCTCAAGAGAATGCCCCATGGCCTCTCCCTTTATTTGAATAAAATAAAAGGACTCCTCTGTCTCTGTTTAGGACATAAACCTGTGGCAGCAGCTCTCTGGCCACAGAGAGAAACAACTTTCCCAGGCATTGTCCTGGGGGCAGGCTGTGAGAAGATCAGAGAAAAGAATGAGAAACAATTCTTATCTTCACTTGCTGCACCTGCTGTTGTGAACATATGGAATGTGTTATGGAGATTTGTTTGCCAAAAGGGTGTTTTTTTAATTAGCCAATGGTGGTGGTGTTTGGATTGGTGGACCAATTAGGTCCAGGTGTATTATAACTGTATAAAAGCAATGGATTTCTTAATAATGATATATAATATAATGAAGAGGTTGATCAGCCTTCTGTGAATCATGGGGTCAATGCTAATTATTACCCAGCTGGGGGCATGTGACAATGACATAAACCTCTGTTGTTTGTGGATTAATTTTCCTGACAAGTTCTTCCCAAACTGTTCCAACGGGGATCACTCTTCCACAGAGCGCAGTCCTTCAAGGACAGCCTGCTCCAGCTCGGGTCCCCCCAGGATCACACGTCCGACCAGGAAACCTCCTCTGGGGTGGGCTCCTCTCTCCACAGGTCTGCAGGTCCCTGCCAGCAATCTGTTCCAGCACAGGCCTCCCACGGGCTCACAGCCTCCTCTCAGGCATCCTCCTGCTGGGGCATGTGCTTCTGCAGGGCTGCAGGGCAATCTCAGCATCCCCGTGCCCTCCCTGTGCTCAGGGCTCAGCTGCCTCCCCAGGGCTGCCCCAGGGCTGCAGGGCAATCTCAGCATCCCTGTGCCTGGAGCACCTCCTGCCCCTCCTGCAGTGACCTGGCTGTCTGCAGGGCTGCTCCTCTCACACATCCTCGCTCCTTTCTGGACACAATTCCTTTGCTGCACTTGCTTTTCCCTTCTTCAGTGAGTTTACATATTCACAGCAATAACAGAGGCATCAGCACATCCCTGACGGGCCCGGCCCAGGCCAGTGGGCCTCTCCTGGAGCCGGCTGGCATTTGCTCTGTGGGCATGGGGGAGCTTCCAACAGCTTCTTACAGAAACCATTACTTCACCTACCAAAACCTTCCCATGCAATCCCAACAGACTTTCTTATCTATTTCCCACCTCCTCACTACACTAAGAATTTAATGCTAGTGATGGTAATCATCAAGTGGTGACCAAGAGAGAAATTTAACATGTAAGTCTGCAGGCACTGAAGTTCACACTACAGACTAAATGAAAAAATGCCTCAAACCTACTCATCAAAGAGTCTAACTGCTGGCACATTTGTACATGTGCATTTATTCAATAAAACTCATAATTAGTTGTAATGTTTAGGCTGAATACTAATTTCGCACCAAGATCCAGGTGGCACTGAATTTTAATGTTAAGAGGGACTGGAACATACTACATTCTTTATAATGATTTACATTGACAGTTCACCCTTACTGCTTATGTCACAGCCCTCAGGTATCCAGCTGACACTACAGACTGTCTTTCTCAGGTTCAACACCTACACAAACAGAGAGATGGCCTCCCAACACATCTGCATAGGTAAGATGGGTAAAACGAGAGAAAAATTTCCTTTTCTGATTGTCCAAGATTGGAGCACCAAGATGTTTCTTATTACCATCTGAGTAGGAGCTGCCTCTGGGCAGTTTTCCTTAACTCCTGTTAATGGCCCATCAGTGTCTTGCCTCATGGCTCAGAGACACTCTCCAGGAGACAGTTCTGTTCAACAGGTGATCAAGGACACACCTCGTGACTCAGAATAACATCAGCCAATTGTGAGATGCTCCAGCCAGGGGGGAGGAGCTAGGCATTCCCACCTGGATAAAACCGGGACTTTCTAGACAGAGAGGCAGCCTTTCCACAGGTTTCCAAGAAGACACAGCAACCACATCTACCAATCCAAGAGAACTGCAGCCACTCCAATTTGGACTGCTACCAGCATGCTGGCCAGAGGGGTGTTAGGTTGTATTCTGACTTTGTCAGTGGTCTTCTTTTTGTATTATTGCACATATTTTTGGGTTTTTTTCTCTTTTCCCAATACATTGTATTTCTGACTTACAGTCTCTCACTGGTTTTTCTTTCAAACCAGAACATTGATACAAAATAAAGAGGAAAGCTGGCAGTCCTCACCCAGAGCTCTGCAGAAGGCTCTGTGGGGAGCGCACCTGATGTTATTGAAGCTGTGTGTTCAGCCCAGAGCCCTGGAAAGATGGGATTGGCCTGGCTGCCTCAGCCTGTTTGGCGCTGGCTCTTGCACCGTTCTGGCCCTGCTGGTACAGCACTCACTGCTTGCCCAGCTTCCCTGCCATGTGTTGTACATGTTCCTGACCCATAAATCCTGTGAGACTATTGCTGATGGAATAGGGAGGAGTCACACTTTGAAAGAATCCTCTTCAGTTCCCCTTTGTTTGAACAGAGGTAATTCAACAAATCTATCCACAAATGCTGGAAGATATCCTCCAGTTCTGCCCATGGAGATGCAAATGGCCCTGAGCAGCACAAGGGCTTTGGCAGGAAGGCCACTCCTTTCCAGGATTTCCCCAGGAACCCCGGGTCAGTCTTTTCTTCTCTGTGCTCCCCTCTGGCTCCATTGCTACGCTGCCTCCAGATCATGAATGTGGCAGGGACAGCCAAGCAAACCACCGTGCATGTGTGCCAATGGATCTTTCCTCCAGTTCCCACAAAGGCCATGCCAGACACTCCTGTCTGGCTTCCAGGTCTGCAATTTCCTCCTCCAAGTGCAGCTGGTGCTGCCGAAGGGTTACCTCCTGCTCCTTCATCCTCTGGGCAATTCCTTTGTCGTCCTCAGGAGAAATCCCATTTTTTCCAGGGGGCTGGTTGATGCTGACAATGGCCATCAGCACCAGGTACCTATGGAAGATTCCTTCAGCCATGGCTGATCCTTCCCTGAAAGACAAAGAAAGGAAGACAGAGCCAAGATCCAGACTATATTGCCTCGGGAAGAGACAGGAAAGAGGCTCGCCCCTGGCAGGAAGGCTCTGGCCAGCCCTGCAGAAAGGCTGGAGGCCAGAGGTGCTCCTCAGTGCTCACCTGCTGCTGCCAGTTCCAGCCCAGCTGCCCAAAGAGGCTCCATGAGTATGTGATAAGGAGGAAGAGGAGGAAGTGTGAGACACAGGGACACAAACCTGAGCAGCTGGGTCTGAGGAGAAAGAAGCTCAGCATTGTAGATGGCAGGAGAAACCAAGCCCAGTCCCCCAAGCAGGAGGAGGAGAGGAAGGGCCCCCAAGCTGGCTGCAGGCAGACAATGGAGACCTTGCCCAGATGTTCCCAAATGGGCTGGGGGGAGGGAATACACGGCCTTGCTTTCCAGCTGCTCCCACCACTTCTGTCCCTGCCACTGACTTGAGACAAAGCCTGATGAAATCCTGCTCAGCATGGGCAAATGAGACCTTGAAGGGCTTAGTGTCAGGTCAAGGCTTCCTTTCCCTCCCAAAGCCTTCCCTTGGCAGCCTTGGGCAGGGGATTCATCCTCCCTCCCTCACTCCTTCCCACAGACCTGCTCTGAACCACTCCATGGGCACTTTCCATTCTCTGTGTCTGTCCTCAAGTGCTTTGCCAGCCTAGGTCAGTCCTGGCTCTGTCCTGAGCTCCCAGGAGCTCACAGGCTGAGATGGCAATGCTCAGCCACACCAGGGCACTGCCCCTGCCAGCAGCACCCCCACAAGCAGCAGCAGCAGCAGCAGCAGCAGCAGCAGCAGCAGCAGCAGCAGCAGCAGCAGCAGCTGCAGTTGCCTCTCAGCTGTTGGTGCCCCTGCACTGCAGCCCCTCCCGCTGGCACCAACGTTCCCTTGTGGCCTTGGAGACAGTCCTGAATCCATCCATGGGGTCACAGAGCCATGGAATCCCAGAGTTCCAGGTTCCTGTAATACTAGAGTCATTGAATCCTGAGAACCACACTCAGAGGAGGAGGAGGGGGAGGAGGACGAGGACGAGGATGATGAGGAGGAGGAGGATGAGGAGGAGGACAAAGAGGAGGTGGAAGATGAGGAGGAGGAATAGGAGGAGGAAGAGAGAGAACAAGGACAAAGAGGATGATGAGGAGGATGAGGAGGAAGAGGAGGAGAACGAGGAGGAGGAGGAGGAGGAGGAGGAGAAGGAGGAGGAGGAGGAGGGGGAGGAAAAGGATGAAGAAGAGGAGAACAAGGAGGACACGGAGGAGGATGACAAGGAGGAGAATAATGAGGAGGAGGAGGAGGAGGACAAGGATGAAGAGGACCAGGAGGAGAAGGACAAGGAGGATGCGGAAAAGCAGGATGGGGAGGACGAGGAGGAAGTGGAGGAGGAAGATGAGGAGGAGGAGAAAGAGGAGAATGAGGATGAGGATGAGGAAGAGGACGATGAGGAGTAGGAGGAGGATAAGGATGAGGAGGATGAGGAGGAGGATGATGAGGATGAGGAAAAGGACAAGGATGAGGAGGACAAGGAGGATGAGGAGGACAAGGATGACAAGGAGGAGGAGGACGAGGATGAGGAAAAGGACAAGGATGAGCAGGACAAGGAGGATGAGGAGGACAAGGAGGACAAGGAGGAGGAGGACGAGGAAGATGAGGAGGAGGAGGAATAGGAGAAGGAAGAGGAGGAGAATGAGGATGTGGAGGAGGATGATGAGGACGAGGAGGATAAGGATGAGCAGGACAAGGAGGACGAGGATGAGGAGAAGAAGGAGGAGGAGGAGTAGGAGGACAAGTAAATGGAGGAGGAGGATGAGGAGGAGCAAGAGGACAAGGAGGATGAGGAAGACCAGTAGGAGGAGGACGAAGAGGAGGAGGAGGAGAAGGAGGAGGAGGAGGAGGAGGACGAGGAGGAGGAGGCGGAGAAGGGGTTGTTCAAAGAGCAGTTAAAGAATGAGTGCTGGGAACCTGTCCCCATGGGGAACCCATCTCCAGATGTGCTCCATGCCCTTAACAATGGCCCCTGGGGAAATGGAAACCCCCTGGCTGTGCACGGCTGCTCCCAGTGTGCAAATACAGCCCTGGGCAGTGATACTGGGACTGCCTGGGAAATTATTCTGGGTGTGATGGCCCTGGCAGGGCCAGCCCAGAGGCTGCAGAGCTGGACCTTCATCCACTGGAATTAGTTAGGATAAATCAGAAGCAAAGGAGAGTTAACAATGCAGGAACAGGAATCCAGATTCCTCCAGGACACTTCGGTAACTGCTCTCTGGAGCTTGGCCTTGCAAAGTGCTCATGTCATGGGAGGAGGAACTGATGCAGATTATCAAGGAGAAAATGAAGTAATTTAGTTAAAGAATAGTGAACAAGATGGGATTATTCAACCCCATGACAGGGTAGCACAATTATTGATATTGTCAGGGTTTAAAACAATTGGAAAAAAGGAGATCCACCTCAAATCACTGCTGTTGGTGGAGATAAAGGGTTTGGATCCAGCAGTGCTAATAATGGAGCCAGAGTGTGGCTCCAGAGGCCAAAAGGCCTCCCGAGGCAGCTGAAGGAACAGCTCCTGGGAAGGACAGCAGTGTTTGAATCCTGAAACCTGGGCAGGAACGATGGGAATGTGTCCCTGCAGCCAAGTGCTCTGTGTGAGAACAGGTAGATATTACAGGGGATTGTTTTACACATCCTGCCAGACCAAATCCCCCTGTTTGCCCCAGTGAAAACTCGTGACCTGGACTCCATTCTAGGATGGAGCCAGGGCCAGGCTCTTGTACTGCCAAAGGTGTATCCCTTGAAGGCCTTTTAATAAATACCTGCTTTATTCCTTTAACACTGCCTAGCTCTGTTCTAGGCAGCCTCTCAAGGCATCACCACCAAACCAAGGGAACACAGACCAGGTCTGGCTGGCTGGGCCTCCTGGGGACCTCCTGACCACCTTGGCATGTCGAGGGCTGCTTCTCATCTGTCCTGAGGCACTGGGGCTCTGGGCTTTCCTTCCGATGGGAGAGAACTCTCCTTCTCCTCCGTGGGCCATGGCCAAAACCGGGATTCATCCTCCAAGACAGTACATCCAAGGATTGCTGCTAAGTGAAAGATGCAGGACAGACAGGTCTGGCTGCCCTTGGCTTCTAAGGGGTCATCTCTCATCTGCTTTCCAAACACTGGGGCTTGGTGCTTTCCTTCTCATGAATGGAATTGTCCTTCTTCTCAAGGTGACTGTGGTCAAAATAGAGATTCCTCCTCCCAGATTCCCTATATCCAATGATTCCTCCATGACAAAAGCTGCCAGGAAGAACAGGTCTGGTGGCTGAGCCTCCCAGGAGCCACCTCTTTCTGCTTCTGCCTTTGAAACACTTGGGCTCTGTGCTTTCCTTCCTATGGAAAAGAAAGGTCCTTCTTATCTACGCAGAAATGGCTGGAATTTGTTGTCCACCTCCCAAATTCCCTATATCCAAGGGTTGCTCCCAGGCAAAAGTTACCAGAACAGAGAGATCTGGCTGACCTTAGGCCTCTGGTGGCCGCCTTTCATCTGTCCCTCAAACACCGGTGTTCTGTCCATTCCTTCCTTTGGAAAAAACACATCATTCTACTCCATGTGTGAAAGTGAGATTCCACCTCTAAAATTCCTTATATCCAAGGGTTGCTTCCAGCCAAAATCTGCCAGTACCATAAAGTCTGGCTGGCCTTGGCTTCTGCTGGCTGCCCCTGCCACACCGGGTCTCGGTTCTTTCCTTCCCATGGAGATCACTGTGACACTGTGGGCACCTCATGGAACCAAGGGGATCATTGTGGCACCACTGGAGCCCATGGAACCAAGGGACCATGGTGACACCGCAGGGCTTCATGGACCCAGAGACCATTATGACTCTGTGGGGCCTGATGGAACCGTGGAGACCATTCCCACCCTTCAGGGCCTGGTGTCACCAAGGGGACATTGTGACACCTCAGGGCCTCCTGGAAGCCAGGGACCATTGGGACACTGTGGGGCCCCATGGAAGCGAGGGAACATGGAACAGGTCTAGCTGGCTTGGCCTGCCAGGGGCCACCTGACAGGTCTGGCTGACCTTGGAATGTCAAGGGCTGCCTCTCATCAGCTCCTGGAGCACTGGAGCTCTGTGCTTTCCTTTGTATGGAAAAGAACAGTCTTTCTTTTCAGATGCCCATTGCCAAAACTGACACTCTGCCTAAAAAATTTCTGATATTCAAGGGTCTCTCTCAGAACAAAATCTGGCAGCTCTGGCTGGCTTTGTCCTCTTGTGGTCACCTCTCATCTGCCCCTAAAATAGTGACACTCTGTTCCTTCATTCCTATGACAAACAACTGGTATTCATGTCCCGGAACCATGGCCAAAATTAGAATTGGCTAATGAGCCTGGCCGGGCTAACGGAACCATCTGCAGCCCCGGGCAGATATTGACTCTGCCAGTGCTGCCATCCTCCCTCCAGTGAGAGAAAAGGACACAGGGCAGGCACACAGAGGAGCAGCATGGACACACAGAGGTCACTGAAGAGGAAGTTGAGTCCCAGATGGGAGGGATGAGGAGATGCCTTGATCTTAGGGCTGAAATCC
The DNA here is from genome assembly GCF_050655825.1 of Lonchura striata. NCBI lineage: Eukaryota > Metazoa > Chordata > Aves > Passeriformes > Estrildidae > Lonchura > Lonchura striata. The sequence continues at coordinate 8,097,649 of NC_140737.1, forward strand.
TCTGGTAAAGCTATGGAGAAGGATGTCATTGATACATCAGACTCTCTTTTAAGGGAAAATTATGGGGAGATTACTTGTTCAGCAAAGGCCTCCATGCTAAAGTAAGCAAAGATTGAAGTAGCTGTGATCCCATGAGAAGTTTGAACAGAGAAACAGAGTAAAGTGATGAGACCCTGTGTCCTCAGGGAGAGAAGACCTCTGTTCCCAGAGATGAAGATGATTTCAGAAATAGATGAAGAGAACATTTACTCTTAAACAGATCATCTTGAAACTAATACCTCATAAATGGACATGGCCCCTAAACACAGCTGTGGGAAAACTGAAAAAATGGAAGGGACTTCATGAAGGCAGATTCTTCCAGATAGCTGCTATTCATGGTAATGAAAAGACATGAGATAACTATTTTATTGTGGAGAAGTCTCCATAACATTAACAAGAAGGACTTCTCTCCCTAAGTGAACTGAAGAAAGACTATTATAGAGGTAGAAAACTGACTGAAAATGTTAGGTTTTGTCTCTTTACATTGTCAGTAAGAAAGAAGATTTTGTAGAGAGAGGGGATGGGTTCTGAAAGTTTTGTTCTGATCCTTATTACTCTTGCTTTTAGTTACTGTTAATAAACTTTTCTTTATACTCTTAAAGCTTGAGGCCACTTTGCCTTTCTCCTAATCCTACCTCACAGCAGGAAATGAGTAAGTATATTCTAGAGAGTGCACTGGTAATTAGCCAGCACTGAACCTACCACACTAATTGAAGCATTGGCCGAAAAATCTCAAAATGTTGAACCAAAACCACTACAGAAACTTCCTGATGAACTGGACAAGAGCAGAGGGAAATCAAGGCAGAGCCATGGTTTTTCAGGACTTGCTTGATCCTAATGAGCCCCGTGGTGCATTTGGAGCTAAGACCTGGAACCTCAGGGCCTGAGAGGAAATTGCAAAAACTTTTCCCAGAGTCAAAGTCAGAAGAAGACACCAAAGTTTTTCAAGGCAATAATGGGTCCCACTGAGGTCCATCCCCAACACAGGCTCCTCATGGACTCCTTCGAGGAGAGAACTGGAGGCCAGGATGGCTCAAAAACCTCTCAGAGACTCAAAATGGTTCAAGAACCTCTCAGTGTACAAAGGAAAATCCAAAGCACCTCAAAAAAAGTTGAATATTTCAGAGTATTAATGAGCTCCACTGAGTGTCAGAACAAAGCTCTCCAGGGTCTCATTAAAGCAGATAATTGGGGCCATGATTGCACAAACCTCTCACAGAGTCTGTAGCAAAAGGGAAACACCAACTACATTAAAAGAACTGAAGTACCTTGAAGCATTAAAGGGCTCCACTGTGTGTTGTTAATTACAAAGCCTCTCCCGGGACTAATTACAGCAGATAATTGGAGGCCATGATTGCAGAAACCTCTCAGAGACTCCAAGGCAAAAGCAAAAGCCAAAGTCCTTTGAAAAACCTGCAGTCCCTGGCAGTATGAAGGAGCCCCCAGGGCCATTCCTGACCAAGGCTCCCCAGGGACTCCTTCCAGCAGATCCTTGAGGCCACTGGGATGTGGGCTAGGGGGGGATGCTGAGGGCAGGACCAGGGGCTGACAGTGCCCAGCCTGGCTGGGGCTGTGCCAGGAGGCCCCAGGGCCTCAGGACAAGGTGTCTCCTCACAGCCGTTGGTGGCACAGACCCTGCTGTGCCCCAGGGCATCAAGACTTGGCTTCTCTTTGTCCCCACCTGGCATCAGTGCCTCCAGTTCTCTGCTCTGCCTGGGGCCTGGGGACACTTTCTCAGTTGTGTCCCTCAGTGGGACCGATTAAAAGTCAGAGAAACTTTGGAGTTGGATTGTGACTTGGAGCTCTGGAGAGGTTTCTGCAGCTCCCTCTCAGGGCCTGATGTTCAGGGCCTGAGCACAAAGCCCCAGAGGGTCATTAAAGTCCTTGTGCTGTGTCTGTGCTGCTGAGCTGGGCCGGGCTCCTGGCACAGAGGGTGATCCTGGTAACCAAGCAGAGCTTCAAAAGCACATTTCTCTTGCTGAGCAGCTCTTCTGCCAGCCCAGCAGGGCTGGGGCACTGCCTGCAGCCAGCCCGGGCACAGCACAGAGGCACAGAGAGCTTCAATCAGTCAGGGCTGGGAAGGGGCTGAGAAGTGCCCGGGGCAGAATCACTGCCAGCCCTTGGCACAGGAACCTCTGGCTGTAGGACAATGCAGCTGCAGCTCCTGGAGAGATCTCCTAAAGCTGGAACATGCCAATGCCCACAGCCCCTGTGAGTGCATTCTCTGCTCATCTCCTGTGCAGAGCAGCCAGGGGTGCCCAGGGCTGTCCTGCAGAGCAGGGTCCTGCAGCCCAGGGTGCTGTGCTGGGCCAGGGACTCTGCTGCCTGCCAGGGACAGCTCTCAGCCGGCCCTGGAGCTGCTCCCAGCGCTGGCCAGGAGCTGTGGGGGGAAGGAGCCACCCTGAGCAGGGCAGCTGCTGCAGCTGAGAGGGGCTGGCTGGGGCAGGGCTGCTCCCAGCTCCAAACCAGCCTGGGCACAGCTCCGGAGGACACTTCCCAAAGAAGGTAAGCCTGGGATTGCTGTAAAGGTCAGGAGCTTTCCTGAGAGTGTTTTCAATTTCGTTGTTGGAGAAGGATGGGAAGGTTGGGGTGATGACAAAAACTGTTCTGCTTTTTATATATTTTTCATATATTCATAGCTCTGCAAATTACTATGATTTAATTATAAAACTATAATCCTTACATAACTCTATTAAACTGTTAAGTGGCTCTTCTAAACTACTATTATGTACTTATATAATTGGAATCCTTAGCTGTGTCTACTATGTTTTCTTCCTATCTCTCAGATTTTACACCAATAAGCTGACTGTCTAAATACATTCCTGAAATACTGTATAGTCTAATTAGGAGGGAGTGGATCTACAAGAACAGCATTTGGTTTTTGACCAGAATATGAGCAATCATAACAAAAAGTGAGGCAAAGAAGCCCTTTGACCTACTCCAATGGGTTGATCCAGGGGTGTGTAACTTGGGCAACTGAATCTCCTATTGGATGTTCCTGTTAAATATCCTAATTGATTAACCTTAATAATTGCTGAAATCAGTGGCTGGGTGTGCCCCATCCCCACTGGGACACCTGGAACCTTCCAATAAAAGTCTGGTTTTTTCTTTAATGTTGTAACACTCTTGCAAGTGCTTTTTTTCTCTTTTAATTGTAGATAACAGGGGGATGAGAGAAGCAGAACAGGAATTGTAGTCCCAGAATCACAGAATATTCTAAGTTGAAACGGACACACAGGATCATCAAAGTCATGTTTGAACATTTACAGAGACTCCAGAACGGTGACTTTGGCTGGTCAGTGTCTCTGCTGGGAGCCTCCCAAAGGGCCTTCAGCCACTCCTCAGCCCTGGGCAGCAGCAGCATCACCTCTGCAGGGCCCAGCAGGGCTCTCCTGAGCTGCCCTTGCCCAGCTGCACACAGAGCCTGCCCCAGCCAGGGCCCTGCACACAGGCAGGTTTCTGTAGGGCTGGGTCGAGGGCACACAGGGTGGGATGAGCTCTGTGAGCACTGGCAGGGACAAGGCACCTCTCAGGAGGGGATGTCCAGGCCCAGGGAGATGCTCAGGGAAGCAGAGGGGGCTGAACAGAGCAGTGCTGGGGGAACAAGCCCATCCAGCCCCTCACCTTCCTTCAGCCACAGGGAATCCTTTGCCTCTCACATCTCTCAGTGGCAAACTCTGAGTGCAGCAGGAATGCTGGGGATTTCTGACCTCAGAGAGAAAGGAATGATCTATGGGTAGGATAACAATTCCTTAAACCAACTCCTGACATCTGTTTTGTTTCCCTTAGAAGTATGAGTGCAGATGGTATCAAGCCTCTCTGCAATAGGAATTACTCCCCTAATAAATCCTGAATATCCAGCCTTGCCCCTCTGCTAAATGGCCACAAACACAGGGCAGCAGGACAAGGATGGCTCCTCGAGAGCCCCCACACACTGCCCTGGCTGCTTCTGGCACACTCAGCCAGCACAACTGGAGCTCAGGCAGGGACCTGGGTGAAGGTTTTCCCAGAGCAGGAACAGGGGTGGGTGAGTCCCAGCAGGACAGGCTGCAGGGAATGGCCCAGGATTGGCTCCAAGCAGCCTCTCCTGACTTGTCCCTGTCCTTTCTCCATGAACAGGTGCCCATGTGCAGCCACAGCAAATGTCCAACAGCAGCTCCATCAGCCACTTCCTCCTGCTGGCACTGGCAGACACGCGGCAGCTGCAGCTCCTGCACTTCTGCCTCTTCCTGGGCATCTCCCTGGCTGCCCTCCTGGGCAACGGCCTCATCATCAGCGCCGTAGCCTGCGGCCACCACCTGCACACGCCCATGTTCTTCTTCCTGCTCAACCTGGCCCTCAGCGACCTGGGCTCCATCTGCACCACTGTCCCCAAAGCCATGCACAATTCCCTCTGGGACACCAGGAACATCTCCTACACAGGATGTGCTGCTCAGTTTTTTTTTTTCTTTTCTGTGCTGCAACAGAACATTTCCTGCTGACCATCATGTGCTACGACTGCTACGTGTCCATCTGCAAACCCCTGCACTACGGGACCCTCCTGGGCAGCAGAGCTTGTGCCCACATGGCAGCAGCTGCCTGGGCCAGTGCCTTTCTCAATGCTCTGCAGCACACAGCCAATACATTTTCCATGACCCTGTGCCATGGCAATGCTCTGGGCCAGTTCTTCGGTGATATCCCACAGATCCTCAAGCTCTCCTGCGCCAATTCCCACCTCAGGGAACTTGGGCTTCTTGTGGTTACTAGCAGTTTATCATTTTGTTGTTTTGTGTTCATTGTTTTCTCCTATGTACAGATCGTCAGGGCTGTGCTGAGGATCCCCTCTGAGCAGGGATGGCACAAAGCCTTTTCCACCTGCCTCCCTCACCTGGCTGTAGTCTCTCTCTTTGTCAGCACTGCAGAATTTGCTCAACTGAAGCTCGCATCGATGTCCTCCCCATCCCTGGATCTGGCCCTGTCAGTTCTGCGCGAAGAAATCCTGCTCAGCGTGGGCAACTGAGCCCTTGAAGGACTTAGTGTCAGGTCAAGACTTGCTTTCCCTCCCAAAGCCTTCCCTTGGCAGCCTTGGGCAGGGGATTCATCCTCCCTCCCTCCTCCTTCCCACAGACTTGCTCAGAACCACTCCATGGGCACTTTCTGTTCCCTGTGTCCGTCCTCAAGTGCAGTGCCAACCTGGGTCAGTCCTGGCCCTGTCCTGAGCTCCCAGGAACTCACAGGCTGAGATGGCAACGCTCAGCCAAACCAGGGCCCTGCCCCTGCCAGCAGCACCCCCACAAGCAGCAGCAGAAGCAGCAGCAGCAGCAGCAGCAGCAGCAGCAGCAGCTGCAGTCGCCTCTCAGCTGTTGGTGCCCCTGCACTGCAGCCCCTCCGGCTGGCACCAACGTTCCCTCGTGGCCCTGGAGACAGTCCTGAATCCATCCATGGGGTCACAGAGCCATGGAATCCCAGAGTTCCAGGTTCCTGGAATCCTAGAGTCATTGAATCCTGAGAAACACACACAGAGGAGGAGGAGGAGGAGGAGGAGGAGGAGGAGGAGGAGGAGGACGAGGATGAGGAGGCGGAGGAGGAGAGGGAGGAGGAGGAGGAGGAGGAGGAGGAGGAGGAGGAGGAGGACGAGGAGGACGAGGAGGATGAGGACGAGGATGAGGAGGACGAGGAGGAGGAGGAAGAGGAGGAGGAGGAGGACGATGAAGAGGACGAGGAGGACGAGGAGGACGAGGAGGAGGAGAAGGAGGAGGACGAGTAGGAGGACGAGGATGAGGACGAGGACGACGACGAATACGGTGAGGAAGAGGATGTGGAAAATGAGGAGGAGGAATAGGAGGAGGAAGAGAGAGAACGAGGACAAGGAGGATGATGAGGAGGAGGAGGAGAACGAGAAGGAAGAGGAGAATGAGGATGAGGAAGAGGAGGAGGAGGAGGACAATGACAAGGAGGATGAGGAGGGGGAGGAGAATGAGGAGGAGCAGGAGGAGGAAGAGGAGGAGGAGGAAGACGACAAGGACTAGGGCAAGCACTAGGAAGATGAGGAGGAGGAGGAGGACAAGGAAGAGGAGGAGGCAGAGAAGCATGAAGAGGAGGAATAGGAGGAGGAAGAGAGAGGACAAGGACAAGGAGGATGATGAGGATGAGGAGGAGGAGGACAACGAGGAGGAGGAGGAGGAGAAGAAGGATGAGGATGAGAACGAGGAGGAGAAGGATGAGGATGAGGAAAAGGATGAAGATGCAGAGGACAAGGAGGACGAGGAGGAGGAGGACGAGGAGGAGAAGGAAGAGGAACAGAAGGAAGAGGAGGACAAGGAGGAGAATAAAGAGGAGGAGGACAAGGATGAGGAGGACCAGGAGGAGAAGGACAAGGAAGATGGGGATGCGCAGGATGGGGAAGACGAGGAGGAGGAAGAGGAGGAAGATGAGGAGGAGGAGAAATAGGAGAATGAGGATGAGGAGGACAATGAGGAGGATGAGGAGGATAAGGATGCGGAGGATAAGGAGGAGGAGGATGAGGAGGAGGACAAGGATGAGTAAAAGGACGAGGATGAGGAGGACAAGGAGGAGGAGGAGGACGAGGAGGACAAGGACGAGGAGGACGAGGAGGAGGACGAGGGGGACGACGACAATGACGACGACGAAGAGGAGGTGGAAGATGAAGAGGAGGAATAGGAGGAGGAAGAGAGAGAACAAGGACAAGGAGGATGATGATGAGAAGGAGGAGAACGAGGAGGAAGAGGAGGATGAGGATGATGAGGAGGAGCAGGAGGACAATAACAAGGAGGATGGAGGAGAGGGAGGAGAAAGAGGAGGAGCAGAAGGAGGAAGAGGAGTATGAGGAGGATGACAAGGAATGGGGCAAGCACAAGGAAGATGAGGAGGAGGAGGAGGACAAGGAAGAGGAGGAGGCAGAGAAGCATGAAGAGGAGGAATAGGAGGAGGAAGAGAGAGGACAAGGACAAGGAGGATGATGAGGATGAGGAGGAGGAGGATAAGGAGGAGGAGGAGGAGGACGAGGAAGAGGAGGAGGAGGAGAAGAAGGAGGAGGAGGAGGACAAGTAGGTGGAGGACGAGGAGGAGGAGGAAGAGGAGGAGGACAAGGAGGAGGAGGACGAGGACGAGGAGGAGGAGGACGAGGATGAGGAGGATGAGGAGGACGAGGAGGAGGAGGAGGAGGAGGAGGATGAGGAGGACGAGTAGGTGGAGGACGAGGAGGAGGAGGATGAGTAGAAGGAGGATGAGGACACTTTCTCCTCCTCCTCATCTTCCTCCTCTTCCTCCTCTTCGTCCTCGTCCTCCTCATCCTCGTCCTCATCCTCCTCGTCCTCGTCCTCGTCCTCCTCCTCCTCCTCCTCCTCCCTCTCCTCCTCCGCCTCCTCGTCCTCGTCCTCCTCCTCCTCCTCCTCCTCCTCCTCCTCTGTGTGTGGTTCTCAAGATTCAAGGACTCTAGGATTCCAGGAACCTGGAACTCTGGCGTTCCATGGCTCTGTGACCCCATGGATGGATTGAGAACTGTCTCCAGGGCCACGAGGGAACGTTGGTGCCAGCCGGAGGGGCTGCAGTGCAGGGGCACCAACAGCTGAGAGGTGACTGAGCTGCTGCTGCTGCCGCTGCTGCTGCTGCTGCTGCTGCTGCTGCTGCTGCTGCTGCTGCTGCTTGTGGGGGTGCTGCTGGCAGGGGCAGGGCCCTGGTGTGGCTGAGCGTTGCCATCTCAGCCTGGGAGCTCCTGGGAGCTCAGGACAGGGCCAGGACTGACCGAGGTTGGCACTGCGCTTGAGGACAGACACAGAGAATGGAAAGTGCCCATGGAGTGGTTCCGAGCAGGTCTGTGGGAAGGAGGAGGGAGGGAGGATGTATCCCCTGCTCAAGGCTGCCAAGGGAAGGCTTTGGGAGGGAAAGCAAGCCTTGACCTGACACTAAGTCCTTCAAGGGCTCAGTTGCCCACGCTGAGCAGGATTTCTTCGCGCAGAACTGACAGGGCCAGATCCAGGGATGGGGAGGACATCGATGCGAGCTTCAGTTGAGCAAATTCTGCAGTGCTGACAAAGAGAGAGACTACAGCCAGGTGAGGGAGGCAGGTGGAAAAGGCTTTCTGCCGTCCCTGCTCAGAAGGGATCCTCAGCACAGCCCTGACGATTTGTACATAGGAGAAAACAATGAACACAAAACAACAAAATGATAAACTGCTAGTAACCACAAGAAGCCCAAGTTCCCTGAGGTGGGAATTGGCGCAGGAGAGCTTTAGGATCTGTGGGATATCACCGAAGAACTGGCCCAGAGCATTGCCATGGCACAGGGTCATGGAAAATGTATTGGCTGTGTGCCGCAGAGCATTGAGAAAGGCACTGGCCCAGGCAGCTGCTGCCATGTGGGCACAAGCTCTGCTGCCCAGGAGGGTCCCGTAGTGCAGGGGTTTGCAGATGGACACGTAGCGGTCATAGCACATGATGGTCAGCAGGAAATGTTCTGTTGCAGCACAGAAAAGGAAAAAAGAAAACTGAGCAGCACATCCTATGTAAGAGATGTTTCTGGTGTCCCAGAGGGAATTGTGCATGGCTTTGGGGACAGTGGTGCAGATGGAGCCCAGGTCGCTGAGGGCCAGGTTGAGCAGGAAGAAGAACATGGGCGTGTGCAGGTGGTGGCCGCAGGCTACGGCGCTGATGATGAGGCCGTTGCCCAGGAGGGCAGCCAGGGAGATGCCCAGGAAGAGGCAGAAGTGCAGGAGCTGCAGCTGCCGCGTGTCTGCCAGTGCCAGCAGGAGGAAGTGGCTGATGGAGCTGCTGTTGGACATTTGCTGTGGCTGCACATGGGCACCTGTTCATGGAGAAAGGACAGGGACAAGTCAGGAGAGGCTGCTTGGAGCCAATCCTGGGCCATTCCCTGCAGCCTGTCCTGCTGGGACTCAGCCACCCTTGTTCCTGCTCTGGGAAAACCTTCACCCAGGTCCCTGCCTGAGCTCCAGTTGTGCTGGCTGAGTGTGCCAGGAGCATCCAGGGCTGTGTGTGGGGGCTCTCAAGGAGCCATCCCTGTCCTGCTGCCCTGTGTTTGTGGCCATGTGGCAGAGGGACAAGGCTGGATATTCAGGATTTATTAGGGGAGTAATTCCTATTGCAGAGAGGCTTGATACCATCTGCACTCATACTTCTAAGGGAAACAAAACAGATGTCAGGAGTTGGTTTAAGGAATTGTTATCCTACCCATAGATCATTCCTTTCTCTCTGAGGTCAGAAATCCCCAGCATTCCTGCTGCACTCAGAGTTTGCCACTGAGAGATGTGAGAGGCAAAGGATTCCCTGTGGCTGAGGGAAGGTGAGGGGCTGGATGGGCTTGTTCCCCCAGCACTGCTCTGTTCAGCCCCCTCTGCTTCCCTGAGCATCTCCCTGGGCCTGGACATCCCCTCCTGAGAGGTGCCTTGTCCCTGCCAGTGCTCACAGAGCTCATCCCACCCTGTGTGCCCTGGGCCCGGCCCTACAGAAACCTGCCTGTGTGCAGGGCCCTGGCTGGGGCAGGCTCTGTGTGCAGCTGGGCAAGGGCAGCTCAGGAGAGCCCTGCTGGGCCCTGCAGAGGTGATGCTGCTGCTGCCCAGGGCTGAGGAGTGGCTGAAGGCCCTTTGGGAGGCTCCCAGCAGAGACACTGACCAGCCAAAGTCACCGTTCTGGAGTCTCTGTAAATGTTCAAACATGACTTTGATGATCCTGTGTGTCCCTTTCAACTCAGAATGTTCTGTCATTCTGGGATTACAATTCCTGCTCTGCTTCTCTCATCCCCCTGGTGTCTATAATCAAAAGAGAAAAAAAAAAAATAAAAACCCTTGCAACAGTGTTAGAAGACTACAGTAAAAAACAGACCTTTATTGGAAGCTTCCAAGTGTCCCCAGGGGACACCCAGTCCCTGATTTCAACAATTTATTACGGTTAATTAATTAGGGTATTTAATAGGAACATCCAATAGGAGATTCAGTTGCCCCAGTTATACTCCCCAGGCTCAAACCATTGGAGTAGGTCCAAGGGCTTCTATGCCTTTACTTTTTGGTGTGACTGCTCACATTTTGGTCGAAAACCAAAATGTTGTCCTTGTAGGTCCTGTTCCTGATAATAAGACTATGCAGTATTTCAGGAATGTGTTTAGACTGTCAGTTTATTGTTCTAAAATATAAGATAAAAGTAAAGAAATGTACTAAAGTTAGTTAAGGATTACAGTTATAAAATAGTATGTTAATAGAGTTAATTAGAGTTTAATAGTTAAGTAAGGATTATAATTTTATAACTATATAATTGTATATAACTATAAAATAGTAATTTACAGAGGTACAAATATATGAAAAATGTATAAAACAAAAATGTTTTTTTCATCACCCCAACTTTCCCATATTGCTCCATGCAGGAAATAGAAAACACTCTCAGGAAAGCTCCTGACCTTTACAGCAATCCCAGGCTTACCTTCTTTGGGGAGTGTCCTCCGGAGCTGTGCCCAGGCTGGTCTGGAGCTGGGAGCAGCCCTGCCCCAGCCAGCCCCTCTCAGCAGCAGCACCTGCCCTGCTCAGGGTGGCTCCTTCCCCCCACAGCTCCTGGCCAGCGCTGGGAGCAGCTCCAGGGCCGGCTGAGAGCTGTCCCTGGCAGGCAGCAGAGTCCCTGGCCCAGCACAGCGCCCTGGGCTGCAGGACCCTGCTCTGCAGGACAGCCCTGGGCACCCCTGGCTGCTCTGCACAGGAGATGAGCAGAGAATGCACTCACAGGGGCTGTGGGCATTGGCATGTTCCAGCTTTAGGAGATCACTCCAGGAGCTGCAGCTGCATTGTCCTGCAGCCAGAGGTTCCTGTGCCAAGGGCTGGCAGTGATTCTGCCCCAGGCACTTCTCAGCCCCTTCCCAGCCCTGACTGATTGAAGCTCTCTGTGCCTCTGTGCTGTGCCCGGGCTGGCTGCAGGCAGTGCCCCAGCCCTGCTGGGCTGGCAGAAGAGCTGCTCAGCAAGAGAAATGTGCTTTTGAAGCTCTGCTTGGTTACCAGGATCACCCTCTGTGCCAGGAGCCCGGCCCAGCTCAGCAGCACAGACACAGCACAAGGACTTTAATGACCCTCTGGGGCTTTGTGCTCAGCCCTGAACATCAGGCCCTGAGAGGGAGCTGCAGAAACCTCTGCAGAACTCCAAGTCGCAATCCAGCTCCAAAGTTTCTGGGACTTTTAATGGGTCCCACTGAGGGACACAACTGAATAAGTGTCCCCAGGCCCCAGGCAGAGCAGAGAACTGGAGGCACTGATGCCAGGTGGGGACAAAGAGAAGCCAAGTCTTGGTGCCCTGGGGCACCGCAGGGTCTGTGCCACCAAGGGCTGTGAGGAGACACCTTGTCCTGAGGCCCTGGGGCCTTCTGGCACAGCCCCAGCCAGGCTGGGCACTGTCAGCCCCTGGTCCTGCCCTCAGCATCCCCCCCATGCCCACATCCCAGTGGCCTCAAGGATCTGCTGGAAGGAGTCCCTGGGGAGCCTTGGTCAGGAATGGCCCTGGGGGCTCCTTCATGCTCCCAGGGACTGCAGGTTTTTCAAAGGACTTTGGCTTTTGCTTTTGCCTTGGAGTCTCTGAGAGGTTTATGCAATCATGGACTCCAATTATCTGCTGTAATTAGTCCCTGGAGAGGCTTTGTCAGGAGCAACACTCAGTGGGGCCCATTAATGCTTCAAGGTACTTCAGTTTTATTAAGGTACTTGGTGTTTGCCTTTTTATACAGACTCTGTGAGAGGTTTGTGCAATCATGGCCCCAATTATCTGCTTTTATGAGTCCCTTGAGAGCTTTGTACAGGCACTCAGTAGGGCTCATTAATACTTTGAGATGCTTAGCTTTGGTAAGGTACTTTGGATTTTCCTTTCCACATTGACAGTTCTTTGTGCCATTTTCAGTCTCTGAGAGGTTTTTGTGCCATCCTGGCCTCCAGTTCTCTCCTCCAAGGACTCCATGAAGAGACTGTGGTATAGATGAACCTTTGTGGTTCCCATTAATGCTTTAGACCCCAACCACTTTGGGGTTTTCTTCTGACTTTGACTCTGGGAAAAGTTTTTGCAATCTCCTCCCAGGCCCTGAGGTTCCAGGGCTCAGCTCCAAATGCACCACGGGGCTCATTAGGATCAAGTATGTCCTGACAAACCACGGGTCTGCCTCAATTTCTCTCTGCTCTCATGCAGCTTGTCATTAAGTTTCTGTAGTGATTTTGGGTCATCATTTTGAGATTTCTCGGCCAATGCTTCAATAGTGTGGTGGCTAATTACCAGTGCACTCACTAGAATATACTTACTATTTCCTGCTGTGACATAGGATTAGGAGAAAGGCAAAGTAGTAAAAAAATATTAAAAGGGTATAAATAAATTGTATTAACAATAACAAAGAAAGAGTAATAAGAATTAGAACAAAACTTTCAGAACACTTCCTCTCTCCATACCACCTGACAATGTAAAGAGACAAAACCCAAAATTTTCAGTCAGTTTACCACCTCTAAAATAGTCTTTCTTCACTTCACTTAGGGAGAGAAGTTCCTCTTGTTAATGTTATGAAGACTTCTCCACAAGAAAACTGTTATCTCATGGCTTTTCATTTCTGTGAATAACAGCTGACTGGAAAAATCTGCAGTCATGAAGTCCCTCCCATTTTTTCACAGCTTTTCCCACAGTTGTGTTTCTGGGCCATGTCAGCTTATGGGGTATTAGTATAAACATGAGCTGTTTAAGAGCAAAGGTTCTCTTCATCTATTTCTGAAATCATCATCTCTGGGAACAGAGATCTTCTCTCCCTGAGGACACAGGGTCTCATCACTCTGCTCTCCTTCTCTGTTCAAACTTCTCATGGGATCACAGCTACTTCAACATTTGCTTACTTTAGCATGGAGGCCTTTGCTGAACAAGTCATCTCCCCATACTTTTCAATGCATTATAGGGAAAAAGAGAGTCTGATGTATCAATGACATCCTTCTCCACAGCTTTAGCAGAGGATTTCAGCACCAAGATCAAGGCATCTCCTCATCCCTCCCATCTGGGACTCAACTTCCTCTTCACTGACCTCGGTGTCTTCATGTTGCTCCTCTGTGTGCCTGCCCTGTGTCCTTTTCTCTCACTGGAGGGAGGATGGCAGCACTGGCAGAGTCAATATCTCCCGGGGCTGCAGATGGTTCCGTGAGCCCGGCCGGGCTCGGTAGCCAATTCTTGTTTTGGCCATGGTCCCTGGACATGAAGACCAGTTCTTTTCTATAGGAATGAAGGAACAGAGCCCCACTGCTTTTGGGGCAAATGAGAAGTGACCACAAGCGGCAAAGGCCAGCCAGAGCTGCCAGATCCTGTTCTTAGAGATACCCTTGAATATAGGAAAGATTTTAGGCAGAGTGTCAGTTTTGGCAATGGGCATCTGAAAAGACGGGTGGTTCTTTTCCATACAAAGGAAACAAAGGAGCCCCATTGCACCAGGAGTTGATGAGGGGCAGCCCTTGACATCCCAGCATCAGCCAGACCTGTCAGATGGCCACTGGAAGGCCAAGCCAGCCAGACCTGGTCCATGTTCCCTCGGTTCCATGTGGCCCCACAGTGTCCCAATGGTCCCTTGCTTCCAGGAGGCTCTGAGGTGTCACAATGCCCCCTTGGTGACACCAGGCCCTGAAGGGTCGGAATGGTCTCCATGGTTCCATTAGGCCCCACAGAGTCATAATGGTCTCTGGGTCCATGGAGCCCCGCAGTGTCACCATGGCCCCTTGGTTCCATGGGCTCCAGTGGTGCCACAATGATCCCCTTGGTTCCATGAGGTGCCCACAGTGTCACAGTGATCTCCATGGGAAGGAAAGAACCGAGCCCCAGTGTGGCAGGGGCAGCCACCAGAGGCCAAGGCCAGACAGACTTGATGGTACGGGCAGATTTTGCCTGCAGCAACCCTTGGATATAGGGAATTTTAGAGGTGGGATCCCAGTTTCAGATATGGACACCTGGAGGACAGTTTTTTCCATAGGAAGGAAAGCACAGAGCCCGAGTGTTTCAAAGGCAGAAGAAGAAAGGGGTGGCTCCTGGGAGGCTCAGCCAAACAGACCTGTTCTTCCTGGCATCATTTGTCATGGAGGAATCCTTGGATAGATGGAATTTGGGAGGAGGAATCTCAATTTTGACAACAGTCACCTTGAGATAAAGGACAGTTATTTCCACTGGAGGGAAAGCACCAAGCCCCAGTGTTTCAAAAGCAGATGAGAGGCAGCTCCCAGGAGGCCAAGGGCAGCCAGACCTGTCTGTCCTGGCAGCTTTCACTTGGGAGCAATCCTTGGATGTACAGAGTTTTGGAGGAGGAATCCCAATTTTGGCCATGGCCCATGGAGGAGAAGGAGAGTTCTCTCCCATAGGAAGGAAAGCCCAGAGCCCCAGTGCCTCAGGGCAGGTGAGAAGCAGCCCGACATGCCAAGGTGGTCAGGTGGTCTCCAGGAGGCCCAGCCAGCCAGACCTGGTCCGTGTTCCCTTGGTTTGGTGGTGATGCCTTGAGAGGCTGCCTAGAACAGAGCTAGGCAGTGTTAAAGGAATAAAGCAGGTATTCATTAAAAGGCCTTCAAGGGATACACCTTGGGCAGTACAAGAGCCTGGCCCTGGCTCCATCGTAAATGGAGTCCAGGTCACGAGTTTTCACTGGGGCAAACAGGGAGATTTGGTCTGGCAGGATGTGTAAAACAATCTCCTGTGATATCTACTTGTTCTCACACAGAGCACTTGGCTGCAGGGACACATTCCCATCGCTCCTGCCCAGGTTTCAGGATTCAAACACTGCTGTCCTTCCCAGGAGCTGTTCCTTCAGCTGCCTTGGGAGGCCTTTTGGCCTCTGGACCCACACTCTGGCTCCATTATTAGCACTGCTGGATCCAAACCCTTTATCTCCACCAACAGCAGTGATTTGAGGTGGATCTCCTTTTTTCCAAATTGTTTTAAACACTGACAATGTCAGTAATTGTGCTACCCTGACTTGGGTTTGAATAATCCAATCTTGTTCACTATTGTTTAACTAAATTACTTTAATTTTCCCTTGATAATCAGTTCCTCCTCCCATGACATGAGCACTTTGCAAGGCCAAGCTCCAGTGAGCAGTTACCAAACCAAAGTGTCCTGGAGGAATCTGGATTCCTGTTCCTGTATTGCTAACTCTCCTTTGCTTCTGATTTATCCTGACTAATTCCAGTGGATGAAGGTCCAGCCCTGCAGCCTCTGGGCTGGCCCTGCCAGGGCCATCACACCCAGAACAATTTCCCAGGCAGTCCCAGTCTCATTGTCCAGGGCTGTATTTGCACACTGGGAGCAGCCGTGCACAGCCAGGGGGTTTCCATTTCTCCAGGGGCCATTGTTAAGGGCATGGAGCACATCTGGGACATGGGTTCTCCATGGGGACAGGTTCCCATCTCCTCATTCTTTAACTGCTCTTTGAACAACCCCTCCTCCACCTCCTCCTCCTCATCCTCCTCCTCATCCTCCTCATCTTCCTACTTCTCATCCCCATCCTTGTCCTCATCCTCGTCCTCATCCTCGTCCTCGTCCTCCTCGTCCTCCTCCTCCTCCTCCCCTCCTCCTCCTCCTCCTACTGGTCTTCCTCGTCCTCCTTGTCCTGTTCCTCCTCCTCGTTCTCCTCCTCCATTTATTGTCCTCCTACTCCTCCTCCTCCTTGTCCTCCTCCTCCTCGTCCTCCTTGTCCTGATCATCCTTATCCTCCTTCTCCTCATCATCCTCCTCCACATCCTCATTCTCATTATCTTCCTCCTCCTATTCCTCCTCCTCCTCGACTTCCTCATCCTCCTCCTCCTTGTCCTCCTTGTCCTCCTGGTCCTCCTCCTCCTTGTCTTTTTCTTCATCCTCGTCCTCCTCCTCCTCGTCATCCTCCTCCTTCTTATCCTCCTCATCCTTATCCTCCTCCTCCTCCTCATCGTCCTCCTCCTCATCCTCATTCTCCTCCTCCTCCTCATCGTCCTCTTCCTCCTCCTCCTCCTCCGCATCCTGCTCGTCCTCATCCTCCTCGTCCTTTTTCTCCTGGTCCTCCTCATCCTTGTCCTCCTCCTCCTTTTCTTTATTCTCCTCCTTGTCCTCCTCCTCCCCCTGTTCATCTTCCTTCTCCTCCTCATCCTCCTTCTCCTCGTCCTTGTGCTCATCCTCTTCCTTCTTCTCCTCCTCCTCCTCATTCTTCTCCTCATCATCATCATCCTCCTTGTCCTCGTTCTCTCTCTTCCTCCTCCTATTCCTCCTCCTCATCTTCCACCTCCTCTTCGTCCTCCTTGTCTCATCCTCCTCTTCCTCCTCCTCCTCCTCCTCTGAGTGTGGTTCTCAGGATTCAATGACTCTAGGATTCCAGGAACCTGGAACTCTGGGATTCCATGGCTCTGTGACCCCATGGATGGATTGAGAACTGTCTCCAAGGCCACAAGGGAATGTTGGTGCCAGCAGAAGGGGCTGCAGTGCAGGGGCACCAACAGCTGAGAGGCGACTGCATCTGCTGCTGCTGCTGCTGCTGCTGCTGCTGCTGCTGCTTGTGGGGGTGTTGCTGGCTGGGGCAGGGCCCTGGTGTGGCTGAGCGTTGCCATCTCAGCCTGGGAGCTCCTGGGAGCTCAGGGCAGAGCCAGGACTGACCCAGGTTTGCACTGCACTTGAGGACAGACACAGAGAATGGAAAGTGCCCATGGAGTGGTTCTGAGCAGGTCTGTGGGAAGGAGGAGGGAGGGAGGATGAATCCCCTGCCCAAGGCTGCCAAGGGAAGGCTTTGGGAGGGAAAGCAAGCCTTGACCTGACACTAAGTCCTTCAAGGGCCCAGTTGCCCACGCTGAGCAGGATTTCATTGGGCTTTCACTCATGACAGTGGAAGGGTCAGAAGTGTTGGGAGCAGCTGGAAAGCAGGGCCGTGTATTCCCTCCCCCCAGCCCATTTGGGAACATCTGGGCAAGGTCTCCATTGTCTGCCTGCAGCCAGCTTGGGGGGCCCTTCCTCTCCTCCTCCTGCTTGGGGGACTGGGCTTGGTTTCTTCTGCTATCTGCAATGCTGAGCTTCTCTCTCCTCAAACCCAGCTGCTCAGGTTTGTGTCCCTGTGTCTCACACCTTCCTCCTCTTCCTCCTCACCACGTGCTCATGGAGCCTCTTTGGGCAGCTGGACTGGAACTGGCAGCAGCAGGCGAGCCCTGAGGAGCACCTCTGGCCTCCAGCCTTTCTGCAGGGCTGGCCAGAGCCTTCCTGCCAGGGGCGAGCCTCTTTCCTGTCTCTTCCCGAGGCAATATAGTCTGGAGCTTGGCTCTGTCCTCCTTTCTTTCTCTTTCAGGGAAGGATCAGCCATGCCTGAAGGAATCTTCCATAGGTACCTGGTGCTGATGGCCATGGTCAGCATCAACCAGCCCTCTGGAAAGAATGGGATTTCTCCTGAGGATGATAAAGGAATTGTCCAGAGGATGAAGGAACAGGAGGTGATCCTTTGGCAGCACCAGCTGCACTTGGAGGAGGAAATTGCAGACCTGGAAGCCAGACAGGACTGTCTGGCATGGCCTCTGTGGGAACTGGAAGAAAGATCCAATGGCACACATGGACGGTGGTTTGCTTGGCTGTCCCTGCCACATTCATGATCTGGAGGCAGCATAGAAATGGAGCCAGAGGGGAGCACAGAGAAGAAGAGATTGACCTGGGGCTCCTGGGGAAAGCCTGGAAAGGAGTGGCCTTCCTGACAAAGTCCTTGTACTGCTCAGGGCCATTTGCATCTCCATGGGCAGAACTGGAGGGTATCTTCCAGCATTTGTGGATAGATTTGTTGAATTACCTCTTAAATTACTTCATTCCTGTAAGAAAATCTTGCTGCTTGAAATTCTTTAAGTTCCTTAGGTTAAGAATATCCTTATTTCTGTATATTGATTGTTAAATATTCTGTATTGATTGCTATAATCTTTGTATTGATTGTTAGAAATACTCTTTCTATTGATTGTTAGAAATACTCTCTGTATTGATTGTTAGATATACCCTATATTGTTAGAAATACTCTGTACTGATTGTTAGAAATACTCTCTTTTGATTGCTATCATCTCTGTATTGGCTGTTATACTCTATTGATTGTAAGAAATAGTTTCTGTATTGATATTAGAAATACTCTCTGTATTCATTGTTATAAATACTAGGCTTCCATTAATAAGATAGATTTAAGCAAAGGAATAAACTTTTCAGAATCGTTTGTTTGCAACCAGATGACTTCCTGTTATCTTTAGCCTCTGGCATTCTCCTTGCACCCTGTGCTCCCCTTACAGGCTGAAATGCAAACACCACAGAAACAGAGACCCAGTGTGCAAAGCACAGCCAGGGGTGTGTGCTCCTCTGAAGGGACAGACATTTAGGGGAGGACGTTTCAGAAGGAGGCTGTGGACATTGTGGCTGGAAAGCAGGGAAGGAACAGTTTGGCACGAGCTTTCCTTCAGCAGGAGGGGAGCACACAGAGGAGTTTGTGTCAAGTGGAGTCTGACACTGCCATCCAGTGCTGGCAAGAAGGGTGGAGCAGAGAAGCTGAGAAAAGGGCCTCAGCATGTTTAGTGATGATGTCTGGACTTCAGTGATGGGGAGAAAACCTTTCTAAACTGAACATTGAATCTCAAACCCATAGCATTTTGGGAAGGAATGCTACTTTCTTCACGGTATCAATGTATTTTCCTACCCATTTCAGGTAAGAAAGGATTTCAATCCTTGTCTGCATTAGTGGATGTTGGAATTCCTAGTGCTTCCTTCAGACTTCCAGGGATTGGAAGGTGCACTGCGGGCTGTGAGGAAACACTTCCCAGGCATGGCCGAGGTTGTACATCTGTTCAAACAAAGGGGAACTGGAGAGGGTTCTTTCAAAGTGTGACTCCTCCCTATTCCATCAGCAATAGACTCACAGGATTTATGGGTCAGGAACATGTACAACACATCGCAGGGAAGCTGGGCAAGCAGTGAGTGCTGTACCAGCAGGGCCAGAACGGTGCAAGAGCCAGCGCCAAACAGGCTGAGGCAGCCAGGCCAATCCCATCTTTCCAGGGCTCTGGGCTGAACACACAGCTTCAATAACAGCAGGTGTGTTCCCCACAGAGCCTTCTGCAGAGCTCTGGGTTAGGACTGCCAGCTTTCCTCTTTATTTCATATCAGAAAGGGAAATTTTTCTCTTGTTTTGCCTATCTTACATATGCAGATGTGATGGGAGGCCGTGTCTCTGTTTGTGTAGGTGTTGAACCTGGGAAAGACAGTCTGTAGTGTCAGCTGGATACCTGAGGGCTGTCACATAAGCAGTAAGGGTGAGCTGTCAATTTAAATCATTATCAGGAATGTAGTATATTCCAATCCTTAACATTAAAATTCAGTGCCACCTGTGGCTCCAGTGGGATGTAGATCAGGCATGTATCTTTACCAAAAATGTAATGGTTATTATAATACTTTTCAATTGGGATATTTCCAAAAGCAGGAGGGTCTTGGTGCGAAATTAGTATTCAGCCTAATCATTACAACTAATTATGAATTTTATTGAATAAATGCACATGCACAAATGTGCCAGCAGCTAGGCTCTGTGATGAGTAGATTTGAGGCATTTTTTCATTTAGTCTGTAGTGTGAACTTCAGTGCCTGCAGGCTTACAAATTAAATTTCTCTCTTGGTCACCACTTGATGATTATCGTCACTAGAATTAAATTCTTAGTGTAGTGAGGAGGTGGGAACTAGATAAGAAAGTATGTTGGGTTTGCATGGGCAGGTTTTGGTAGGTGAAGTAATGGTTTCTGTAAGAAGCTGTTGGAAGCTCCCCCATGCCCACAGAGCAAATGCCAGCCGGCTCCAGGAGAGGCCCACTGGCCTGGGCTGGGCCCGTCAGGGATGTGCTGATGCCTCTGTTATTGCTGTGAATATGTAAACTCACTGAAGAAGGGAAAAGCAATTGCAGCAAAGGAATTGTATCCAGAAAGGAGTGAGGATGTGTGAGAGGAGCAGCCCTGCAGACAGCCAGGTGCCTGCAGGAGGGGCAGGAGGTGCTCCAGGCACAGGGATGCTGAGATTGCCCTGCAGCCCTGGGGCAGCCCTGGGGAGGCAGCTGAGCCCTGAGCACAGGGAGGGCACGGGGATGCTGAGATTGCCCTGCAGCCCTGCAGGAGCACATACCCCAGCAGGAGGATGCCTGAGAGGAGGCTGTGAGCCCCTGGGAGGCCTGTGCTGGAACAGATTGCTGGCAGGGACCTGCAGACCTGTGGAGAGAGGAGCCCACCCCAGAGGAGGTTTCCCGGTTGGACGTGTGATCCTGGGGGGACCCGAGCTGGAGCAGGCTGTCCTTGAAGGACTGTGCTCTGTGGAAGAGTGATCCCCGTTGGAACAGTTTGGGAAGAACTTGTCAGGAAAATTAATCCACAAACACCAGAGGTTTATGTCATTGCCACGGGCCCCCAGCTGGGTAATAATTAGTATTGACCCCATGATTCACAGAAGGCTGATCAACCTCTTTATTATATTATATATCATTATTAAGAAACCCATTGCTTTTATATACAGTTATAATACACCTGGACCTAATTGGTCCACCAATCCAAACACCACCACCATTGGCTAATTAAAAAAACACCCTTTGGCAAACAAATCTCCATAACACATTCCACATATTCACAACAGCAAGTGCAGCAAGTGAAGATAAGGATCGTTTCTCATTCTTTTCTCTGATCTTCTCACAGCCTGCCCCCAGGACAATGCCTGGGGAAGTTGTTTCTCTC
The DNA here is from genome assembly GCF_050655825.1 of Lonchura striata. Lineage (NCBI taxonomy): Eukaryota > Metazoa > Chordata > Aves > Passeriformes > Estrildidae > Lonchura > Lonchura striata. Next base: position 8,118,398 of record NC_140737.1, read on the forward strand.
TGTGGCCAGAGAGCTGCTGCCACAGGTTTATGTCCTAAACAGAGACAGAGGAGTCCTTTCATTTTATTCAAATAAAGGGAGAGGCCATGGGGCATTCCCTTGAGGTCTTTCCAGTTTTTGGAGGATGCAGCCTCTTTTTCATCCTAATTTCCCTTCTGTCTTTCCACACTGGATGAGGTACTTAAGTGGTACAGACTTCCTGATATGCCTGATACCAAAGATTCCCCTCTAATGTATGACCCTCACTTTTAGATTTTAATTTTCATGGAATCTATTTTTTTCCCCTATCATTTATTTCATCTTTCAATATCCAGTTTCATTTATCAGTAAACCTACAGTTCGTTTGTTGTCTGAGATTGAGAGGCCAGATGTTTTCTATTGCCATCTGTGTAGCAGTTGCCTCTGGACTGTTTTCCTTATCTCCTGTGAATGGGCCCATCAATGTCTCCCCACATGGCTCAGAGATAACTCCCTCCAGAGCCATTTCTGTTTAACAGGGGATCAAGTGTTGCAGCATTTCTGAGAGACAGAGGTCATGATTTATGTTTGGAATGAGATTTGAGCTACTCCAGTCTGGGCCTCAGATTTGGGCCTTGTGAGGCCTTCCAGCCTTTGACACAGTTAGAAATTAAGTGTTTGTGGTGCATTTAGAAATTGTATTAAGGTGTGATGGGGAGCACTGGGCTGTCTGGGTGTGAAGTAGTAGAGGTTTATAGTAGAGGTTTATATTAAGGTTTATAGTAAGGTTTTGGCCACCTTAAGACAAAGATAAACAATGTTAGCTTGCCAGAGTGCCTTTGTAAATTGTAGACTATGTAGAAGTGTATAAAAACTGCCATCTTCTCTCAAACAAGAGGAGAACATTTGAGTAATAATATTGGTTGGATGTGCATTCTGTCTGCCAGCTTTCCCGTTTTATGATGTTCCTGGCTTTTTATCATGGACCGATTGTGTTACTCAGAATGACATCAGACCATGGTGAGATGCTCCACCCAGGGGGAAGAGCTAAACATTACAACCTAGATATATCCTGGGATTTCTAGACAGAGAGGCAGCCTTCCCACAGGTTTCCAAGAGGACACAGCTGGGGTTTTCCACTGGACCGACTACACATTTTCTACAGGACCACTGCTCTCACAGAAACCAGCTTTGGCTGCCCTCTGGCAGAGAAGCCCTTTTGGGGCACAGGTTTCTGGGGCAGGAGACGGGCACCGGTGCTGCCAGGGCTCGGGGGAACTCTGCTTGGGCGGGGACTGTGCCTCACCTGCTGCTGTCAGCGCTGCCCAGGCCCCAGGGCTCAGAGCAGCATTCCTGCCCTGGCCCACACCTTCCTGGTCTGTGTCCCACGGCCGTGCTCAGGATGGCCACCGTGTGGGACGTGTCCCGAGGAGGCCGTGCCAGCTTCTGTGGAGGCCCCGTGCCCTTCCCGCCGCGGCTGCGTCGGCAGCTGCGGGGGCTCCTGCTGCTCTGAGCCCGCAGAGCAGGGCAGCGTTTGCTGATGGGCTGAGCCCTTCCTAAAGATCCTGTTGGGCTGTCTGACACACCTGGGGCAAGGCATTCCTTCCACCCTGGGCCACTCTGGGGGGCTGGGGGTGGCCCCAGGGCAGGTGGCAGTGCATGCAAGGGCCCTTTGTGACACGGTGCAGCATGGTCACCGTGGAATGGAACGGGACAGGGATTCCAAGGGCCCTTGGTGACACGGTGCAGCATGGTCACCGTGGAATGGAACGGGACAGGGATTCCAAGGGCCCTTGGTGACACGGTGCAGCATGGTCACCGTGGAATGGAACGGGGCAGGGATTCCAAGGGCCCTTGGTGACACGCTCTGGCAGAGGTGTTGGCAGTTACAAGTTACAGTTACACTCCACAGTGCTCGGTGCACACAACAAGAGAGGACGCGAGAGAGCGGTGCTGTGAGGAGCCCTCGCACAGCTACTTGTTCCTTGCTGACCCAGAGCTTTTCCGAGGTATTACTCCTGCAGGTGAGCTCGTGGCCAGACCAGAGCACTTTGTGACCCCTGGCCTTCCCGAGGCATCTCTTCTGCAGCTGCCCTCGAGGGCAGACTGTGGCGTTTGCTTTTCACTGTCCTTGACAGGAGTCTCCTGTCCTTGTGGCTGGAGCCCTCAAGACCAGAGTGCAGGACTTGCTGTCCTGTAGTCTTGCCAAGACTTCACTCTTGCAGGTGCCCTCAAGGCACGACTGCAGCACTTGCTGACTCGGACCTTTTCCGAGCCACCTTCTCCTACAAGTAGCCATGAATCCAGGCAGGGACGTAGAGCTCAGACCTGCGAGCATCCCATCCCATCCCATCCCATCCCATCCCATCCCATCCCATCCCATCCCATCCCATCCCATCCCATCCCATGCCATGCCATGCCATGCCATGCCATGCCATGCCATGCCATGCCATGCCATGCCATCCGATCCCATCCCATCCCATCCCATCCCATCCCATCCCATCCCATCCCATCCCATCCCATCCCATCCCATCCCATCCCATCCCATCCCATCCCATCCCATCCCATCTTCTGGGGCCATGCCCATGGTCAGGATGGAATAGGGGCCGGGCAGACACCCCACAGCCGTGCTCCATGCTCTGGGCCGTCGCGGGGCTGTCCCTGCCTGGGCAGCGCAGGGCTGGGCTGTGTTCTCCGGCCTCTCCCGCAGCCCCTCATCTCGGGCTGCACTCGCTCTTTGCCAGGTGCAGCCGTGCAGCGCACACGAGAGCAGGAACGCACCCGTGGCCGCTTCCGCAGAACAGCGCAGGTACCTGCAGCCATCCCCACCTGGGCTGGGCCTGCTGGCACTGCTCAGCCCAGCAGCACACCTGGAGCACTCCATGGCTTCTTGCCCTTCTCCTACAGCTCGTTTGCAAATTCATCAAGAGAATTCGGCAGGAAGAGACCAGCGCCATGGGCCCTGGGCTCAGAGCCTACTCAGAGCTCCTCGGACATGAGACCAGTGCCACCCTGCTGGATTTGCTTGTGCAGAGGGGTGTTTCCAGAGCAGAGCAAGTAGGCAGCTGTGGCCAGGCTTCAATTCCCCCATGAGTCACACGGCTTCCCAAGCCACAGTGCTGGGCCCTGTGAGCCTTTGAGGCTATCGCAGTGCGGTGGGAAGGGAAGCACTTCTCTGGGGACCCTGGGAACCCTGCTCCCTCTGGCAGCTTTCCAAGTCTCCCTGTGCCTTCTCCAGGTGCCCGCCATGGTGAGATACATCCACCATTGGCTCATGGCCAATGATTCTGCAGAGCACAGGCTGGACAATGCCCTGCTGTATCTCACAGAAGCACAGCCAAATGACGCAGTAATGACACTCCTGCTGTGGCCCTATCCTGTGACAGGTACGGGGCCCACCTGCCCAGAGGGCTCAGGGCTCAGCAGCCCTTCCCCCTGTACAGCCTGTCCCAGGTGTCTGACCCACAGAGAGTCCCAGGGCCCTCTGGCTGCTCCCTCTGCCAGCCCTGGCACGTCAGCCCCCGAGCCTGCTGCCATGCTCCCTCGCTGCCCCACAGGGGCCTGTCCCCACAGGGCTGGGCTGCCTGGCTGCTGCTGGAGAGGGGCAGTGGGCAAAGGCAGAGCCGGATGTCAACCCAGGCCCCTAGAGATGCCCAGGCCACGGTGCTGTGTCTGAAATCCCCTGAGACAGAGCTCTAACCCTGCAGAGCTGTCATGGCCATGTGGAAGAGCATCATGTGCACGCCCTGGACTGCAGAGCTGGCACAGCAGATACTCCTGGATGTGCTGGGGAGCTGGCCAGAGCACAGCACGTGCACCTCCGATGGGGACAAAACGGGTGTCTTTGTCCTGGCTGTGAGTTTCTGCCAGTGGCCTTTGCTGGCCCCAAGGCCGCCTGTCCAGCAGCTCTCCATCCTCCTTCCCCCACTGCATCTCCCTGCCTCAGGCACTGGCCTGAAAGCTGGCCTAGGGACAGCTGCAGGGCCACCAGGCCCGCTGCTCCCCCTGTGTCTCTCTGGGTCTCTCCCTGCCACACTCAGGCCCTGCCGCATGAACACCTTGGCACTGAGCGCTGTCTCGGGGGGCTTTGTCCTTTGCAGGCAACTGTGGTGATGTGGAAGATCCTCCAGGAGCCCTGTGTCCCAGATATAGTGATGGAGCATTTATGCCGTGGGTCTGCTGGCCAGGTGAGACCCCCTTCTCCCCATTGCTCCCGGCATTTGTGCTCTGTGTCTGGGGTATCCCACTCAGTCCCCGTGGCTGTGGGCCAGAGGCACGAGGGATGGCCAAGCAGACTGGGAAAGGCTGGGAGAGGAGGGTGCCCAGTAGCAGCCACATCTCAAAGGGCCCAGGTCCCCCTGCAGGGTGGGGGGTAAAGACAAGAACTGCATCAGTCTGTCCTGGGAGGGGCTTCCCCCCCGGGTCAGGATCTTAGTTTCGTAGGAGCAGGCCCTCAGCCAGGTAATCATTATCACCGACTCCATATATTTCAGAAGTCTGATCAATAATATTCTTTAGTAAGAAACCCATTGTTCTTATGGATAGTTATGATATAGGTTGATTTTAGTTGCTTTTCTTGTCTAAACAGTATCACCATTAGTTAATTAAGAAAGTACCCTTTGGTAGACAAATCTCTGTAACATATTCCACATATTCACAATACCAGGTGCAGCATGTTAAGACAAGAATGTTTTTTCATTCTTTCCTGTGATCTTCTCAGGCTTTCTCAGGCGATGCCTGGGAAGGTTGTCTGTTTCTCTCTGAGGCCAGAGAGCTGCTGCCACCTCTTAGTGCCATTTCCCGCCTTCCAGGGAGATGCACAATGAATCCATCGATTTGTGTAAAAGCATCTCAGGCTGTCTCCTTGAGTTGCTCAGCAAAGAGATGCCATACTGGAACTTCCCTGCCCTGGCATTCCTTGTGGGGGTGAGTCTGAAGGCCGGCACTGCCTCCCAGCTCTCTGCCCTCTCGTAGCCACAGCTGCCTGGGACGGTGCCCACGCCCTGCGCTGCTGCCTGGTCCCCGCCCTGTGCGGTTCTGGGCTCCTGCCGGCCGGGTCCCCTGTCACTGCCCTGTGCCTTTCAGGTCCTGCATTGCCTGGACTTGAGAGCATGCAGTGACAGCATCATGGATCTCTTGTCGAGGCACTTGCTGAGTGAGTGCACAGAGATGCGCCGCCAGGTTCTGAGGGCCCTCCTCTTGCTCAGGGATAATCCCTCACTGGTAAGGAGGGGCAGCAGCTGAAGCCGTGCAGGCAGCATGGGGCTGGGGAACACAGTCGCTGGAACTTGGCTGGGCTTCAGGCATTGGGGCAGCCGCTCCCAGCTCTCCTGCCTCCCACTTCAGCTGCCCGAGGGCTGCGGGACAGGCCTGTGGCCTCTGGGCCCTGTGGCAGCAGGGTGGCCTTTCACACACCTTTGCTCCGCACAGGCCAAAAGAATGTGGAGCCTGACTGAAAGCCTCGGGGAGCTCCTGCAGGAAAATGATAGTGATGTGGTCAGGATGGCCATTGTTCTACTTAGTGATTTGTTCCTGAATAATGACGCCCCAATACCCAGCCCCATCGCCCTACAGCTGGCTAAGGTGCTCCTGCCACTCTTTGAACACGTAAGGCTCTGTGCCCTCAGCCACGGCCACTGGCTGCTGCCCAGACACTTGGTGCCCTGTGGAGATGCAGGCCTGCACCAACGTGGGCCAGAATCGGCTGATGCCAAGGTCTTGTTTCCTTCCTGTTACACAGGATGATAGCCACGTGCAGCAGCTTTCCCTGTTTGTCTTTCGAACCTTGCTGTCTGCTGTAGCAGAAGAAGGAAAAAAGCCCCTGATGACACATGTGTGTCAGAGCCTGCTGCCATTCTCCTTCCACTGCCATGAGGAGAATCAGTGTGTGGCAGAGGTGAGGACTCGCGGGCTGCTGCTGTCCCCCTGGGAGGGGGCTTGGCTGCCTCCTGCCCTGGCGCCTGGCGGGCTGCAGCCTCCTCCTGGCCCTGGCACAGGGATGCTGATCCTGGGCCCTGGGCTGTGGGGCCATTTCCATGTCTCTATTGCTCTCCAGGCTTCTTGGGAAACCCTGCTTTGTGTGACCAAATTCCTGAACAGGAGAGATCTTGAAAAATCTGTAAAGAAGGAGAAACTGTGGAGGTTCATTAAGATCCTGGTAAGGAGGGCCGGGAAGCCGCAGCCCCAGCCTGGAGCAGCCCCTGAGCTCGGTGCTCGGTGTGCGGGCTGGCAGCTGTGCCCCTGCCCGCTGCTGCAGCCCGAGGCTGTGCGGGCTCTGCTCCAGGCTGTCCCCATGGCGCAGCAACCCTGCATTTCCCTGCTCCAGCCTTGGTCTCCAGCACAGCCATGGACACTGATGGTTCCTGTGCCAGGCTCTCCCAGCCCAGCCCAGCTCCCTGCCAGCTCTGCCAGCTGCCCTGAGCTCTGGGCAGCACCAAGGGCCTCTCCCCAGCACAGCCCAGCCGGCTCTGGCCCCACAGCTCTGCTCAGCCCAGGCTGCTCTGGGCACTGCCCCACGGCCTCAGCCCCTGCCAAGGGTACAGCAGCAGCTGCAGCTCAGCCAGGACTCAGCCCCACCATGGGGGAAGGGGCTTGGCCAAGGCCAAAGGAGCTCCCTGGCTGCCCTGCTCCCCTCTGCCTGAGGTGCTGAGAGCTCTGCAGCCCCTCCTGCCATCCCATCTGCCCAGGCCAGCACAAGAGCCCCGGCCCTGGGGCCCTCCAGAGCTGCTCCTGCTCCAGGCCCAGGGCCCATCCCAGAGCTGGGGCAGCCACAAAGCTGTGCCCATTTCTGTTCATTGCTGCTCTGATGGGGACGGATCCTCAGCCTTGATGATGAATTTTCCTACTCCAGAGGCTTCTCATTTCTTGAGCTTTCAGCTCAGGAATTCCTTGAGAAAATCTCAAAACCATTTGTTCAAAACATCCAAAAAAGAAAAGCCCCTGAGAATAATTAAGTTTTCAATTTTTCTGTAGTGAATTAGACAGATTTCAGAGGTGTATTCAAAGTGAATATACTGTATTGAAAACAATGAAGATGGAATTGTTTTGTCCTGTTTTATTTTCCTGTTTATAGATTTCTATCAGCAATGTCCAATAGATACTTAGCCCCATCACCTCCAAATGCAGCCTGAACAGATATGAAAATCAAGACCCTTCATGGCTGACAAGCAATCAGATTTTGTCCCCACCATTTCCCCACCAATTCCCCCATCCAACCTCTGGCACTCAGAGCAGCTGAGGAATGGAGTCACATCCAGGGGTGTCCCCAGGGCTCAGGACTGGGGCCAGGTCAGTGAAATCTCTTTATTGCTGATCTGGACAAGGCCATGGAGGGCACCCTCAGGCAGTTCCAGGTGAGCCCAGGCTGGGTGGGAGTGTGGCTGTGCTGGAGGGCAGGAAGCTCTGCAGAGGGATCTGGACAGGCTGGAGCCATGGGCCCAGGACAATGGGATGAGGTTCACCAAGGCCAAGGGCCGGGTCCTGCCCTGGGCTCACAACCACCCCAAATCCCTGGCCGTGTCCTGCCCCTGATCCCCACAGCCTGTCCTGTTTCCTTCATCCCTGCATTTCCAGGGACTTTCTGGGACAAGGGAGCTCTGTACTGGAGATGGAGGGAGCTCCATGTGCCACCACTGGAGTGGGAACCACAACTCATCAGGTTTGTGTCCTTTGCGGTCAGGAACTGGTGAGACTCAGAGGCACAGAAAGTTTCTCTTCATGGCCAACAGACCACAGATGAACAGGACACAATTTAATAACAATCACGCTCTTCCCTGAGCTATTTGCTACGTCCCAGCAGTGTCTGATGAGTCCACCATCCACAAGTGATTATCATACTAGAATGAATTTGAGACAAACATGGTTCTGTGATAGATATAAACACAATTAGGTTCTTGTATCAGGATGCTCATCCTGGAGTGGGGGCAAAACAGCTCAAACAATTCCTGATTTTCAAAGCTGTCAGTGGTGGATGGAGAAGGGAGGTCAGGCTGCTTTTCGTGCTGAGGAAATGCTGAAACCAGCCTGACTCATTTCATCTCCTCCTGGCCTGGCTGATCTCCCCTCTTTCCCCTTCCACCCAATGGCTTCTGTCTCCCACCAGGCCCCCAGTGAAGAGCCTGGCTCTGTGTTCTCCATCCCCTCCTCGCTGGCACTGCCAGGCTGGGATGAGGAGCCCCTCAGCCTTCCCTGCTCCGGGCTGGACAAGCCCAGCTCCCTCAGGCTCTGCTCACAGCCCAAGGGTTCCTGCCCCACTTTGGAGGCCCTTCCCTAACCCTGCTCCAGCTGCCAGACATCTTTCCTGCCCTGGGGAACCCAACCCAGGCCACAGGGACCTGGATAATCCACGTCCTTGATGTCCTGGTCACACAGCCCTGGCCCCTTTTCCCCATGTCAGGCTCTGGGGTGGATCCTGTGGAACATCCTTGGGTGGCGGCTGTGGCTCCAGGTGGGCCAGGGGGATACCGGGGGACAGGGACCCTGCTGGGCATGAACAGCATTGGACTTGTTGGGAGAAACTGTGAGTAAGAGCTGGAGTGGAGTGACCAACCCAGTGACCTCACAGAGCCCTCCTGGGATGTCACACAGCCCCTCTGGGATGTCACACAGCCTCTCTGAGATGTCATAGCCCATTCTGTAATGTCACACAGCTGGTCTCTGATGTCACAGACAACTCTGTGATGTCACAGTCTGCTCTGCAATTTCAGAGCTCTGTCCTGTGATCTCTAAGCCTGCTCTGCGATGTCACAGAGCTGGCCTATGATGTCATAACCCCTTGATGGCCTCACATAAACCACTCTGTGATGTCATGGACCATTCTGTCATAGATCACTCATGTGATGTCATAGCCCACTCTTTGACCTCATGTAACCAGATGATAAATTGTCTCCACCAAGTGAGCCGACACCTGGAGCTTGTTCTCCAAAACCCCAGGTCTATGGAGACCCCACAATGCCCACTGTGGGACAAGGGGAACTGGAAGTTCACCAACCTCAGTGTCCTGCCAGCTCAGCCAGGCCCACAGGAACATTGGGGTCCACGACCACCAGAAACCACCAGAGAGACCCCCAGGACAGAAGAACACATGGGTAAAGGGGAGGGGAAATATGTTAATGATTTTGGGGAAATGATTATCACATGTGTGTTTAGTCCAGGACAATTAATGAATATGTGTGCAAAATACAGAATATGAACAGAAACTTTCCTGTACTCAGCATGCTCAGCTTTGGGAGGAGCTATCCCCCGTGTATGCCCCTGAATAAAGAATGCTGCTTCTTAATGCTGCACTGGTGTTAAGGAGTTTTCTGTTTTACCAAATTTTTGGTAACACTCCACTCCCAAGGAAAGCTCTGTCTGCTGCTGTTCACAAACAGAGAAGGGCTGGTGGCAGATGTGGGGGTCGGAGGCTGCCTGGGGCACAGTGACCAGGAAATTATCAAGTTTTCAATGATCTGTGAAAGAACGAGGGGCAGCAACAAAACCTCCACACTGGAAAGAGGAAGGGCAGACTTTGGCCTATTTAGGATGCAGGTTTGGGGAGTACAAAATCAGGTACTGATTTTTTTTAAGGGAAAGAGCCATTAAAAACAAAGGGGTTCAGGAACGATGGACACATTTTGAGAAAGCAATCTTAAGGAGGATGGAGCAGCCTGTCCCAGTGTGGCAAAAGATGAGATGGTGAGGAAAATCACTGTCCTGACTGCCCATGGAGCCTTTGTGGGAACTCAGGGGAAAGCAGAGAGAACATTAACTTTGGACAAAAGGTCAGGCAACTTAGCAAGTGTTTAAGGATGTTGTTACATCATGCAGAAAGAGAAAAGGAAAGAGGTGAAATTTCAATTAAAGATTAACCTGGCCAATTCTGTGAAAAATAATAATAAACGTGTCTATGATTAATAGCAAAACATGGTATAAGGAGAACCTCTACTCTTTATTGGATGCAGTGGAAAATAGAATAACTAAAGATAAAGGGAAAGGCTGAGGTACTTAACACCTTGTTTGACTCAATTTTCAATATATGGAGAGATTCTCCTCAGGACAAGAGTTCTCCTGAGCTGGTAGATGGACACAGGGAGCAGAACAGCCCCCTGTAATCCAGGAGGAAGCAGCTGGTGACCTGCTGAGCCACTCAGCTCCCCATCATTTACCATCAGTCCTGGCTCACCAGGGAGGTCCCAGAGCACTGGAGGTGCCAGTGGGAGCCCATCCCCAAGAACGGCTGGAAGGAAGATGTGGAGAGCTCCAGGCCTGTCAGCCTGACCTCGGTGCCCGGCAAGGTTTTGGAACAGATCACCTTGACAGCCACCACAGGGCACCCACAGGATGGCCGAGGGGTCAGAGCCAGCCAGCGTGGATTTAAGAGGGGCAGGTCCTGCCTGAGCAACCTGATCTCCTTTTATAACCAGGTGACCCACCTGTGGGTGTGGAAAAGGCTGTGGATGTGTCCATCTGGACTTCAGCAGAGCCTTGGACACTGTATCTGACAGCATTCCCTGGAAAAGCTGCAGCCCACGGCTTGGGCAGGTTCCCTCCTGGCTGGGAGATGGAAGAGCTGGCTGGAGGCTGGGCCCAGAGAGGGGTGGGGATGGTGCTGCACCCAGCTGGTGTCCAGTCCCTGGTGCTGTCCCCAGGGATCTGTGTTGGGCCCAGTCCTGTTTAACATCTTCACTGATGATCTGGGTGAGGGGACTAAGCCCACCATCCCCAAATTTGCAGGTGACACCAAGCTGGGTGTGAGTGTGGATCTGCTGGAGGCCAGGACAAGAAGACACAGCCTTCAGCTGCACCAGGGGAGGTTTAGGCTAGACAAGAGGAAGAAGTTCTTCACAGAAAGGGTGAGTGGACATTGGAATGGGCAGGCCAGGGGGGAGGTGGCAGAGTCACTGTCCCTCTCCAGTGGCACTCAGTGGCATGGTCTGGGTGACAAGGCGGTATTAGGGCATTGGTTGGACTTGATGATCCCAAAGGTCTTTTCCAGCCTGTTTGATTCTGTCATTCTGTGATGATTGGGACACTCTTAGGCCATTGTGACCCTGCAGGGCCTCGTGGAACTAAGAGGACCATGGTGACACTGTGCAGCCCCATAGAACCAGGACTCAATTGTGGTGCTCAGGGGCCAAAGGGAACCAGGGAGTCCCAGTGACACTGGGTCCTGGTGGAACCACAGAGGCCATGGTGACACTGTGGGGCCTCGCGTGACCGAGGGGTTTCACCACTGTGACACTGCCAAACCAAGGAGAGCATTGGGAGAGTCCAGGGCCCAGGGGAACCAAGGGGCACTTCTGACACTGCAGGGCCTCATGGAACCAAGGGGACATTGTGACACTGCAGGACCTTGTGTAACCAAGGGGCCACTGTGACACTCTGGGGCCTCAGGGAATTTGGAAGGCCCTTGTGACACTGTGTGGGCTCATGAAAACAAGGAGTCCATTGTGACACTGAGGGGACTTGTGGAAGCACAGAGAGCATTGTGACAGTGTGGGACCTCATGTGACCATGGGGCCTTTGTGACACCCTGGGGCCCCATGGAACAAAGGGACCACTGTGAAACTGCAGCACCAATGAGAACATTGTGACACCGTGAAGCCCATGGAACCAAGGAGTCCATTGTCACATTTTGGGGTCCCATGGAACCAAGGAGACCAGTGTGACAGTGCAGAGCCTGGTGTAACCAAAGGGACATTGTGACACAGAGGGGCCCCTTGGAACCAAGGACATCTTTGCAGATGACACCAAGCTGGATGTGAGTGTTGATATGCTGGAGGGTAGGAGAGCTCTGCACAGGGCCCTGGACAGGCTGGATCCACGGCCCAAATCCAACAAGGTGAGGTTTAACAAGTCCAAGTGCCGGGTCCTGCACTTTGGCAACAACAACCCCTGCAGTGCTACAGGCTGGGGACAGAGTGGCTGGACAGTAGCCAGGCAGAAAGGGACTTGCAGGGACTGATGGACAGCAGGCTGGACATGAGCCAGCAGTGTGCCCAGGTGGCCAAGAAGGCCAATGGCTCCTGGCCTGGATCAGGAATGGTGTGGCCAGAAGGACCAGAACTGCTGTGCCAGCACTGATCTGCCCCAGCTCTGCACACAGACATTGCTGCTGCAGCTCCAGAGAAGGCAATAAAAGAGCATATCTGCAGAAAACTTTGCTGGGAGATCCTTTAGTTCCTTGAAAGCCACCGAGAGCGCAGCCCCTCATTGACACAGTCTGTGGCTACATGGATAGTGGAGAGAATCAAATAAGAAATGGCACAAACAATGGCATTTTTTGTGGCAACATTAATATGTAAAACAAAGAAAGTCCAAAATGAAACCAACAATAAGTATCAAAAATGAGTTTTATTACAAGTGTTTTGCAGAAATTGGCCAACAGTTTAATGTTCCTGAAAGCATCCAGTCATCAGTCTCAACACTGCAGCCTTGAGCTCCTGGTTCCTCAGGCTGTAGATGAGGGGGTTCAGGGCTGGAGGCACCACCGAGTACAGAACTGACAGGGCCAGATCCACGGATGGGGAGGAGATGAAGAGGGGTTTTAGGTGAGCAAATATAATAGTGCTGACAAACAGGGAGACCACAGCCAGGTGAGGGAGGCAGGTGGAAAAGGCTTTGTGCCGTCCCTGCTCAGAGGGGATCCTCAGCACAGCCCTGAAGATCTGCACATAGGAGAAAACAATGAACACAAAACAGCCAAGTGATAAACAGGCACTAATAGCAAGAAGACAAATTTCCCTGAGATAGGATATGGAGCAGGAGAGCTTGAGGATCTGGGGGATTTCACAGAAGAACTGGCCCAGGGCATTGCCATGGCACAGGGGCAGGGAAAATGTATTGGCTGTGTGCAGCAGTGAATAGAGAAAGGCACTGGCCCAGGCAGCTGCTGCCATGTGGGCACAAGCTCTGCTGCCCAGGAGGGTCCCGTAGTGCAGGGGTTTGCAGATGGACACGTAGCGGTCGTAGCACATGATGGTCAGGAGGAAATACTCTGATCCAAGGAAGAAGATAATCAGAAAAACCTGAGCAACACATCCTGTGTAGGAGATGTTCCTGGTGTCCCAGAGGGAATTGTGCATGGCTTTGGGGACAGTGGTGCAGATGGAGCCCAGGTCACTGAGGGCCAGGTTGAGCAGGAAGAAGAACATGGGCGTGTGCAGGTGGTGGCCGCAGGCTACGGCGCTGATGATGAGGCCATTGCCCAGGAGGGCAGCCAGGGAGATGCCCAGGAAGAGGCAGAAGTGCAGGAGCTGCAGCTGCCGCGTGTCTGCCAGTGCCAGCAGGAGGAAGTGGCTGATGGAGCTGCTGTTGGACATCTGCTGTGGCTGCACATGGGCACCTGTTCATGGAGAAAGGACAGGGACAAGTCAGGAGAGGCTGCTTGGAGCTAAACCTGGGCCATTCCCTTCAGACTGTCCTGCTGCAGGGAATGGCCCTGGTTCCTGCTCTGGGAAAACCTTTACCCAGCTAAGTGTGGGAACTCTCAAGGAGCCATCCCTGCCCCGCTGTCATGGGTTTGTGGCCATGTGGCAGAGGGACAAGGCTGGATATTCAGGATTTGTCAGGGGAATAACTTCTAAATGCAGAAAGTCTTGGTACCATCTGCGCTTCCAGGTCTAAAGGATGGCAGGAGTTGGTTTTAGGAATTGTTTTCCTACCCACTCACCATTTCTGGCCTTCTGAGGTCAGAACTCCCCAGCATTCCTGCTGCACTCAGAGTTTGCCAGTGAGAGGTGTGAGAGGTAAAGGATTCTATGTGGCTGAGGGAAGGTGAGGGGCTGGATGGGCTTGTTCCCCCAGCACTGCTCTGTTCAGCCCCCTCTGCTTCCCTGAGCATCTCCCTGGGCCTGGACATCCCCTCCTGAGATGTGCCTTGAGACTGACCAGCCAAAGTCACAGTTCTGGAGTCTCTGTAAATTTTCAAACATTCATTTAATGATCCTGTGTGTCCCTTTCACCTCAGAATATTCTTTAATTCTGGGATTACAATTCCTGTTCTGCTTTTCTCATACACTTGTGTCTGTAATCAAAAGAGAAAAAAACCTCCTTGCAAAAGTTTTAGAACTGTAAGTTAAAAAACAGACCTTTATTGTTAGCTTCCAGTGTGGATGGGGCACACCCAGCCACTGATTTCAACAATTTATTGCGTTTGATTAATTAGGATATTTAACAGGGGAATCCAGGAGAAGATTCCGTTGCTCCAGTAGCCGACCAATAGGTCAACCCATTGGAGTAGGTCCAAGGGCTTCTTTGCCCCAATTTTTGTTATGACTGCTCACATTCCGGTCAAAATGCAAAATGTTCTTCTTTCAGGACTGCTTCTTGATAATAAGACTATACAGTATTTCAGGAATGTATTTAGATAGTCAGCTTATTGTTCTAAAATCTAAGAGCAAGGTTAGGAAATGTACTAGAGTTAATTAAGGATTATAGTGATAGAAGTATATAATAGAAGCTTAATAGAGTTAATTAAGAATTTAATAGAATAAAATTAGGATTATAATTTAAAAAGTATATAATAGTTTTTTTACATAGCTATGGCTATATGAAAAATGTATAAATAGCAAAAATCTTTCTGTCAGCAACCTTGTCTTTCCCATCCTTCTACAAGCAGGAAATTGAAAACACTCTCAGAAAAGCTCCTGATCTTTACAGCAATCCCAGGCTTACCTTCTTTGGGAAGTGTCCTCCGGAGCTGTGCCCAGGCTCGTCTGGAGCTGGGAGCAGCCCTGCCCCAGCCAGCCCCTCTCAGCAGCAGCACCTGCCCTGCTCAGGGTGGCTCCTTCCCCCCACAGCTCCTGGCCAGCGCTGGGAGCAGCTCCAGGGCCGGCTGAGAGCTGTCCCTGGCAGGCAGCAGAGTCCCTGGCCCAGCACAGCGCCCTGGGCTGCAGGACCCTGCTCTGCAGGACAGCCCTGGGCACCCCTGGCTGCTCTGCACAGGAGATGAGCAGAGAATGCACTCACAGGGGCTGTGGGCATTGGGATGTTCCAGCTTTAGGAGATCACTGCAGGAGCTGCAGCTGCCTTGTCCTGCAGCCAGAGGTTCCTGTGCCAAGGGCTGGCAGTGATTCTGCCCCAGGCACTTCTCAGCCCCTTCCCAGCCCTGACTGATTGAAGCTCTCTGTGCCTCTGTGCTGTGCCCGGGCTGGCTGCAGGCAGTGCCCCAGCCCTGCTGGGCTGGCAGAAGAGCTGCTCAGCAAGAGAAATGTGCTTTTGAAGCTCTGCTTGGTTACCAGGATCTCCCTCTGTGCCAGGAGCGTGGCCCAGCTCAGCAGCACAGACACAGCACAAGGACTTTAATGACCCTCTGGGGCTTTGTGCTCAGGCCCTGAACATCAGGCCCTGAGAAGGAGGTGCAGAAACCTCTTCAGAACTCCAAGTCAGAATCCAACTCCAAAGTTTCTTGGACTTTTAATGGGTCCCACTGAGGGACACGACTGAGAAAGTGTCCCCAGGCCCCAGGCAGAGCAGAGAACTGGAGGCACTGATGCCAGGTGGGGACAAAGAGAAGCCAAGTCTTGGTGCCCTGGGGCACAGCAGGGTCTGTGCCACCAAGGGCTGTGAGGAGACACCTTGTCCTGAGGCCCTGGGGCCTCCTGGCACAGCCCCAGCCAGGCTGGGCACTGTCAGCCCCTGGTCCTGCCCTCAGCATCCCCCCTGGCCCACATCCCAGTGGGGTCAAGGATCTGCTGGAAGGAGTCCCTGTGGAGCCTTGGTCAGGAATGGCCCTGGGGGCTCCTTCATGCTCCCAGGGACTGCAGGTTTTTCAAAGGACTTTGGGTTTTGCTTTTGCCTTGCAGTCTCTGAGAGCTTTCTGCAATCCTGGCCTCCAATTATCTGCTGTAATTAGTCCCTGGAGAGGCTTTGTCAGGAGCAACACTCATAGGGGCTCATTAATGCTTCAAGGTACTTCAGTTGTTTTAAGGTACTTGGTGTTTCCCTTTTGCTACAGACTCTGTGAGAGGTTTGTGCAATCATGGCCCCAATTATTTTCTTTAATGAGTCCCTTGAGAGCTTTGTACAGGCACTCAGTTGGGCTCGTGAATACTTTGAGATTCTTAACTTTTGTAAGGTTCTTTGGATTTTCCTTTCCACATTGAGAGTTATTTGTGCCATTTTCAGTCTCTGAGAAGTTTTTGTGCCATCCTGGCCTCCAGTTCTCTCCTCCAAGGACTCCATGAAGAGCCTGTGTTATAGATGGACCTTTGTGGTTCCCATTAATGCTTTAGACTCCAACCACTTTGGGGTTTTCCTCTGACTCTGACTCCTGGAAAGGTTTGTGCAATCTCCTCTCAGGCTCTGAGGTTCCAGGGCTCAGCTCCAAATGCACCACGGGGCTCATTAGGATCAAGCAAGTCCTGACAAACCATGGCTCTGCCTCAATTTCTCTCTGCTCTCGTGCAGTTTGTCAGGAAGTTTCTGTAGTGGTTTTGGTTCACCATTTTGAGATTTCTCAGCCAATGCTTCAATGAGTGTGTTGTATTCAGTGTTGGCTAATTACCAGTGCACTCACTAGAATATATTTACTCATTTCCAGCTGTGAGATAGGATTAGAAGAAAGGGAAAGTGGTTTCAAAATTTTAAAAGGGTATAAATAAAATTGTATTAACAATAACTAAAGAAATAGTAATAAGAATCAGAACAAAACTTTCAGAACACTTCCTCTCTCCATAAAACCTGACAATGTAAAGAGAAAAAACCTAAAATTTTCAGTCAGTTTACCACCTCTAAAATAGTCTTTTTTCACTTCACTTAGGGAGAGAAGTTCCTCTTGTTAATGTTATGGAGACTTATCCACAAGAAAACAGTTATCTCATGAGTTTTCATTTTCACAAATAGCAGTGGCCTGGAGAAATCTTCAATCGTGAACTCCCTTCCATCTTTTCCCACTTTTTCCCACAGCTGTGTTTAAGGGCCAGGCCAAGTTATGGGGTATTAGTTTCAAGATGAGCTGTTTAAGAGCAAAGGTTCTCTTCATATGTTTCTGAAATCATCTTCATCTCTGGGAACAGAGGTCTTCTTCTCTCCGTGAGCGCACAGGGTCTCATCACTGTTCTCCCTTTCTCTGTTCAAACCTCTCATTAGATCACAGCTACTTCAACATTTGCTCACTTTAGCATGGAGGCCTTTGCTGAAACAAGTCATCTCCCCATAATTTCAATGCATTATAGGGAAAAAGATAGTCTGATGCATCAGTGACATCCTTCTCCACAGCTTTACCAGGGGATTTCAGCCCCAAGATCAAGGCATCTCCTCATCCCTCCCATCTGGGACTCAACTTCCTCTTCCCTGCCCTCGGTGTGTTCATGTTGCTCCTCTGTGTGCCTGCCCTGTGTCCTTTTCTCTCACTGGAGGGAGTATGGCAGCACTGGCAGAGTCAATATCTCCCGGGGCTGCAGATGGTTCCGTGAGCCCGGCCGGGCTCGGTGCTTGCGGCCGGAGCTGTTTTGCCATGGAGGTTTCTGCAGCGGCTGCGCTGGGGCTGTGTCAGGCTGGGCCGCGCTGGGGCAGGGCCAGGATCTCAGCAGCCAGGCCAGAGCCCAGCAGCAGCACGGCCGGGGCCGATGGCTTCTCCTGCCCTGCCCGCCGGCTGCGGGCGAAGCCCAAGGGCGGCAGAGCCTTGGCCGAGCCGGCCCGGCCCGGGGCTGCTCCTGGGGCCCGGCGGATCCTGGCCGGGCCCGGGCTGGCGGCGGGGCAGGGCTCGGCAGGGCCAGATGTCAGCACCCGCAGCCACGGCCCGGCCTCGGCCCCGCGGCCTCCCCTGCCCT
Source organism: Lonchura striata (assembly GCF_050655825.1). NCBI lineage: Eukaryota > Metazoa > Chordata > Aves > Passeriformes > Estrildidae > Lonchura > Lonchura striata. The sequence goes on from NC_140737.1 coordinate 8,136,109, forward strand.
GCCCGGCAGCCGATGGCGCCTGGCGGCTCCCTGGGAAGGGGCCCGGCCCCACGGCAGGAGCCGCCCGGCCCCACGGCCCAGACGGGGCTGGGCCGGCCTCGGCACCTCTGTGGGGCCAGAAGGGAGAGAGACCCAGCCAGGCTTTCTCATCTGGAACTTGTATCTGCACAGAGGCGTCTGCAGCTTCCTTAGTGCTTTAACAGACTGTCAGCTCTCAAAGCTAATTACTGATTGGTTTTTGTCAGACACACAGGAAACTGCTAGCAGCTTCTCTCAGGACATCACTTCTGTGTTGCAAAACCACCACAGCAGCACAGAGCACAGAGCTCCTTTGTCCATATGTAGTGGTCATGTGCCCGAAGCCTCAGAACCCCTCCTTGGGAGATCTCTGGGCCTTCTCCAAGGTGTTTTCAAATGAAAATATTCAGCTCATGGTCTAAGAAAATTACCAGAGGACAGAGCCAGCCAGACCTGTCTGTCCTGGTTACTTTTGTCTGGGAGCACTCCTTGGATATACGGAATTTGGGAGGCAAATTCTAATTTTGGCCATGGTTCCTGGAGATGAAGACCCATTCTTTTCCATAGGAATAAAGGAACAGAGCCCTGGTGTTTCCCTGGGTGGATGAGAGATGATCACCAGAGGACATGGCCAGCCAGAACTGGGAGGTTTTTTCTGTAAGATAGACTTGCATATAGGAAATTTTTTATGGGGAGTACCAATTTTGACAATGGGTATGTTAAGAGATGGACAGTTCTTTTCCAAAGCAAGGAAAGCATGGAGCCCCAGTACTCCCAGAGCTGATGAGGGGCAGCCTTTGGCATCCCAAGATCAGCCAGACCTGTCAGGTGGCCCCTGGCAGGCCAAGCCAGCCACACCTGGTCCATGTTCCCTCACTTCCATGGGGCCCCACTGTGTCCCAATGGTCCCTGGCTTCCAGGAGGCCCTGAGGTGTCACAATGCCCCCTTGGTGACACCAGGCCCTGAAGGGTCGGAATGGTCTCCATGGTTCCATCAGGCCCCACAGAGTCATAATGGTCTCTGGGCCCATGAAGCCCCGCGGTGTCACCATGGCCCCTTGGTTCCATGGGCTCCAGTGGTGCCACAATGATCCCCTTGGTTCCATGAGGTGCCCACAGTGTCACAGTGATCTCCATGGGAAGGAAATAACCGAGCCCCAGTGTGGCAGAGGCAGCCACCAGAGGCCAAGGGGAGCCAAACTTGACAGTACTGGCAGATTTTGGCTGGGAGAAACCCTTGGATATAGGGAAATTGGGAGGTGGAACCTCAGTTTTGGCCATTTCCTGTAGATAAGAAGGAGGGCTCTTTTCCATAGGAAGGAAAGTCCAGAGCCCCAGTGTTTCAAATACAGACGAGAGGCAGCCCCCAAGGGGCCAAGACCTGTCTCTCCTGTCTGATTTCACTTGAGAGCAATCCTCGGATGTACGGAGTTTTGGAGGTGGAATCCCAGTTTTGGCCATGACAGGATGAATGATTTTTTCATATAGGAAAGAGAAGTGCAAAGTCCAAGTGTTCTGGAAGAAGATGAGAGGTGGCCACCCTTAGGCCAAGCTAGCCAGACCTGTCTCTCCTGGCACCTTTTGGCTACAGGCTATCCTTGGACACTGGGCATTTTGGAGATGGAATCTCAATTTTGGCTGTGGGTTCCTGGACAGGAAGATGAGTTCTTTTCATTAGGAAGGAAAGCACAGAGCCCCAGTGTTTCTGAGGCAGATAAGTGCCAGCCCTCAGGAAGCCAAGGCCAGCCAGACTTGTCAGTCCTGGCAGCTTCTGTCTGGGAGCTATGCTTGGATATAGGGAATTCTGGAGGCACATGCCCAGTTTTGGCCATGGGTGCCTGGTCAAAATGGATGTTTTTTTCCCATAAGAAAGAAAAGCACATGGTCACAGTGTTTCATAGGCAGATGAGAAGTGGCCTCCAGGTGGCCAAGGCAGCCAGACCTGTCTTTCCAGGTTGATTTCATCTGGGAAAAATCCTTGCAATATAAGGAAATTTAGAGAACAAATCCCACTTTTGGCCCTGGGTCCCTGAAGGAGAAGAAGAGTTCTCTCCCATAGGAAGGAACGCCCAGAGCCCCAGGGCTTCAGGAACAGATCAGAAGCAGCCTTCGACATGCCAAGGTCAGCCAGACCTGTCAGGTGGTCCCCAGGAGGCCCAGCCAGCCAGAACTGTTCCATGTTCCCTTGGTTCTGTGGAACCCCACAGTGTCACAATGGTCTCCTTGGTTCCATGAGGCCCTGGAGTGTCACAATGTTCCTCTTGCTTCTGCAGTGTCACAATGGCCACGTGCTTCCATGAGGCCTTGCAATGTCACAATGGCTTTGTGGTTCCACAGAGCCCTGATGTGTCACAATGGCCCCTCAGCTCCGTGTGCCCTCGCTGTGTCACAGCGGCTCCTCTGTGACACTGCGGCTGCACAAGGTCACCATGGACCCTTGGTTCCTTGGGGTCTCTGAGTTCACAATGGTCTCCTTGATTCCATGAGGCAGCACAGTGCCACAATGGCCACTTGGTTCCATGAAGATCTGCAGGGTCACACAGGTTTGTGACATTTGTCCTTGCTGCCCCTCACATTCCCCTGCCCTACAAACAGCCCCGAGCCACCCATGAGGGACAGGCCCTGCTGTGCCAGGCTGGGCTCAGGGCTTGGCCCTTCTGCTTCCCCCAGCCAGCCCAGGCCTTGCTCAGCATTGCAGTTCCCTGCTCTGAGCCTTGGGCTCCCTGCAATCCTGGCCTCAAGGATCTGCTCTCACCAGTCCCTGGGGAGCCTTTGGCAGTCCCTGCCCTCAGTGGGGCCAAGTGATGCTCCAAGGGACTTGGAGTTTTGCTTCTGACTCCTTGAGCAGCTTCTTCAGCCTTCTGTCAGTGCCTGAGGGTCCTGGACTCAGCCCCAAATCCACCGTGGGGAACATCAAAATACAGAAAGCCCTCAGGGGCGCTTTGTCTTCATTCAATGGTCTGCAAATCTCCAGGGCTTGTGCAGCTGATTGGAGTCAGTTTGGAGTTCTTGGAAGGAGGAGGATTTCAAAGTGCACCTCATGACTTTTTTTTTTTTAAGTGAGTATTCTTAGTTTCCAGTTCAGAGAAGAGCTGACACAAGCATTCCCCAGGTGACCTTGATGCTCAGTGTCTCCTTAGGAGGTCTGGGCATGTAGAAGTATCAGCCCCGTGAGAGCAGACCCTGTTTGGACAAGCTGCTCCTCACCCCCAGCCTCACCATGTCTGACATCGCCCACCTGGCACTGACATCCCTGAGCCCTGCAGCAGAACCTTGTCCCTGAGCTCTGCAGCTCCATGTCCCAGCCCATTGCACTGTGTCTCACCAGCTCTCCTCAGGGCTCTGCCTGCACACAGGCCCAGGAGAAGTTTTCCTGGGAAAGAAAGACTGGAAAACCCTGAGCAGATTTCCTAAACAACAAACCCCACTCAGGAGCCACCTGCTCAGTACAGGTTGCCTGGAATGGTGTCACCTTTCTACAAGGGACAGTGTGACCAGAAATGATCTCTGGAAGCAGAATTCTCTGAGTCTCCCAGCTGAACTCTCTGTTCCTGTCCTTTCCCTGGATCTCTGTTGCAGATGGAAGCTGCTGGTGCCATCCTCATGTTTAACCTCTCTTTGGAATGCAAACAGATGTTCCCAGCTGTGTTAAGCTGGATTTGCTCAATGTTTCTATAAATCTTTTGTGTTCCCCATGGAATGAAGGGGACATTTTGGCACTGAGGGGGTGACGTGGAAGCAAGGAGTCAATTGTGACCCTGGGGTCCCATGGAACCAAGGGGCCATGGTGGCACAGCACGGCCACGTGGATCCAGTGGTCCCTTGTGACACTGTGGATCCAAGGAGACCATGGAGACACCCCCAGAACCTCATGGAACCAAGGAGTCCATGGTGACCCAGCAGGGCTGCATGGAGCCAATGGTCCATGGTGACACTGCCCATCCAAGGAGGCCATTTGGACACTGTGGAAGCTCATGGAGCAAGGTGGCCATTGTGACACTGAAGAACTTCATGACACCAAATATCCATGGGGACACAGCAGGGCATCATGGAACCCAGGAACCGCTCTTGGCAGTGTGGAAACTCATGGAACCAGGGGCTGTTGCGGCTCTGCAGAACCAACACAGCTGCTGCACCTTGTCCCCTGCCCTGCACAGCTCCTTGGGAGGCATGGCAGGAGCATGCCCCTCTGGGATCCATGGCACACACTGCCAGGGGCTGGAATTCCAGTTCCCAGCCAGGAAAATATGTGCCTGCCCTTGAAGGAAAAGCTCTTATGAAAGAGCCAAAAGCCAAGTGGAGCAGGATCCTACAGTGATATTTCACTGCCAGCCATCATAACTTCACCCATGGTTGTCATAGCTCATGGATTGGGAATGAAATCAGGGCAGGTCCCTGGGTCAAGGGAGACACTGAAAGAGAAACAGAGCAGGCAAAGGAAGGCAGGAGAGAAAGGAAATGTTTTGGTTTGGAAAGACAGGTGTTTTCTAAGGAAGGCAGGAGCCTCCCCTGATATTTAAAAATGTAGACTCTTTCAGAATTGTTATAAATTTGAAATTAAGGGGGCCTGTCAGGCAAAACTATGGAAGCAGAAATAACAGTTTTTTATTAGGGAAGAAAATTAAAAGATAAAATAAACAATGCAGTAAACTAAAACAACACTGACAGAGTCAGAATACAACCTGACACCCTGTTGGACAGGGTGTTGGCCGCAGTCCAATTGGAATTGTGGCTGCAGTCCTCCTGGAATGTCAGGTGTGGTTCTGTTGGAGAAGTGATCCTGTAGGAATGGGAGTCATCTTCTGAAGAGGAAGAGGCAGCTGTTTCTCTGGGAAAATCCAGCCCAGAAAAAGCTGTGTTGGTGGGCCAGAATCTCAAGACTAGATGCAGGTAGGAATGCTTGGCTCCTCCCCCTGGGTAGCACATCTCACAATGGGATGTTACAGTTCCTATCAGTCATGCAGTGACATTCAATAGCCCATTATCAGCAGATGTCTCCCCCGAGGGAGGATTGATTGTGGAAGAGATAAGGAAAAACTGCCCACTTAACACAGGACAACTGCCATACAGATGGCAAATAGAACACATCTTGCTTTTCAGTCTGGGACAGGAGGTCACAAACAAAATCAGCTGAGAAGGCAGCACTCTGAAAAGCAAACCAGAACTGACAGAAAATGAATGGGACAGAAATCAATAATTCTGATAATTTTACTTATTATCAAAATAAATCACACCCACCCAGCCCCGCACAATCCTGATCCCACAACCTCAAATTTGGATCTCACTTCTCCCGATCTCCTTCAAATCCCATCTCACCCCGGAGGCTGAGGAATTGAGTAATTTTGGCACTGGGCTGAGGTGGAAACCAGCCATTTTGAGTGGGATTGAGTAATTTTGAGGTGAAAGAGCAATACACCTTGGATTTTGGAAGATAAAGATATGGAGAATACTACCAGATATCCCCCAAAACCAACAGATCCTCCAGAATATGTTCCCAAACAGTAAATTCCACCTCAAATACCTCTTAAATGGTGGGACTTTTGACATCTCTGGTCAATACTCTTTTTAGTCATTTTTCAGGTGTTTTTAAGTGATAAAGACAAATCAGAAGTAAATTAGGGCTAAACCAAAACCAGAGACCCCTTGAGCAACCCCTGGGAACTGGACAAAACAAACTCAGCAGAAATCAAATTTAACCCTCCATAAAATGCCTTGAGGAAGATTTGCTCTTCCCACAAGTCACTTGTGATGGAAATGCAAACAAATCCCAAACATTAATAAACCAACAACAGAAGCAATTCTGTGGCAATTCCAAATTTCATCACTTCCAGCACAGTTCCAAGTCAGATGCTGGCAGGTTCCAAAAAAAGAAACATGGAAATTTGGCCAAATACAGATTATTAAAAGGAAGGGAAAGGTCTGTGTAGCTGTCACAAAGGTGACAGGGACGAAGAATATAGTGATTCTCATATTTGTCAAAGCCCCAAGCCTGTGAATTCAGGAGTTATTTGGTGATTTAGCTACTTGAGCTGGGCTTTTGTAGGATTTAAATACCTTTGCGGTCCTCACCTTGGAGTGAATGATCCTTGTCAGTCTCACTGGTATCATTTATTCCCTTTCTTCCAGTGATTTCAACAAACTTTTCAGGGAAGGACAAAAAAATATTTTCTTTACAATGGCCACCCACAACAGCCATTTTCCTTGTAAGTTCTCCCAAACGTTGCTCAGAGGAAGCTGCATCCAAGTTTTTAAGAGTTCCTCCAGAAAGAGCCACAAGCTCCTCAGAGGAGGGAACCAGACTGTTGTCAAAATTACCTGGGGTCAGTAAACAGTGCCCTCAACTCCCTGTGCCAAAATAATGTTGCAATCTGGTTAATAAAATTGTTAGAGAGATTCCTCTGCCCCAATTCAGGTGCTAACAAGACCAAATCCAAAGTGGATTTTATTGACCAGTTAATGTGAGGTAGAGAGAGATGGAAAGAAGTAGAAAAGGGGGGAAAGCAAGGGAGTGACAGGGACAGAGATCTCCCGTGGGGAAGGGCAAGTGTGACATTGTCCCCTGTGTGCGTGGCCTTCCCAGGGTGGGGGTTTTACACCGGAGCCAGTTTGGGTAAGGGGGGTGGTGTTCACCCCCCAACCCTGAGCAGGGATTGCCTCACTGTTTCAGGTGCAGTGTCAGATGTAACCAAAAGTGTTTTCAGTCCCCATCTCCATAAACTGTTATCAACAGGTGGGGCAGTGTTCTTTATCTCTTCCATGGCTCAGCCCTGATAACGCCCACCAGGGGCCATCTTCTGTTAATGGGCCATTGAGTGTCACTGCAGGACTGATAAAATTACATCATCCCATTGTGGGATGCTCCGCCTAGGGGAGGAACCAAGCATTCCTATGTGGATATAATCTCACCCTTGCAACACCACAATCACCTTGCCTGCTGCATTCCCAGAGGACAAGAGCTCCATAACCACCACCGGACCTTCCGAGCAAGACCATACTGTTCTACAGGATCACTGCTTTGACAGAATCACGTTCATCACTCCAGCTGGACTGCAGCCACCATCTCATCAGACTGCTACCACCACCCTGAGCAACGGGGTGTAAGGTTATATCCTGACTCTGTGAGTTTAAACCAGTGTTTCTGTATCATTGTCGTGATCTTAATTTTCTTATTCAATTGTCATTCTGGCTTAGACTCTCTCCCTGGTTTGCTTTGAAGCCAGTACAAAACTCACTATGCTCATCCCTTGTTTTTCTCCCAAAACAGGATTTCCCATACCCAAACATTCACCAGATGGAGAAGGCTATGAGGAAGAGGAAGATGCCCTGGGACACTGAGGCAGGTGAGGAGGAGGTCAGTGCCCCTTTCCCCCTCTCTCCTGCTCCATCTCCCAGCCCAGCATGGCCACCAGCTGCAGGACAGCCCCGCTGCCGGTGCCCTCCTGCTGGGGATGCACTGGGGGGATCTCCTTGCCCTTCCCTGTGGCACGGAGGCAAATCCCATCCTCTCCTTGTCCTTCCTCCCCCAGATCAGGAGCTAAGGATGGAGACCAGGAAGGACAAATCCCTGCAGCAGAACCTCATGGAAGAGGCCGTTTTGAGCAACTCCACAGCACAGGAATCCAACAGGGAGGAAAATCCCTGGAGATCTCACAGGAGGAGGGGCTGCAAGCCCAGCCCAGGATGCTCTGAGGAGGAAAGACCCACTCTGGGCCAGGAAGGTGGGCAGAGCTTCAGCCAGAGCTTGGAGATGGTGGTCCCTGAGCAGCTTCCTGATGGGGAGAAGCCCTACAAGTGCTTGGAGTGTGGGAAGAGCTTCAGGCAGAGCAACAATCTGAAACGACACCTGATGATCCACACAGGGGAATGGCCCTACAAGTGTGGGGAGTGTGGGAAGGGCTTCAGCTGCAACTCCCACCTTGTCCGCCACTTACACATCCACACTGGGGAGAGGCCCTACAAGTGTGGGGAGTGTGGGAAGGGATTCAGCTCCAACTCTCACCTTGTCAGCCACCAACACATCCACACTGGGGAATGGCCCTACGAGTGTGGGGAATGTGGGAAGGGATTCAGACGGAGCTCTGACTTCATCATCCACCAACGCATCCACACTGGGGAGAGGCCCTACAACTGTCCTGAGTGTCAGAAGAGGTTTCACAGCAGCTCTGGTCTCCTCAGACACCAGCGGATTCACATGGATGAGAGGCCCTACCGCTGCCCTGACTGCAGGAAGGGCTTCAAGCGCAACTCCACCCTCGTCACACACCAGCGCATCCACACCGGGGAGAGGCCCTACATGTGCCCCACCTGTGGGAAGGGGTTTAACAGCAGCTCAGATCTCCTCCGGCATGAGCGGATTCACTCCGAGGAGAGGCATTTCCTCTGCCCCGACTGCGGCAAGGGCTTCAAGCAAAAGTCCAATCTTGTCAGCCACCAACGCATCCACACTGGGGAGAGGCCCTACTTGTGTCCCCAGTGTGAGAAGAGCTTCACCTGGAGCTCTGACTTGACCAAACACCAACGGAGTCACCAGTAAGGGAAATCCTGAAAGTTCCCCAGCTGCAGGAAGAGCTTTGTGCACTGCTCCAGCTTCATCCCGCATTGGAAGACCATGTTGGGAAGAGCCTAGGTGATCCATGTTCCCTGTGATCCATGCTGGGAAGACACCTGTCCCTTTTCCTGCCCCTACCAATGGCCTGATATTGGATTGAAGGACATGAGGGTCTGGCCATGGCCCTGTCACTACATTCACTCCTGCCTCAGGTCATTGCCAGGGGCAGGAAAGGGACTCTCTCTCTCTTTCCCTGAGGAGACGGGTGTCCTTTCCATGCAACAGGAAACATGTGGCCAGGAAGATACAATTGATGGTGATGTAGTTTTCCCTGTAAATAGTTTTTCTTATCCCTTCTGTTGTCAATATTTTTTCTGTTTCTGTTTGTTCCTTATCTTGTTGCTGTTCCCAGTAAATTGTGCTTATCCCAGCTAGGGATCTTTCCCTTTTTTCCTTCAATGGAAGGTGGGAGGGCAATGAGTTCCAGCGGGGTTTTAGTGGGAGTAGGAAATTGGGGAATCCCATTCCTGAACCCCAGCCCCTGGAAATGGAGCATCCCAGCTGGTGCCAGCCCTGGTGGCCATGGCAGCAGCCTTGGGAGCGGGTCCCTGGCTGGGGCTGAGGGAACCTCTTCACTCTGGTGCCCAGGGACAGGAGTGGAGGGAGCGGCTGCAGTTGAGTCAGGGCAGGCTTAGGTTGGATCTCAGGAAAAGGTTTTTGCCCAGAGGCTGCTGGGGCACTGCCCAGGCTCCCCAGGGAAGGGCCGCAGCTCCAGGGCTCTCTGAGCTCCAGCAGCGTTTGGACAGCGCTGCCAGGCCCAGGCTGGCAGTGTTGGGGTGTCCTGTGCAGGGCCAGCAGTTGGACTCGAGGATCCTGATGGGTCCCTCCCAGCTCAGCCAATTCTGTGGTTCTGGATCCATGACCCTGCGGATGGGAGTGCCAATGGTTGCCATGGCAACGGGCTCCAGGCCTGAGCTGGTGTCCATGGCAACCACCCCTGGCATGGGGTCTCCATGGAGCTGCCCAGGGACTGACCATAGCAACAGGGGCTGGGGATGGTTGCCATGGAAACTGACCATAGAAAAATGTTTCCTGGAGATGGTTGCCATGGAAACTGACCATAGCAACAGGGTTTCCTGGTGATGGTTGCCTCCTTAGAATGAGATTTGTCACAGGATCTCAGAGGGGTTCCATGGGGACTTTCCAAGAGTCTCCAGTCTGTTCAAGAGCAGGAATGTCACACACAGAGACAGGGGCTCCATGGAGACCTCCCAAGGGTTTCTGGGGATGGCAAAGAGCCGTGTGGTCAGAGGCACTCACAGCCATTCCATGGTGACATCCCAGGGCACCTTGGGCTGCAGAGGCACCGATCTGTCACAGGCACTCACGGGGGCTCCACAGTGACATCCCAGGAGTCCCCAGGCTGCCAAAGAGCCAGGATGTCACACACACTCCTGTCATGTGCAGAGTGGGAGCTTCAGGCTAAAGCTTTATTTCATTATTGGAGAAACTCCTGCTGAGTCATGAGATGGAGACACACAGCAGCCACCATGGGTTCTAAAAGCCCTGCAGAGCCCCCAGACTTCTAAAATTCCTTTTAAGAGAGGAGACTGGGAGTGACTGGATCCAATCCTGGCCCCAGAATTTGTCAAAGGTTTATGTATAAACGATTGGACAGGTAGAATTGAACAATCTGTCAATGCAATTTGTCCCACAGGATTAATGATGGAATACCAGATATATTTATATAAATACAATCTGATAATGACTAGACAGTAAGCTCTTAACCAGAGTTATTTACTCCACAGTCCAGAATCTATAACACCTATAGGATATTCTGCTCTAGGAAGCAATTTTGAAGTCAGCAGGGCCTTGCTGGAGTGGTTTGAGCCCATTGCAGGCAGAGCCTCCTGCTCCAGCAGGAACTGCCTTTCCTGTGCCAGGAGCAGGGCAGGTCCCGCTGCAGGAACAGCCCCAGGCCAGCCCCAGCACAGGGAAGGCCTCGGGCACAAGGGCAGAGTGCCGTGCTGGGAGCTGTGCCAGGGACAGCCCGAGGCACCAAAGGCACCTTGGCAGCAGCAGCTGCTTGCAGGGCATGGCCAGAAGCCTCCTTTGCAACCCAGCCTGGTGGCCAGCGCTGCAGAGCTGCTGCCTTAGGGCTCATTTCTGGATGGGCTCTGAAAAGCCACTTCTGCTCCAGGAGCCTGACTGGGAAGCCATTGGCCCAGCACCTTGGGGACAAGATATTAATGACAAAACTCTTCATTCCAGCAGAGACAAGGCAGGGGCAGAGGAAAGGGGAGAGCCAGGCCCAGGGGACAGGGCTGCCATGGTGATGGCTGTGAGGTCACTGCCCTGCAGCAGCCTGGCTGCCCTCAGCAGACATTTTGGCCAGAACTGTTGTGAGGGCACCCAGCACATCCAAGAACCCACACAACAGGAATTCCATCCTTGGGGAGGGGATTTCACTGGGTCAGGTTGCACACACTCCCTGATTTTTGAGCATTCCTGGGATGGGAAATCCACTTCTCTGGAAAAACATTTGCCATTTTGTGCCACTCTCATCACTGTAAATATTTCCTCCTTCTAACAAATTTAAATCCACTCTCATTCAGTTTAGAGATATTTACCATTGTTCTGTCACTGCTAGACTTGGGAGAAAATAACTTTGATAACTATTTTTCCATTTTCACAGACCTTAGGGAGGACCCAAATATCTCCCAAGATGGGGTTTGAAGGCTTCATCACATAACAAACACGTAGAGGCTGCAGGCTCTGGGCTCAGCTGTGTGCAGACTGAGGACAGAACAGGAGTAGCCTGGGAAGGATTGAAGGGTGGTTCCACAGATGCTGGAGTTTTATTTCATTGCATAAAACAGCCGGAGAAAGAAATAATGGCACCAAAGGTGTAGAGTGCCCCTGCCCAATGAGGTAGGAATTTTACCCAGACACAGCATCCGGCGAGAGCGTGACTTAAAGAAGATTCCACCCCTCCACGCTGTGGGGTGTGCCCTTGAAATCCTGGGAAAAGACACTCTACCCTATCTGATCAAATGAGGAATGGCCCCAGAATGTTCTTATTTTTCTGTACCCTTATTGGCTTAAATTGTGCTGCAATGTCCCCACTGTAGTTTTTTCCATTGATTGTCCTCCTCGATCCACCCCTTTGCAGTCTCCTGCTCCTCTTAATATTGGACCTTGATCCTAAACTCCACCCCTACCCTGTAATATAAAAGTCTTGACCCTACCACCTCGTTTCTTGTGTATGTCCCTGGGAAAATGAAGAATCCTCAGTTTTCTAAAGCAAGACCTGTCCTGTTGCCTTCCTTTCCCTGTTGGTCATTGGTGTCTGCCTGAGGTCTGAGACTCTGGGGCCTGGGGCAGTTGTTGTGCCTTTTGCTGCAGCAGAACACAACAGTGCTTTCCTCCCTATGGAAAAAAGAACCGTCCTTATCTATGCAGAAATTGCGGGAATTGGGCTTCCACCTCCCAAATTCCCTATATCCAAGGGTTGCTTTCAGACAAAAGCTACCAGGAAAGAGAGGTCTGGCTGCCCTTGGCCCCTGGTGGCCGCCTTTCATCTGCCCCTCTAACGCTGGTGTTCCATGCTTTCCTTCCTATGGAAAGAACCATCCTCCTCCAAGTGTCCATGTCTAAAATTGGGATTCCACCTATAAAATTCCCTATATCCAAGGGTTGCTCCCAGACAAAATCTGCCAGTACCATCAAGTTTGGCTCCCATTGGCCTCTGGTGGCTGCCCCTGCCACACTGGGGCTCGGTTCTTTCCTTCCCATGGAGATCACTGTGACACTGTGGGCACCTCATGGAACCAAGGGGATCCTTGTGGCACCACTGGAGCCCATGGAACCAAGGGGCCATGGTGACACCGCGGGGCATCATGGACCCAGAGACCATTATGACTCTGTGGGGCCTGATGGAACCATGGAGACCATTCCTACCCTTCAGGGCCTTATGTCACCAAGGGGGCATTGTGACACCTCAGGGCCTCCTGGAAGCCTGCAAGCTCTGGCTGTCCTTGTCCTCTGGTGGTCACCTCTCATTCCCCCAGGAAACATTGGCACACTGTTCCTTCATTCCTGTGGTAAAGAACCGGCCTTCATGTCCAGGGACCATGGCCAAAATTAGAATTTGGCCTCCCAATTTCCGTGTATCCAAGGATGCTCCTACACAAAAGTAGCCAGGACAGACAGGTCATGCTGGCCCTGTCATCTGGTGATTTTCTTAGACTCTGATCTGAATGTTTTCATTTGAAAACACCTTGGAGAGGGCCCAGAGATCTCCCAAGGAGGGGTTCTGAGCCCTTGGGCACATAGCCACTGCATATGGACAAAGGAGCTCTGTGCTCTGTGCTGCCATGGTGGTTTTGCATCATGGAAGGAATGTCCTGGGAGAAGCTGCTAGCAGTTTCCTCTGTGTCTGACAAAAACCAATCAGTAATTAGCTTTGAGAGCTGACAGTCTGTTAAAACACTAAGGAAGCTGCAGACGCCTCTGTGCAGACACAAGTTACAGATGAGAAAGCCTGGCTGGGTCTCTGTCCCTTCTGGCCCCACAGAGGTGCCGAGGCCGGCCCAGCCCCGTCTCGGCCGTGGGGCCGGGCGGCTCCTGCCGTGGGGCCGGGCCCCTTCCCAGGGAGCCGCCAGGCGCCATCGGCTGCCGGGCAGGGCAGGGGAGGCCGCGGGGCCGAGGCCGGGCCGTGGCTGCGGGTGCTGACATCTGGCCCTGCCGAGCCCTGCCCCGCCGCCAGCCCGGGCCCGGCCAGGATCCGCCGGGCCCCAGGAGCAGCCCCGGGCCGGGCCGGCTCGGCCAAGGCTCTGCCGCCCTTGGGCTTCGCCCGCAGCCGGCGGGCAGGGCAGGAGAAGCCATCGGCCCCGGCCGTGCTGCTGCTGGGCTCTGGCCTGGCTGCTGAGATCCTGGCCCTGCCCCAGCGCGGCCCAGCCTGACACAGCCCCAGCGCAGCCGCTGCAGAAACCTCCATGGCAAAACAGCTCCGGCCGCAAGCACCGAGCCCGGCCGGGCTCACGGAACCATCTGCAGCCCCGGGAGATACTGACTCTGCCAGTGCTGCCATCCTCCCTCCTGTGAGAGAAAAGGACACAGGGCAGGCACACAGAGGAGCAACATGGACACACCGAGGGCAGGGAAGAGGAAGTTGAGTCCCAGATGGGAGGGATGAGGAGATGCCTTGATCTTGGGGCTGAAATCCTCTGCTAAAGCTGTGGAGAAGGATGTCATTGATACATCAGACTCTCTTTTTCCCTATAATGCATTGAAAAGTATGGGGAGATGACTTGTTTCAGCAAAGGCCTCCATGCTAAAGTAAGCAAAAGTTGCAGTTGCTGTGATCTCCCATGAGAGGTTTGAACAGAGAAAGGGAGAAGAGTGATGAAACCCTGTGCCCTCAGGGAGAGAAGAAGACCTCTGTTCCCAGAGATGAAGATGATTTCTGAAAGAGATGAAGAGAACCTTTGCTCTTAAACAGCTCATCTTGAAACTAATATCCCATAACTGGGCATGGCCCATAAGTACAGCTCTGGTAAAAGGTGGGAAAATCTTGGAGGGAGTTCACAAATGCAGATTTCTCCAGGCAGCTGCAATTTGCGGAAATGAAAAGCCATGAGATAACTGTTTTTTTGTGGAGAAGTCTCCATAACATTAACAAGAAGAACTTCTCTCCCTATGTGAAGTGAAGAAAAACTATTTTAGAGGTGGCAAACCAACTGAAAATTTTAAGGTTTGTCTCTTTACATTGTCAGGTTTTATAGAAAGAGGAAGTGTTCTGAAAGTTTTGTTCTAATTCTTATTACTCTTTTTTAGTTATTGTTATTACAATTTTATTTATACCCTTTTAAAATTCTGTGACCACTTTGCCTTTCTCCCAATCCTATCTCACAGCAGGAAATGAGTAAGTATATTCTAGTGAGTGCACTGGTAATTAGCCAACACTGAACCCACCACACTAATTGAAGCATTGGCCGAGAAATCTCAAATTGGCAAACCAAAACCACTACAGAAACTTCCTGACAAACTGCACGAGAGCAGAGAGAAACTGAGGCAGAGCAATGGTTTGTCAGGACTTGCTTGATCCTAATGAGACCCATGGTGCATTTGGAGCTGAGCCCTGGAACCTCAGGGCCTGAGAGGAGATTGCACAAACCTTTCCCGAAGTCAAAGTCAGAGGAAAACCCCAAAGTGGTTGGAGTCTAAAGCATTAATGGGACCCACAAAGGTCCATCTATACCGCAGGCTCTTCATGGAGTCCTTGGAGGAGAGAACTGGAGGCCAGATGGCACAAAAACTTCTCAGAGACTGAAAATGGCACAAAGAACTCTCAATGTGGAAAGGAAAATCCAAAGTACCTTACAAAAGTTAAGAATCTCAAAGTATTCATGAGCCCCACTGAGTGCCAGTATAAAGCTCCCAAGGGACTCATTAAAGCAGATAATTGGGGCCATGATTGCACAAACCTATCACAGAGTAGATCAAAAGGGAAACATCAAGTACCTTAATAAAACTGAAGTACCTTGAAGCATTAATGGGCCCCACTGAGTGTTGTTCCTGACAAAGCCTCTCCACTGACTAATTTCAGCAGATAATTGGGGCCATGATTGCAGAAACCTAACAGAGACTCCAAGGCAAAAGGAAAAGCCAAAGTCCTTTGAAAAACCTGCAGTCCCTGGGAGCAAGAAGGAGCCCCCAGGGCCATTCCTGACCAAGGCTCCCCAGGGACTCCTTCCAGCAGATCCTTGACCCCACTGGGATGTGGGCCAGGGGGGGGATGCTGAGGGCAGGAGCAGGGGCTGACAGTGCCCAGCCTGGCTGGGGCTGTGCCAGGAGGCCCCAGGGCCTCAGGACAAGGTGTCTCCTCACAGCCCTTGGTGGCATAGACCCTGCTGTGCCCCAGGGCACCAAGACTTGGCTTTTCTTTGTCCCCACCTGGTATCAGTGCCTCCAGTTCTCTGCTCTGCCTGGGGCCTGGGGACACTTTCTCAGTCGTGTCCCTCAGTGGGACCCATTAAAAGTCCAAGAAACTTTGGAGTTGGATTCTGACTTGGAGTTCTGCAGAGGTTTCTGCAGCTCCCTCTCAGGGCCTGATGTTCAGGGCCTGAGCACAAAGCCCCAGAGGGTCATTAAAGTCCTTGTGCTGTGTCTGTGCTGCTGAGCTGGGCCGGGCTCCTGGTACAGAGGGTGATCCTGGTAACCAAGGAGATCTTCAAAAGCACATTTCTCTTGCTGAGCAGCTCTTCTGCCAGCCCAGCAGGGCTGGGGCACTGCCTGCAGCCAGCCCGGGCACAGCACAGAGGCACAGAGAGCTTCAATCAGTCAGGGCTGGGAAGGGGCTGAGAAGTGCCTGGAGCAGAATCACTGCCAGCCCTTGGCACAGGAACCTCTGGCTGCAGGACAATGCAGCTGCAGCTCCTGGAGAGATCTCCTAAAGCTGGAACATCCCAATGCCCACAGCCCCTGTGAGTGCATTCTCTGCTCATCTCCTGTGCAGAGCAGCCAGGGGTGCCCAGGGCTGTCCTGCAGAGCAGGGTCCTGCAGCCCAGGGCGCTGTGCTGGGCCAGGGACTCTGCTGCCTGCCAGGGACAGCTCTCAGCCGGCCCTGGAGCTGCTCCCAGCGCTGGCCAGGAGCTGTGGGGGGAAGGAGCCACCCTGAGCAGGGCAGGTGCTGCTGCTGAGAGGGGCTGGCTGGGGCAGGGCTGCTCCCAGCTCCAGACGAGCCTGGGCACAGCTCCGGAGGACACTTCCCAAAGAAGGTAAGCCTGGCATTGCTGTAATGATCAGGAGCTTTCCTGAGATCGTTTTCAATTTCCTGGTTGGAGAAAGATGGGAATGTTGGGGTGATGACATAAACATTTTTACTTTTTATACATTTTTCTTATATTTTTACCTCTGTAAATTACTATTTTATAATTATATACTATTATATAGTTATAAAATTTTAATCCTTACTTAACTATTAAACTCTAATTAACTCTATTAACATACTATTTTATAACTGTAATCCTTAACTAACTTTAGTACATTTCTTTACTTTTATCTTATATTTTAGAACAATAAACTGACAGTCTAAACACATTCCTGAAATACTGCATAGTCTTATTATCAGGAACAGGACCTACAAGAACAACGTTTTTGTTTTTGACCAAAAAATGAGCAGTCACAACAAAAAGTAAAGGCAAAGAAGCCCTTGGACCTACTCCAATAGGTTGAGCCAGGGGTGTGTAACTGGGGCAACTGAATCTCCTATTGGATGTTCCTATTAAATACCCTAATTAATTAACCTTAATAAATTGATTAAATCAGGGTCTGGGTGTGCCCTGGGGACACTTGGAAGCTTCCAATAAAGGTCTGTTTATTTCTGTAGTTTTCTAACACCGTTGCAAGGGTTTTTCTTTTTTTTTTTTTTTTTCTCTCTTTTGATTATAGACAACAGGGGGATAAAAGAAGCAGAACAGGAATTGTAATCACAGAATGACAGAACATTCTGAGTTGAAAGGGACACATGGGATCATCAAAGGAATGTTTGAACATTTACAAAGACTCCAGAACTGTGGCTTTGGGTGGTCAATCTCTCTGCTGGGAGCCTCCCAAAGGGCCTTCAGCCACTCCTCAGCCCTGGGCAGCAGCAGCATCACCTCTGCAGGGCCCAGCAGGGCTCTCCTGAGCTGCCCTTGCCCAGCTGCACACAGAGCCTGCCCCAGCCAGGGCCCTGCACACAGGCAGGTTTCTGTAGGGCCGGGCCGAGGGCACACAGGGTGGGATGGGCTCTGTGAGCGCTGGCAGGGACAAGGCACCTCTCAGGAGGGGATGTCCAGGCCCAGGGAGATGCTCAGGGAAGGAGAGTAGGCTGATCAGAGCAGTGCTGGGGGAACAAGCCCATCCAGCCCCTCACCTGCCCTCAGCCACAGGGAATCCTTTGCCTCTCACATCTCTCAGTGTCAAATTCTGAGTGGAACAGGAATGCTGGGGATTTCTGACCTCAAAGAACCAGGAATGATGTGTTGGTAGGAAAACAATTCCTAAAACCAAATCCTGCCATCTTTTCTGGAAGTGCAGATGGTACCAAGACTTTCTGCATTTAGAAGTTATTCCCCTGACAAATCCTGAATATCCAGCCTTGGCCCTCTGCCACAAGGCCACAAACCCAGGGCAGTGGAGAAGGAATGGCTCCTTGAGAGTTCCCACACATAGATGGGTGAAGGTTTTCCCAGAGCAGGGACCTAGGCCATTCCCTGCAGCAGGACAGGCTGCAGGGAATGGCCCAGGTTTGGCTCCAAGCAGCCTCTCCTGACTTGTCCCTGTCCTTTCTCCATGAACAGGTGCCCATGTGCAGCCACAGCAAATGTCCAACAGCAGCTCCATCAGCCACTTCCTCCTGCTGGCACTGGCAGACACGCGGCAGCTGCAGCTCCTGCACTTCTGCCTCTTCCTGGGCATCTCCCTGGCTGCCCTCCTGGGCAACGGCCTCATCATCAGCACCGTAGCCTGCGGCCACCACCTGCACATGCCCATGTTCTTCTTCCTGCTCAACCTGGCCCTCAGCGACCTGGGCTCCATCTGCACCACTGTCCCCAAAGCCATGCACAATTCCCTCTGGGACACCAGGAACATCTCATACAAGGGATGTGCTGCACAGCTCTTTTTCTTTCTCTTCTTCACTGGAGCAGAGTATTTCCTGCTGACCATCATGTGCTACGACCGCTACGTGTCCATCTGCAAACCCCTGCACTACGGGACCCTCCTGGGCAGCAGAGCTTGTGCCCACATGGCAGCAGCTGCCTGGGCCAGTGCCTTTCTCTATTCACTGCTGCACACAGCCAATACATTTTCCCTGCCCCTGTGCCATGGCAATGCCCTGGGCCAGTTCTTCTGTGAAATCCCACAGATCCTCAAACTGTCCTGTTCCAAATCCTACCTCAGGGAACTTGGGCTTCTTGCTGTTAGTGCCTGCTTGGCATTTGGTTGTTTTGTGTTCATTGTTTTCTCCTATGTGCAGATATTCAGGGCTGTGCTGAGGATCCCCTGTGAGCAGGGACAGCACAAAGCCTTTTCCACTTGCCTCCCTCACCTGGCCGTGGTCTCCCTGTTTGTCAGCACTGGTACACTTGCTCACCTGAAGCCTCCTTCCATCTCCTCCCCATCTCTGGATCTGGCCCTGTCAGTTCTGTACTCGGTGGTGCCTCCAGCCCTGAACCCCCTCATCTACAGCCTGAGGAACCAGGAGCTCAAGGCTGCAGTGAGGAGACTGATGACTGGACGCCTTCAGGAAGATTAAACTGCTAGCCAATTTCTGCAAATCACTTGTAATAAAAGTCACTTATGGTCATGCTTGTAGTAGTTTTTCCCTTTATTTTTTTCCGATTGCCCACACAGAAATGTCATTATTTCTGCCATTTCTCATTTTGTTTCTCTGCACCTTCTCTGTGGCCAGACTGTGTCAATGAGGGGCTCTGCTCTCAGTGGCTTTAAAGGAGTTTTCTGCAGAGATGCCCTTTTGTTGCCTTCTCTGGAGCTGCAGCAGCAATGTCTGTGTGCAGAGCTGGGGCAGATCAGTGCTGGCGCAGCAGCTCTTCTCCTGCTGGCCACACCATTCCTGATCCAGGCCAGGAGCCATTGGCCTTCTTGGCCACCTGGGCACACTGCTTGCTCATTTCCAGCCTGCTGTCCATCAGTCCCTGCAGGTCCCTTTCTGCCTAGCTGCTGTCCAGCCCCTCTGTCTCCAGCCTGTAGCGCTGCAGGGGTTGTTGTGGCCAAAGTGCAGGACCCAGCACTTGGACTTGTTAAACCTCACCTTCTTGGATTTGGGCCCTGGATCCAGCCTGTCCAGGGCCCTGTGCTGAGCCCTTCTACCTTCCAGCAGATCAACACTCACATCCAGCTTGGTGTCATCTGCAAAGTTGTCCTTGGTTCCAAGGGACCCCTCAGTGTCACAATGTCCCTTTGGTTACACCAGGCCCTGCACTGTCACACTGGTCTCCTTGGTTCCATGGGGTCCCAAAATGTGACAATGGACTCCTTGGTTCCATGGGGTTCACAGTGTCACAATGTTCTCGTTTGTGCCGCATTTTCACAGTGGCCCCTTGGTTCCATGGGGCCCCAGGGTGTCACAAAGGCCCCATGGTCTCATGAGGTCCCACACTGTCACAATGCTCTCTGTGCTTCCACAAGTCCCCTCAGTGTCACAATGGACTCCTTGTTTCCACACGGCCACACAGTGTCACAAGGGCCTTCCAGATTCCCTGAGGCCCCAGAGTGTCACAGTGGCCCCTTGGTTACACAAGGTCCTGCAGTGTCACAATGTCCCCTTGGTTCCATGAGGCCCCGCAGTGTCAGAAGGGCCCCTTGGTTCCCCTGGGCCCTGGACTCTCCCAATGCTCTCCTTGGTTTGGCAGTGTCACAGTGGTGAAACCCCTCGGTCACACGAGGCCCCGCAGTGTCACCATGGCCTCTGTGGTTCCACCAGGACCCAGTGTCACGGGGACTCCCTGGTTCCATTGGGCCCCAGAGCACGACAATGGAGCCCTTGTTCTATGGGGCTGCACAGTGTCACCATGGTCCTCTTAGTTCCACGAGGCCATGCAGGGTCACAATGGCCCCAGAGTGTCCCAATCATCCCAGAATGACAGAATCAAATAGGCTGGAAAAGACCTTTGGGATCATCAAGTCCAACCAATGCCCTAATACCACCTTGTCACCCAGACCATGCCACTGAGTGCCACTGGAGAGAGACAATGGCTCTGCCACCTCCCCCTGGCCTTCCCATTCCAATGCCCACTCACCCTTTCTGTGAAGAACTTCTTCCTCTTGTCCAGCCTAAACCTCCCCTGGTGCAGCTGGAGGCTGTGTCTTCTTGTCCTGCCCTCCAGCAGATCCACACTCACACCCAGCTTGGTTTCACCTCCAAATTTGGGGATGGTGGGCTCGATCCCCTCCCCCAGATCATCAGTGAAGATGTTAAACAGGGCTGGGCCCAACACAGATCCCTGGGGACAGCACCAGGGACTGGACACCAGCTGGGTGCAGCACCATCCCCACCCCTCTCTGGGCCCAGCCTCCAGCCAGCTCTTCCATCTCCCAGCCAGGAGGGAACCTGCCCAAGCCATGGACTGCAGCTATTCCAGGGAATGCTGTCAGGGACAGTGTCCAAGGCTCTGCTGAAGTCCAGATGGACACATCCACAGCCTTTCCCACATCCACAGGTGGGTCACCTGGTTATAAAAGGAGATCAGGTTGCTCAGGCAGGATCTGCCCCTCTTAAATCCACTGTGGCTGGCTCTGACCCCTCGGCCATCCTGTGGGTGCCCTGTGGTGGCTCTCAAGGTGATCTGTTCCATAACCTTGCCGGGCACCGAGGTCAGGCTGACAGGCCTGGAGCTCCCCAGATCCTCCTTCCAGCCCTTCCTGGGGATGGGCTCACACTGGCACCTCCAGTGCTCTGGGACCTCCCTGGTGAGCCAGGACTGATGGTAAATCATGGGGAGCAGCTTGGGGAGCTCATCCACCAACTCCCTCATCCCCCTAGGATGGATCCCATCTGATCCCATCCACCTGTGAGCATCTGAGTGGCTCAGCAGGTCAGCAGCTGCTTCCTCCTGGATTACAGGGGGCTGTTCTGCTCCCTGTGCCCATCTACCAGCTCAGGAGAACTCTTGTCCTGAGGACAACCTGTCTTACTGTTAAAATCTGAGGCAACTGGTGTTCATTACGTCATACTTTTGCTCATCTTTAGTAACTGTATCCCCCTCTGCATCCAATAAAGAATGGAGATTTTCCTTGACCCTCCTTTTGCCAATCATTTATTTGTAAAAACATTTACATTTCATGTATTTGTTGAAACATTTTCTATTATTTTTCACAGAAACAACCACATTAAGCCTTAATTGAGCTTTTACCTCTCTAATTTCCTTTCCCCAGAAGTAACAACAACCTAAACATTTCCTAGTTTTCGTGTCCCTCTGTTCAAAGGCGATGTGCCTTCTTTTTTCCCCTGAGTTCTTACTAGAGCCTCATGGACAGCCAGGCCTGTTATTGTCCTTTCTGGCTAAATTTTTGGCATATAGGGACAGCCTCCTCATGAGCCTTTGAGATTTCTTTCTTGAAGTAAGTCCATTCTTTCTGGATGACTTTATTTTAAAGGGCTTCTTCCCTTGAAAATGCAGTATCTGGTTCAGTACTTCCCAAATCTGCATCCTGTAAAGGATGAAGTCTGATCTCTCTGAGTCCAGTGTAGAAGTTTTTTGATGTCCCCTCCTTGTTTAACTAAATATTGAAAACTTCATTATTTCATGGTCACTGTACCACAGATGGCCTCCAACCACCACATCTGCCACCAGCCCTTCTCTGTTTGTGAACAGCAGGAGACAGAGCTTTTCTTGGGAGTGAAGTGTTACCAAAAGTTCAGTAAAACAGAAAACTCCTTAACACCAGTGCAGCATTAAGAAGCAGCATTCTTTATTCAGCTGGATGCACAGGGGATAGCTCCTCCCAAAGCCGAGCATGCTGAGTACAGGAAAGTTTCTGTTCGTATTCTGTATTATGCACACATATTCATTGATTGTGCTCGACTAAACACACATCTGATAATAATTTCCCCAGAATCATTAACATATTTCCCCTCCCCTTTACCCATGTGTTCTTCTGTCCTGGGGTTCTCTCTGGTGGTCCCTGGTGGTCGTGAACCCCAATGTTCCCGTGGGCCGGGCTGAGCTGGCAGGACACTGAGGCTGGTGAACTTCCAGTTCCCCTTCTCCCACAGTGGGCATTGTGTGGTTTCCATAGGCCTGGGGTTTTGGAGAACAAGCTCCAGGTGTCAGCTCACCTGGTGGAGACAATTTATCATCTGGTAACATGAGTTCACAGAGTGATCTATGACATCACAGGGTGGGTTATATGAGGTCATTGAGAAGCTACAGCATCATAGACTTCATCTGTGACATCACAGAGCAGTCTGTGACATCCCAGAGGGGCTGTGTGACATCCCAGAAGGGCTCTGTGAGCTCACTGGGTTGGTCACTCCACCCCAGCTCCCCCTCACAGATTCTCCCAACAAGTTGTCCTGGGTTGTAA
Organism: Lonchura striata; assembly: GCF_050655825.1. NCBI lineage: Eukaryota > Metazoa > Chordata > Aves > Passeriformes > Estrildidae > Lonchura > Lonchura striata. The sequence continues at coordinate 8,158,769 of NC_140737.1, forward strand.
GATAAGCTTGTATTCTATTTGCCATCTGTTGAAGGCAAACCTGTTGGGCAGGTTTGTTATCTTTTCCAAGAACCGGTTTTGCTCCTAAGAGGTAATGGTTTGTTAGTGGGCCATTAACTGATTCAATGCAAGGCTGGTAACATAACACCATCCTATTGTGAGATGTTCCACTCAGAGGGGGAAGCCAAGCACTCTTTTATTGGATATAAGGGGGTACCTTTTTGGGGACAGAGCAGCTCTTTACTTTGGGGGATTGCCAGAGAAGCAGCTCTCCTTGGCGGCACTCGCAGCGAAGCAGCCGGAGCGCGCTGAGGCGACGGCGGCGGAGCTCGGAGGCAACCCTGGTGCAGAGGAAGACCGGCCCCACTGCCACCAGATCTTCAGAGGAAAACTATACCCTTCTAAAGATCACCACTGCAGCTGCAATTCATCAATCACTGCAAGGGGAGCAATCGTCCCAGCAGGACTGCAACTGGCACCCCGAATCCTCAGGTTCTGGATTTTTTCACTGGTTTTGTTTGTACCGATTGCATTTGCTTTTTTTTAAATTGTTGTCTAGTTTTCTCCTAGTAAAGAATTGTTACTCCCATTCCCATATCTTTGCCTGAGAGCCTTTTGATTTAAAACTCCTAGAAATTCAGAGGGAGGAGGTTTACCTTCTCCATTGCACAGGAGGCTTTAGCCCTCCTTTGCAGATTCCTGTCTTGTCGAACCTAGACACAAGTCCAATGCTGTTCATGCCCAGTGTGGTCCCTGTCCCCCGGTATCCCCCCGGTCCCCCTGGAGCCACAGCCTCCACCCAAGGATGATCCACAGGATATACCCCACAGCCTGACGTGGGGACAAGGGGCCAGGGCTGTGTGACCAGGACATCAAGGACGTGGATTATCCAGGTGCCTGTGGCCTGGGTTGGGTTCCCCAGGGCAGAAAAGATGTCTGGCAGCTGGAGCAGGCTTAGGGAAGGGCCTCCAAGGTGGGACTGGAGCCTTTGGGCTGTGAGCAGAGGCTGAGGGAGCTGGGCTTGTCCAGCCCAGAGCAGGGAAGGCTGAGGGGCTCCTCATCCCAGCCTGGCAGTGCCAGCGAGGAGGGGATGGAGAACACAGAGCCAGGCTTTTCACCAGGGGCCTGGTGGGAGACAAAAGGAATGGGTTGAAGGGCAAAGAGGGGAGATCAGCCAGGCCAGGAGGAGATTAAATGAGTCAGGCTGGTTTCAGCATTTCCCCAACACCAAAAGCAGCCTGACCTCGCTTCGCCATCCAACACTGACAGCTTTGCAAATCAGGAATTGTTTGAGATGTTTTGCCCCCACTCCAGGATGAGCATCCTGATTCAAGAACTTAATTGTGTTTATATCTATCAGAGAACCACATTTGTCTAAAATCAGATTTAGTATGGAAATCACTTGTGGATGGTGGACTCATCAGACACTGCTGGGATGTTGCACATAGCTCAGGGAAGAGCGTGATTGTTATTAAATTGTGTCCTGTTCAAGTATGGTCTGTTGGCCATGAAGAGAAACTTTCTGCGTCTCTGAGTCTCACCAGTTCCTGACCCCGAAAGGACACAAACCTGATGAGTTGTGGTTCCCACTCCAGTGGTGGAACTTGGACCTCGATCCATAGACAGAGCAGAGCTCGCTTGTCCCAGCAAGTCCCTGGCAATGCAGGGATGAAGGAAACAGGACAGGCTGTGGGGATCAGGGGCAGGGCAGACCCAGGGAGAAGAATGACTTTTGCATTTGATGGAGCCGTGGCTTCCCTTGGCTTTGTTGGCTGGCAAGAAATGAACATCCCTCTGTGTCTGGGGCAGCTCCTTCTCCAAGGAAAGCAGGTGGGAGTTGGAGCCCAGGAGCTGAAACCTGCAGGTGCAGCCTGGGCTGGAGGGAGCTCACATTTGCACAAGGCTGCTCTGAGTGCCAGGGCTTGGATAGGGGAAATGGTGGGGTGGGGGTAGGGACAGAGTCTGATGGATTGTCAGCCATAAAGGGTCTTGATTTTCATATCTATTCCAACTGCCTGGGGAGGTACTTGGATTCAATGTCAATTGGAGACTGCATGTATCAGTGAATTAACAGGAAAAAAAAACCTTAAGAGGACTTAAAAATTTTTTTTCTCACTGTCTTTTTAAATGTATTGTATTCACTTGGAACAGGCTTCTGAAATCTGTCTAACCAACCACAAAGGATTTGAAATATTAAATTATTCCCAGAGGCTTGGCTTGTTAAGGTGTTCTGAATGTTAATGAGCCCTGGGGCACTGAATTCCTGAACTGAAGAGCTGAAGGCTGAAGAAGCCTCTGGAGCAGTAAAATTCAGCAGCAGCCTCCAAGTTGCTGAGGATGTCAGCAGCCCCCACTGAGGCCATCCCTGCCCAGAGACCCTGGGGGAATGGGCAGACAAGGAGAGCGTCCATGGGGCTGGGGCAGCAGAACTCAGAGGCACCAGCGGCTCCAGCTGGGACATGGAGTGTGGGATGGGGCTGTGAAAGCCCTGCCTGGGCTGTGCCAAGCAGGACACACAAGCCCTGACCCCCATCCACTAAAAAACTCTCTCACGGAGACATTTAAAAGGAATGACAATAATTTGTGTCCTCTGAGTTGGATGTACTGCAGAAATACCAACAAGAGATTCTCAGGAGCTCTAAACAACAAAACAGCCTTTACTAGTTAATTTAGAAAATCAGTCAAACTTTTACAAAATATTTAATAGGACATTCAATCAACAAATTATGTATTTCAAGCATTATCTTGCCCCATTCAACTTCACAAACTCTAAGCCTGTTCAAATATAAGTTAATCAACATTTGCAAGAAGAGGGAATTTGAAGAATACACAGAAAGAGGGAAAGACAAAAAATATTTAGAGAAGTACACACAGAGCTACCAGCTCCTGGATTCCAGTGGTGTTCAGACAGAAATTCCAAGAGGAGGTAGGGTCAAGATGTGTGCTTGCCTTGTGGTCAGCCTTAAATACCCCTTGGTCTTCCTGGGCCTTCCCCCAGGTGGGACTTGGGGTCATTTGGTCACTCAGGAGCTGGGCTGGGGCTCCAGAGGTGGCTGTGGAGCATTGCCTGTGCTGTGCCAGGGACTGGCAGACACTGCTGGGCTGGGATAGAGGCTCTGGGGGGATTGGGGTTCTGGGGCAGGGCAGTGCTGGGGTTCCAGGGCAGGGCAAGGCTGGACCTGCCCCTTCTTCCCCACACATGAAATGTTTCCAGCCAACAATCTCCTTCAGTCTGTCACAACAGGCAGTGTTGGAGGTGAAATCCCAATATGACCATTGGCACCTGCAGGAGAAGGACAATTATTTTCCATAGGAAGGAAAGCACAGAGGCGCACTGTTTGGAAGGCAGGTGAGAGCCTCTTTAGGCCAAGGCCAGCCAGACTTGTCAGGAATGGCAGATTTTCTCTGGAGGCACCCTTTGGATATAGAGAATTTTGGAGACAGAATCCCAGTTTCACCCATGGGCACCTGGAGAAGCAGGATAGTTCTTTCCCATAGGAGGGAAAGCATGGAGCCTTCCCCAGTCTTTCACGGACAGATAAACAGTGATCCTTATGAAATGACTGCCAGCCAGATATATCCTGGCAATATTCCCATGGGAACAATCCCTGGATATAAGGAAATGGAGGTGAAATCCCAATTCTGGCCATGTGTGCCTAGAGGAGAAGGAGAGTTCTTTTCCATTGGAAGGAAGGCCCCGAGCCCCAGTGCTTCAATAGCAGATGAGAAGAGACCCTGCAGGTGCCAAGCTGTCAGGCAGTCCCTGGAGGCCAAACCAGCCAGACCTGTTCCGTGTTCCCTTTGTTCCATGAGACCCTCAAGTGTCACAATGGTCTCCATGGTTCCTTGAAGCCCCACAATGTCACAGGACTCCTCTGTTCCATGAGCCCTACAATGGACCTTTGGGCCCTGGGGGTTTGTGATGTCACAATGGTCTCCTTTGGCTCCACAGGGTCACAATGGAACACTGATGACACGAGGCCCTGCAGTGTCACAATGGACCTTTGGTTCCCTGCAGCCCTGCAGTGCCACAAAGGCCTCTTGGTTTCACGAGGCCCCACAGTGTCACAATGGTCCTCTTGGTTCTGTGGGGACCCCCGGGGTCACAGTGGTTTCACTGGTGCCATGAGGCCGCACAGTGTCCCAATGCTTTGATTATTCCGTGGGTCCTCATAGTGTCCCAATGGTCTCCATGATTCCATGAGTTGCCTCAGTGTCACAATGGTCTCCTTGGTTCCATGAGGCTGTGAAGTCTCTTAATGGTGTCTCCATGACTCCATGAGGCCTTCCAATGTCACAATGGACCTGTGGCTCCCTGGGGTCTTGCCATGTCACAATGGTCTCTTAGTCCCATGACACCCCAAAGAGTCATAATGGTCTCCACGGTTCCCTGAGGCCCTGTGGTATCACAATGGATCCTTGGTTTGGTGGGGCCACTCAGTGTCTCAATGATCCCGACATTCCATGGAGTCACACAGTGTCACAATGGTCCCTTGGTCCCACAGGCCCCACAGTGTCACAATGGTCCCTTGGTTCCATGGTGCCCCACAGTGTCACAATGGTCCCTTGGTTCCATGGTTCCTGTGCTGGTGCATTCCCCTCTCCCCTTCTCAGGCCGCCCTGCCAGATGAGAAATGCTCGCTGGCCTCGGCCTTGGCCAGCAGCCCCTGGGCTCAGCTCCTCTGGAGCTCAGCACAAACACGCTCTGCTCCAGGCACTGCTGCTGCCCAGCCCGCTCCTGGCTGCTTTAGGAGCAGCCCTGGGAACTGTTTGTGTTCCCTCAGTGGCACAACATCCCTGTTCTCACCCTGCCAAAGAAAGCTGCTGATGCCAAGTGCAGCCAGGATGAAACATGGCTGGGACTGCAGCCCCTCTCTTGGGGCCCTACAAACAGCGCTCCAAAAGGAGCCCTTGGAGCTCTCCTGGGCCAGCGACTCCCTCTGAGTGGGGCCTCTCCGAGCCGGGAACTCTCCCGTTTGCTGCACTCGGGGATCCCCAACAACGAGGGAGCCTGGGCTGATCCCCCCACTCCTCCGGGCTCAACCCTTCCCTGCTGGGGAGATGCCAAAGCATCCCCAGGGAGCATTTCCCTGCCCTCAGGGGAATTTCTCACAGGTGACTTGCACTGACTCTCTGTGTCTGTGTGCACACAGGAGTGCCTGTGCTGGGGAAATGTGGCAGAAATGCTGCTCCATGAGGGCTTGGAGTGCCTTGGACAGCTGAGCCAGTCAAGCCTGTAAGTGAGGTTAAATCACAAGGTCTAAGTTAAGTGAAATGCTTCTAAGAGTTGTCCTTTTGCTAAGTTTTATGAGTTAAATATTTTTAAATGTTATTCCTCTGTTAAATTGCTAAGTTGTAGGTTATAAGTTAGGTTAAATACTGTTAAGCTCTTTTCTTTTGCTAAATTGTGACTGTGAAGCTATCATTTAAGGTTAAGGTGTAAGTTAAGTCCTATTAAGTTTGAACTCTGTTAAGCTTTTAGGCCATATTCCTTTTATCCTTGCTCTCACTGCCCTTTTGTCCTACACACACACACACACACACACACAGTGACAGTTCTCGATTCATTTCTGGTTTGATTGCCTGGATTTTGTTTGGTTTTGTTGTTGCTTTGTTTCCTTGCTGTGCCTGAAGTGTCCAGTCAGGAGCAGAGTGACTCTTGCCAAGGAACTTTGTGCTGCTGTCACTTTAATATTAAATTTGGTTTTTGCTGGGGATTTTTTCAGCGCTCCCAAGCCCTTGTTGGTCACAGGGTGAAGGAGCCCTGGCTGAGGCTCTGGCCCTGGGGGACACGGGGACGCTGCCGGGGGGTCCCTGTCCCCCTGTCCCACCCCCACAGCCCCGGCCCCCGTCCCCGTGTCAGGCTCTGGGGTCTATCTCGTGGAACATCCTCTGGGGGAGGCTGCGGCACCGGGGGTGGGGGGACCCGGGGGGGACAGGGGACCCCGCTGTGCATGAGCAGAGTTGGACTTCTCTGGGGGGACTGGGAAGGGACTGGGGCAGAGTGACCTCCCCAGAGACCTCACACAGCCCCTGTGATGTCACAAAGCCCAGTCTGTGCTGTCACACAGCCTCTGTGATGTCACAGAGCCAACTCTATGATGTCACCCTGTGATGCCATACAACAGTGCTGTGCTGTCACAGAAGACTGTGATGTCACAAAGTCACTGTGTGAAGTCACAGTGTGTTCTGTGATGTCACAACCTGCTCTATGATGTTACAACACTCTCTGATGCCACAGAGCCACCCTCGATGATGGCAGAGTCTGCTCTATGGCCTCACACCCTCCTCTGGGACATCACAGCCAGCTCTGTGATGTCACATCCCCCTCAGTGATGTCACAAAATTCTCAAGATCTCAGTTACATTGAAACATTGAAGTTTCTTGAACTTTGAAGAGATCCCTGTTAGGGACACTGAGAAAGTGTCCCCAGGTTCCAGTCAGAGCAGAACACTGGAGGCACTGATGACAGCTGGGGACAAGCAAGGGGAAGGTGGCTCTGGTGCTGAGCAAACCTGGATGTGTTTCAGGAATGCAAAGGGCCCAGGCCTGAGCCCCAGCCCCTGGCAAGGCAGATCCTGTCCCTCCCTCCTTGCTCAGGGCTCTTCCCGGGATGGGCACTGGCATGTGGGGATGTGCAGTGCCAAGGGCAGGACCATGGGGCGGCCCCTGCCAGGCTGCTGAGCAGGGACAAGGAGGCACTGAGGCCCCAGGGCTGCAAGGGTCACTTGTCCCCTGGTGGCCTCAGGCCCAGGGCCAGCAGCCATGGCCAAAGGGCTGCACAAGTTGGCTCTGTCAGGGCCTTGCAGCTGCTGCACATCCCTGAGCCCTCTGCAGCCCAGGCTGTCCCACGGTGTCCCTGCCCTGCGCCTCTGTCCCTGCAGGCTGTTGTCACCCCCGGCTGCCCCACCTCGCTGGCCCTTCCTTTGCTGGCAGCTCTGCCTCCTGCTGCCCCTGCCTGGACACACAAAGCCTTGGGCTGCTCCAGGCTCCTGCTGGGGACGTGTTGCACCACAGCCCTGCCCTGGGAGGGAAATTCCTTTCTCCTCCTGTGTCCAGTCTGGACTTCCCCAGCTGCATTTGTGGCATAATTTCTCTCCCTGCCTGATTCCCACTATGGAGAAAAGCTCCACCATTTCCACATCCACCCTTGAAGCCCTGCCAGGCCACTCCTGATCTGTCCTCAGTGTCTTCACAACTGAGCCCAGGCATATCAGCCTCCATACATGGGTTATGTTCTTGAGGCCTGCAAAACCCAGCTCGGGAGATCTCTGGGCCCTCTCCAAGGTGTTTGCAAATGAAAACATTCTGCTAACATCACCAGAGGTCAAGGCCAGGCAGAACTGTCTGTCCTGGCAGCTTTTGTCTGGGAGCAATCCTAGGATAGATGGAATATTGGCAGCCAAATTCCAGTTCCTGCCATGGCCCCGGGACAAGAGGGTCAGTTCTTTTCTGCAGGAAGGAAGGCACAGAGCCCCAGTGCTTCTGAGGCAACTGAGATGCGACCATCAGAGGCCAAGGCCAGCCAGAGCTGGCAGGTTTTTTTCTGGCAGATACCCTTGCATACAGGAAATTTTTGAGGGGAAGTACCAATTTTGTCCATGGGTGTCGAAAAAGAGGGACAGTTCTTTTCCATAGCAAGGAAAGCACGGAGCCCCAGTGGTTCATGGGCAGATGAGAAGCAGCCCTTGACATTCCAAGATCAGCCAGACCTGTCAGGTGGCCCCTGGGAGGCCAAGCCTGCCAGACCTGTTCCCTGTTCCCCTCATTCCATGGAGCCCCACAGTGTCATAATGGTCCCTTGCTTCCAGGAGGCCCTGAGGTGTCACAATCCCCCTTGGTGACATGAGGCCCTGAAGGGTCGGAATGGTCTCCATGGTTCCACAAGGCCCCACAGAGTCATGGTGGTCTCTGGGTTCCATGGAGCCCCGCGGTGTCACCATGGCCCCAAAGTCCCAATGGACTCCATGGTTCCACCAGGTCCTCACCGTGCCACCATGGTCTCCACAGGAAGGGAACAACCCAGCCCCAGTGCTGCAGGGGCAGATGAGCCACAGCCACCAGAAGCCAAGGGCAGCCAGATCAGGTGGTGCTGGCAGATTTTCTCCTTGGATATAGGGAATTTTAGAGGTGGAATCCCAGTTTCAGACATGGCTGCCTGGAGGTGAAGGACAGTTCTTTTCCATAGGAAGGCAAGGATGGAACACCAGTGTTTCAGGGGCAGATGAAAGATGACCATCAGAGGCCAAGGGCAGCCAGACCTCTCTGTTCTGGTATTTTTTTGTCTGAAAGCAACCCTTGGATATAGGGAATTTGGGAGGTGGAACCCCAATTTCGGCCATTTCTGCATTGTTAAGAAGGATGGTTCTTTTCCATAGGAAGGAAAGCCCAGAGCCCCCGTGTTGCAGGGGCAGAAGCAGAGAGAGAAGGCTCCTGGGAGGCCGAGCCAGCCAGACCTGTTTGTCCTGGCAGCTTTTGTCACTGAGAAATCCTTGGACCTAGGGAATTCTGGAGGAGGATTCCAAACTTTGGCCATGGGCATTTGGTCGAGATGGATGGTTTTTCCCATAGGAAAGAAAAGCGCGGAGCCCAGGTGTTTTGGAAGAAGATGAGAGGTGGTCACCATAGGCCAAGAGAGCCAGACCTGTCTCTCCTGGACCTTTCATCTGGGGGAAATCCTTGGATATTCAGAATTTTGAAGGTGGAATCTCAGTTCTGGCCATGGGCACCTGGGCAGGAAGAAGAGTTCTTTTCATCAGAAAGGAAAGCACAAAGCCCCAGTGTTTCAAAGGCAGATAAAAATCATCTCTTTGGAGACCAAGGCCAGCCAGACTTGTCTCCTGGAAGCTTTCACCTGGGAGAAATCCCTGGATATAGGGAATCCTGGAGGCAGATTCCCAACTTTGGCCATGGGTGCCTGGTTGTGAAAGGTGCTTTTTTCCCATAAGAAAGAAAAGCACAGGGTCCCAGTGTTTCACAGGAAGATGAGAGGTGGCCCCTGGGTGGCCAAGCCAGCCAGCCCTGTCTGTCCTGGCAGATTTCATCTGGGAACAATCTTTGCATAGAAGCAAACTAAGAGGAATCCAAATTTTGGCCATGGGCACCTGGAGGAGAAGGACAGTTCTTTCCACAGGAAGGAGAGCACCGAGCCCCAGTGCTCCAGGGGCAGATGAGCAGCAGCCCTGGACATGCCAAGGTCAGCTGGACCTGTCAGGTGGCCCCCAGGTGGCCCAGCCAGCCAGGCCTTGATGCCTTGAGAGGCCACCTAGAGCAGAGGCTGGACAGTGTTACAGGAGTAAAGTGGGGATTTATTAAAAAGGCCTTCAAAGGATTCACCTGGGCAGTACAAGGGCCTGGCTGAGGGTACACCCAGGATGGACGCCAGGTCACGTGTTTACACACTTTTTTAAGATTTGGTTCATTTCCATATTGGGGTTAATTGTCCAATTATACCTTCAGGTTATGCAGCCCCACCCTCCCAGTCTGCTCTCCTCAATTCGCTGGTGTTTTCACTTTTTGGGCCTGAAGCTGCAGCGGTGTCTATGGTTCTTGTTATAGATGAAATTTAATGTCTAATCTTTTGCCTGTTTTATCTCCTCACAGTTTGGAAGCCCCTGGTTAATCTCCCCCCCTATGTATTTACCCCTATACCCGGAGTGTATCCCCCAGTAAACTCCCTGAGTCTCTGTACCCCTCTCCTGTTATGAATGCTTTGTTAAAATCCCCCTTATGGAAGACATTCTACTTACCGGGTTTGCTGTTTTTAGTAGTTTAAAGCATGTTCGGTCCCCTTTTCCACTGCGTCGGGCATTTCCAAAGCTGCTCCCAGGAAACCACTCCCAGAGGAGGCCTCCGACCTCCCAGAGGGCCAAGCAGGCACTGACTATTAATTACTAGACTCTGATGTACGACAAAATGGACTCAGACAACGAGCCGAGAACAGGGATGACCGAATGATCTACACCTACCTGCAAGGAAACCTTCAGAGGACTGGAGAGGACTCTTAGGAACTCCGAAGGTGATCGCTGTAAGCTTGAAGGAGCAAGAGTACGAAGAGACCCCTAGACCAGCGAGCTACGAACGAGTCTCGGGACGTAACCCGTGAGGGCGCAGACTCCGATTCTGCCGCAGCTGACAGGATCGTCTACCCCTCCTCTGGGACGTCGACTCAACTGGGAGCAGCGGCGGCGTCGCGAACCCCGAGCCCCCACCCCCATAGGTTTTCCTTATAATAAAGGCCTGTCAAGAAAGGAGCACAAGGTCTCCTGGCCATTTTATTTACATCAATTGGGGGCTCGTCCGGGATCGGCCACGCCTATGAGGACCGGAGAGGACTGGCCACCCTCCTCGAAGCTTCGTGGGACAGCTGGCCACGTCCGGACGACGAGGACAGCCTACAGGGAGGAGTCGACGACCGAAGAGCACCGGACTGGTAAGACCCTCTGGCGGCGGGATACGGGAGGCGAGCGAGTGTGTGAGTGCATGAGACAGGGGCCGGCAGCTCGGACCCCTGAAGCGTTGGGACCCTCTAGTACTGCGGTTCCGGACTCCCGCGAGGGGGCCGGCCGGGAACGGGGGGAAGCGAAAGAGGCCCGGTTCAGGGTCCAGAGAGGCGAGTGAGACGTCTCCCTCCAGGGTTAGCTGGGTGGCTGCCCTGAGGAAGTTGTGAGGTGGAGGGAGGGAGGACCCCGGGCCCCCGCTAAGACCGAGCCTCACGGGAGGTGTGGGGAGGGAGTAGGGGCCAGGGTGGGCCCCTGAGACCTCCACTAGGACCTGGCCTCTAGGTCAGGACCCAGGAGTGGCCGAAAGGGGGTAGCGCTGACCCCGCTGGGATCGGGCTCTGGGTTTCTGGGAAGGGGGGTTGCGGACTGGGGGAGGGATTAGCCCGTTGGACCCCACTCCAAAAACTTCCCGGCCCTAGGGGTAGCCACTGGGACCCAGCCTGAGGAAAAAGGTGTGGGAAGGAACCCCTAGGTTTTATTAAGTTCAGGCAGTTTCCTTGGGGGGGAAAGGCCTTAAGAGAGGTGCGGGGAGGGAGTAGGGGCCAGGGTAGGCCCCGGGATCTCCGCTAGGACCCAGCCTCTAGGCCAGGACCCAGAAGGAAGGGAAACTGCGGGTTTTTGGTTTCTGTGGATAGGTCGGTGATAGGCCTCAGGAGGTAGAAGTGTTTCGTTGAAAATCAGTTGTAAGAAGAATAAGTTTGGTCTCGTTTGTGTTGCCCGTCAGTTGCTTTACGTTCGGGTAGGGGCACGTTAGATTTTTCTGTTAAAGATGGGTCAGTGTAGTAGCAAGAAGTATTCCCGCAGAAAGAAGGTAAAGAAGGTCAAGAGCATTCCCCCGAATAGCCCCCTCGGGAGAATGCTAGATAATTGGGAAGTGGATGAGTCAACGCGGGACTTGGATAAGATCAAGATGATTTATTTTTGTATGGAAGTATGGCCAAAATTAGGTGTTGAATGGCCATGGTTCGGGTCGGCAGATGTTTGGATGTGTACTCGGTTAAAGGAGAGCTTAAGTAGCCAGCCCGAACCGGATAGGGACCAACTTGTGTATGCAGACTGCTGGGGACGGGAAAGATCTGGTATGAAGCCAGCAAAAATGTGTAAGTTGAAAGAGCATAAGGAGGGAGTAGAGGGGGAAAGGGAGGAAAAAGGTAAACCCTGGGACCCCCTGGACCATCTGCCTCCTCCTCTTGCTCCGGAACCTCCCTTGCGACCCCAAAATCCTATTCCACTACCTCCTCCTCCGGACCCTACCCCCATACCGCTGTCTCACCCTCCGGTCCCACTTCTAGTCCATGCCTCTTCTTCACCCAACTTTTCACCGTCCCAATCCACCCAGTCGGTACCTGCTACACCATCTCAGGCGACTCCCTCCGCTCCCCAGACGCCCCTTGCTCTAACTTTTGTCCCAATATTCTCTCCCCCTTCCCATGTTCCCCATCCTTTACCTCCACCACCTACCACTCCCTTAACTTCTGTCCCCCTAGCTCCTAGGGACCAGTCCCAAGCTTCCCCGTACCAGGTCCCAGTTTCTCCTCCAGTCCTTCCTCCATATACCCCGAGTTCTTCAGCTCATCCTGGGCATCCGTTAGCGGAATCGACCACACAGATGTCTCAGTCCCCCTCACTGAAAGTGGTCCCTAAGCCTCCTCTACAGTGGGAGAAACCCCAGTTTTTAGTAAATGATAAAACTGGACCAGGGGAACCCTCATCCTCTCAAGTCCGTAATGAAACCCAAAGAGAGACTTTAGATGAGGGCCCGTATTGCAACACTCGATCTCGGGCCCTGCGGACCGATAGACTATTCCCTCTGAGAGAGGTACCAATGGGGGGAGTCCTCGGGGGAATAGGATATGTGAATGCACCTCTAACCTCTTCAGAAGTGAGAAGTTTTAAGAAGGAACTAAGTAGCTTGGTAGAGGACCCAGTTGGGGTATCGCAGCAAATTGACCAATTTCTGGGCCCCAACATTTACACCTGGGGAGAGCTCACCTCCATTTTAAGAATATTGTTTAGTCCTGAGGAGGTGAAGTTAGTCCGGGCAGCGGCAATAAAGATCTGGGATCGAGAAAATCAGACCGGAGTCACTGCAGATTGCAAGTTACCAGCCAATGATCCCGGCTGGGACCCCAATAGAGAGCAGGACAGACGAAACATGGAGGAATACCGGACATTAATGATCAGGGGAATTAGAGAAGCCGTACCCAAAGGAACTAACTCGAAGTTGGCATTCGATTGTTGCCAAGAGAAGGATGAGACTCCCGCGGCTTGGTTAGGTAGATTAAAAAGGAGCTTCCAACAATATTCCACCATAGATCCTGAAAGTCGGGAAGGCCAAGTGCTGTTAAAGGTTCAGTTTGTGTCCAAGGCATGGCCAGATATTAGAAGGAAACTAGAAAAGTTGGAGGACTGGCAAGAGAAAGGGATTAATGAGTTGTTGAAGGAGGCTTTGAAAGTGTATTTGCGTAGGGAGGAAGAAAAGACGAGGAATAAGGCACGTATGATGGTGGCAGTGGCGAGGGAAAGTGTAGGGATAAGAAAGGAAATAGCAGGAGGAATGGGAAGTTCGAATCCACCCGGAGGACACAAAGTTTCTGTAGCACATGGGCGTATAAAACCTAGACGACCTGAGGATTTAAAGTGCTATTACTGTGGAGAGAGTGGACATTTCAAGAGAGAGTGTGGAAAGGCCGCCCGTGATGAGGCTATGATGAAAGAACAAGAAGCTCTGGAGAGAGTATTAAGAGGGGAAGATTAGGGGTGTCAGGGGCTCTATGTTGTAGGGGACCCCATGTACCATCCTATTGAGCCCTTGATAACTTTGGAAGTGGGTCCCCAATTTCAAGAGTTTGAATTTTTGGTTGACACTGGGGCAGATCGATCTAGTATAAATAAAGTTCCATGCGGAATGAAGATCGGGGATAAGACCTGTGAGCTTGTAGGGGCAGAAAACAGACCCTTCTTGGCACCAGTCTTAGAAAAAGTACCGGTAAAAGGAAACTCTCAAATAAGTCAAGTGGACCTAGTTTATCTCCCGGATTTAGATACTAACCTGTTGGGGAGGCACCTCCAAGTCCAACTGGGAATTGGGATTATTCCACAGGGAGGTAAAATGATAGTAAGAATGTTTAAGTTAACCGAAGTGGATTTGGGAGAGATAGATCAGAGAGTCTGGGCTGAGACGGGGAAGTATGGAAAACTAGACATTCCCCCCTTGAGGGTTCAAATGACTGAGGGACCTCCCATACAGGTCAGACAGTATCCACTATCGCTGGAAAGTAGAAGGGGTTTGGAGCCCATCGTTCAATCCCTGTTAAGTGAAGGAATTCTGGAGCAGTGTATGTCACCACACAATACCCCAATTTTGGCAATTCGAAAGGGTGAAGGAAAATATCGTTTGGTACAAGATCTTAGAGAAGTTAACAAGAGGACTATCGCAAAACACCCTACCGTGCCAGATCCGTACACCCTTCTGAGTAAAATCCCTTACTGCCATGCCTGGTTCACAGTTGTGGATCTAAAAGATGCTTTCTGGGCCTGCCCATTAGCCCCAGAATGTCGAGATTGGTTTGCCTTTCAGTGGGAAAACATCGAAGGAAATAGGAGAATGCAGTTAAGGTGGACTAGGTTGCCACAGGGCTTTTGTGAGTCACCCAACCTCTTTGGCCAGGCTTTAGAAAAGATATTGGAGACATTTACCCCAGGGGAAGGAGTGCAGATACTACAATACGTAGATGACCTTCTGGTCTCTGGAGAAGATCAAGAGCAGGTCCGAAGAACTAGCGTCAAGTTATTAAACTATCTAGGAGAAATTGGACTAAAAGTATCGAGAAATAAATTGCAGTTTATGGAACCCCAGGTAATATACCTGGGACACATGATTGGACCGGGCTACAAGAAACTGAATCCTGAAAGGATATCAGGAATTATATCCCTTCCAGCCCCAAAAACAAAAAGAGACATCAGGAAATTATTAGGTCTATTTGGCTACTGCAAATTATGGATAGACAGTTATAGCCAGAAAGTTAAATTTTTATATGAGAAGCTAGTTCTTCCGGACCCAGTAAAATGGACTGAAGAAGATGATGGGAGGTTAGAGGAGCTCCGGCAAGCACTAATTTCGGCACAGGTTCTGGGACTGCCAGATCTGAAGAAGGAATTCCATCTGTTTGTTAATACTGAAGAAGGGGTAGCACATGGGGTGTTAGCTCAGGAGTGGGCCGGTTTTAAAAAGCCCATTGCTTATTTGTCCAAACTCTTAGATCCCGTAGCTTGGGGATGGCCCACTTGCCTTCAGGCCATTGCGGCCACCGCCCTTATTGTAGAGGAAGCTCAAAAGCTGACATTCCAGGGAAAAATCAAGGTATATACCCCCCATGACATCAAGGGGACTCTTAGCCAAGGGGCACATAAGTGGCTCTCAGATACCCGAATACTAAAATATGAGATCATGTTAATGAACTCAGATCATCTGGAGCTAACGACCACCAAGTTAATAAACCCTGCCCAGTTTTTGTCAGGAGAACCGGCCTCGGGTTTTGAACATCATTGTGTGGAAGCGATTAGTCTGCAGACAAAAGTAAGGGCAGATTTGAGTGATATACCCCTGGAACAAGGAGAAATATATTTCAGTGACGGGTCATCAAGGGTTGTAGATGGGACACGGAAGTCAGGATATGCGATAGTACAGGTATCTGGTAAGGAAGATCTGGAAGTCCTAGAGAAAGGGAGATTGCCAGCACATTGGTCGGCACAGCTATGTGAAATATATGCCCTAAAAAGAGGGTTAGAGCTCCTAGACAAGAAGTGTGGAACCATTTTTACTGATTCCCGCTATGCTTTTGGTATAGTCCACACCTTTGGCAAAATTTGGGAGGAAAGGGGTTATTTGAATTCGAAGGGAAAAGACCTAGCCCACAGAAAAATGATCCAATCCCTCCTGGAAGCATTGAGAGGGCCCGAAGAAATTGCAGTAGTGCACGTGAAGGGACATAAAAAGGGTGATTCCTTAGAGGTAAGAGGGAACCGAGCGGCCGATTTAGCGGCAAAAAGAGCAGCTCAAGACCCAGAGGAGTCGATCAAAATCCTGAAACTAACTAGTGCGGTGGAAGCAAACAGGGAGGAGAATACCCTGCAGGAGAAACTAATATTTACTGAGCGGGAACAAAAAGCTATGAAGGATTTAAAATTACAACAAGGGCCCCAAGGGGAGTGAATACTCCCAGATGGGAGAAAGTTTATATGTAAGGCCCTAGCACGGAGACTTTTAGCTGAAATGCACCAACTTACCCATTGGGGAACCCAAGGACTCTGCAATCATTTCCTGAGAAATTACGTGTGTATAGGGGTGTATGATATCACAAGAACTGTCACTCAGGGTTGTGTAACGTGCCAAAAAGTAAATCAGAAGGCAATGAGAAAGCCTATATCGGGTGGGAGAGAATTGGCCGAGAGGCCATTCCAAAATGTGCAGATTGACTTTACAGAGATGCCTCCAGCAAGGGGGTATAAACACCTTTTAGTAATTGTAGATCATCTGACCCACTGGCCTGAGGTTTTCCCCACTCGCAATGAAACCTCAGGGACAGTAGTAAAAATTCTGTTAGAAAACATTATCCCCCGATATGGGCTAATAAATAACATCGATTCTGACCAAGGCCCTCACTTCACAGCTCGCATTCTGCATGATATTACTGAAGCTCTGGGCATTCGATGGAGGTTACATACCCCGTGGCATCCCCAGAGCTCTGGCAGAGTCGAGAGAATGAATAAGACCATCAAAACCACCCTCACAAAACTAGTTCTAGAAACGGGCCTAGATTGGGTACAGTGCCTTCCTCTTGCGCTACTACAGATAAGAACCCGCCCTAGAGCAGATCTTGGAGTGTCCCCCTATGAAATGTTATTTGGTCTCCCATTCTTAATCTCCCCTTATAGCACCGCTCAATATGTAGAGGGAGAAGAAGCTTCCCGAAAGTACTTAGAGACCATTGTGAAAACACTGGAACAACTCAGGAAAAAGGGATACCTCCCTCAGACTCCTCCGTTAGAAATATGCACCCATAACATCAATCCTGGGGATTGGGTTCTAATCAAGTCATGGAATAATGCTCCTCTTACTCCCCGATTTGAAGGGCCATATCAAGTCCTGCTTACCACACATACAGCTGTCAAGACCCTGGAGAAAGGGTGGACACATATCTCGAGAGTCAAAGGGCCTGTGAAACCTCTGAGCGAGGACACCGATCCGGCAGAAATCACCCCAACTTGGACTGCTTTTCCCGCTGGAGCCTTGAAGGTGAAACTGAGAAAAACTCCTAAGAACTGATAATGGCAAAACCACGCCAGTAACTTTTGCTGCCAGTACAATTTTTATAGACAGAAATAGCTATAAGCAAAAAGTCTGTAAGTTTTCCTAATATGTTCTAATTGTTATTGGTGTCTTAAAAGCCCCCAAGGGACAGTTCCACTTCCTTAGAGGTATATCGCATATCTTTCCTGGGACAGGCACCCCTCAGGGAAAACTAAATTCCAAAAGAGGGAGAACGGGAGGGAAGCAGGGAGGACGAGGTCTTAGCTCCCCGGTACAGCAAGAACCCAGGAGACAATTCCAGGAGGCAAGGCCGTGGGAGGTCGAGGATAATGGCTCCTACCGG
Organism: Lonchura striata; assembly: GCF_050655825.1. Lineage (NCBI taxonomy): Eukaryota > Metazoa > Chordata > Aves > Passeriformes > Estrildidae > Lonchura > Lonchura striata. The sequence continues at coordinate 8,175,927 of NC_140737.1, forward strand.
ACTCCTGAGAGAAATGAGTCGACCCTCCATGAAAATGCTGATGGTAGTGATGATGTGCTTCTATGGCACGGGAGGAATAGACTCCTGCGTTAAGTGTTACCATCCGTTGTACGATGGGGAGAATCTAGAATCTCTGGTTAGAGTACACAGCAATTTGAGTCCTTCCTGTTATAATCAGTCACAATTAGAGACCTGCCAAGAGGGAGGGAGGATCTATTGGATCACCAGGAACACAGCCTCGTTTAGGCAAAGGCTCCTAGGGGAGTGTCCCATGAAAGATACTTGGTTATGCTTTGAAAGAAGAGAAACAATAAAAGGAGAAATAGACATCATTAAAGAGAGAAAAGTAGATATGACAATTAGCAACAAAGAGTGGGAGGATTTGAGTGGTAAAAATCTATTCATTGATTTGATAGAGAAGATCAGCAAGGAACTAAACATTACCAGATGCTGGGTTTGTGGGAGTACACAAATGTCAGATGTATGGCCTTGGGAAGGCATAAGCCTTAAACCGAGGGCGAATTTTAGGAATTCAACTATTAGGGGAGGAACAGATGATGCCAGGCTATAGAAGAAAGGAAAAGTGGGAATTGAAAGGCGATGTGATCGGAGAGGAGTGTATCCTATGGACGGGAAGCCAGTTTCGCACCTCGGTGGGCAGGTTAGCCTGTAAAAGATACTTGATAACAAAAGGAACACCTTTCCTTATTCGGTGGGTCCCCCAAGAACCCAACAGGTACTGGAGCCTGAACAGGAAGGAAAGAGGGTGCATATACCACGAAGGTTATCGCTTGTTCGAATGTGCAGAGAAAGGGGCAAATCCCTTCAAGGGAACACGCTCCATATCAAAATATTGGGAGCTTCCACACGTAACTGATGAAAGTTTCTGGAGGGCTCCAGGGAACTTCTTCTGGATTTGCGGGAAAGCAGCTTATACTCAACTACCGAGGGATTGGACGGGCAGCTGCACGATAGGAGTTATAAAACCAGCTTTCTTCCTACTTCCCAAAGAGGCAGGTCCAGGGCTGGGAGTCCCTTTATATGACAATTTAGAAAATCCTATAAAAAGAAAGAAAAGGGGTCTCATTGACCTAGGGGCAACCCAAGAGTGGAAAGGGGAGACCTGGACCCCAGAGAAGATTATTAAAACCTATGGGCCTGCCACTTGGGCACAGGACGGTTCGTGGGGATATCGGACCCCTATATATCTGTTAAATCGTCTAATAAGACTCCAAGCCGTGATAGAAACTATTTCCAATAGGACAGCCCTGGCCCTAGAACATGTGAGTGACCAACTCTCCCAGACCCGAACAGTAGTGTATCAAATAAGGTTAGCTGTTGATTATCTATTAGCTGATGAAGGGGGGATATGTGGGAAGTTTAACACCACCAAGTGTTGCTTGGAAATAGATGATAAGAGCGAGGTCATCCGTAATATTTCCAAGGAAATTAGAAAAATTGCACATGTTGGAACCCAAGAGTGGACCCCTCTCATTACTTCAGACTGGTGGGACAACTTTTGGTCACGGAAAGGTGACTGGTGAAAGAAAGCAGCTTTCTTTGCTGTAGCAGGGTTAGTTGGATTGATGTTTCTTCCCTGTCTCATACCCTGTTTAAGCAAAGTAATTATATCTATAATCCAATCTGGCTATATGATTCCCACTACCCTAGAGACCTCTCAAAAGGATAAGCAGACCAAAATAATGAGGCTAAAAAGTACAGAACAGGAAACAGCCAAAGAAGCATACGACCAATACCAAAAAGCTAAGGAAGGTTTATTGTCAGGAGCCAGAAGTGGCTAATTGACGCGGGCTTACACCCGGTCAAAATAAGAGAGGGGGGAATTGTTATAGATGAAATTTAATGTCTAATCTTTTGCCTGTTTTATCTCCTCACAGTTTGGAAGCCCCTGGTTAATCTCCCCCCCTATGTATTTACCCCTATACCCGGAGTGTATCCCCCAGTAAACTCCCTGAGTCTCTGTACCCCTCTCCTGTTATGAATGCTTTGTTAAAATCCCCCTTATGGAAGACATTCTACTTACCGGGTTTGCTGTTTTTAGTAGTTTAAAGCATGTTCGGTCCCCTTTTCCACTGCGTCGGGCATTTCCAAAGCTGCTCCCAGGAAACCACTCCCAGAGGAGGCCTCCGACCTCCCAGAGGGCCAAGCAGGCACTGACTATTAATTACTAGACTCTGATGTACGACAAAATGGACTCAGACAACGAGCCGAGAACAGGGATGACCGAATGATCTACACCTACCTGCAAGGAAACCTTCAGAGGACTGGAGAGGACTCTTAGGAACTCCGAAGGTGATCGCTGTAAGCTTGAAGGAGCAAGAGTACGAAGAGACCCCTAGACCAGCGAGCTACGAACGAGTCTCGGGACGTATCCCGTGAGGGCGCAGACTCCGATTCTGCCGCAGCCGACAGGACCGTCTACCCCTCCTCTGGGACGTCGACTGAACTGGGAGCAGTGGTGGCGTCGCGAACCCCGAGCCCCCACCCCCATAGGTTTTCCTTATAATAAAGGCCTGTCAAGAAAGGAGCACAAGGTCTCCTGGCCATTTTATTTACATCAGTTCTCAGGCAGGAAAAGGATTGTTTTGTCTGACTACACTGTAAAAGAACTTGCTGACACTCTGCATGAAGTTCAGAGTTACAGACTGATGCAGGACAGAATTGGGAAAATATGGAAGCTAAAACTTAAGGCATCAGCCTGTCCCATGTTCCCTTACTTCCATGGGGACACACAGTGTTAAAATGGCTCCTCCATGACACTCTGGGCTCCACAGTGTCACCCTGGGCCCTTGGATCCATGGGAGCTTCCCAATGGTCTCCTCTGATTCCACGAGGTCCCCACAGTGTCACAACTGATCCATGGCTCGATGAGGTTCCCCAGTGTCACCACGGTGTCCTTGGACCTGCCTTGTCCCAACTGACCCATGGCTCCATGAGGTTCCCCAGTGTCACCAGGGTGTCCTTGGAGCTGCCTTGTCACAACTGACCCATGGCTCCATGAGGCTCCATGAGGTTCCCCAGTGTCACCGTGGTCGCTGTCAGAGGCTGGATGAGATCAATGTCCCCAGACACCTTGGGCTGATCTGTCAATCAGTCACTCTGCTGGGACAGTGCTGACCCAGCTCTGAATACCTGAGATATCAGAAGTCCCAGCTGGGGGGAGGCCCACGAAGGCCCAGGGGCTTAAAACCAAGGAGCACAAGGTCAGCCCCTGGTATGGACTCTGCCTTCTCCTGGGGTTTGTGTCATGCCCACACTGGAGCCCCAGGAGCTGGGAGCCACATGTATGTCTTTCTGTGGAGCTTCTCTCTTCCTGTCTCTCTCTCTTTCCTCTCCTTCTAATACTCTTTATATGGAACATTTTTGGGTACCTGAACAACTTCAGTGTTTAGGGCTTTCCAGGCTAAATGGGCTGAGGGAATGAAGTTACTGCTGTGACAAGTGATCTAAGTTGGATTGGATTTGTATTAAATGCTTTTCCAAAGTTCCTTGTTCTTTTGTCCTTTGCCAGTAAAATGTTGGGGGTCCCGAATGGGCGCTGAGGGCCACTTGGGGGTCCCAGAGGGTCTGGGGGACACTGATGGGACAGATGGGGGCGGTACCGGGGTTCTGTGGAGCGCGGGGCATGACGGGCATTGTAGTCCCGGCTTTAATGGAGCTCTATGGGGCCGCAGAGCATGACGGGAGTTGTAGGCAAAAGAAAAGATGGCGCAGACCCCAGGCACCGCCCCCAAACCCATAATCCTTGGGCCTGATTGTTTGGGAGCTGTGATGGGCGGGAGCCTCGGCCAATGGGAGGCAGTGTGGGCGGGAACAGCCCATTCAACCCCTCCAGTCCCTCCCAGTACAGCCCAGTTCATCCCCAGCACAGCCCAGTACAGCCCCAGTGCCCCTCCAGTCCCTCCCAGTACAGCCCAGTCCCTCCCAATACACCTGAGTTCATTCCCAGGCCCTCCCAGTCCCCCCAGTGCCATCCATATCCCGCTCCAGTGTCCCCCAGCCTTCCCCACAGCGTTCCTGCCCATTGCGGGGCAGCGGCGCAGACGGAATGTCCTGCGGCCCAAACCTCCTGCTCCTGCCACACAGCGCCAGCCTTCTCCCCTCCTCCTCCTCTCCCAGCACAGCACAAATTCCAGCTCGGAGGAGGCTTCCCCAGAGAGGGCTCCGGCTCCTGTCTCAGCCCGAGTGTCCCTGCAGAGGAACAGGGCATCCTTCAGGCACTTCCACAAGCTCAGGGTTCCCATTTCATGGCGAATCTGGGATGCCGGGGGAGAACGCCGGGGCATGGCCGGCCCGGGGCGCTCGGGCGGCGCTCGGGGCCGCTCCTGGCCCGGGCCGAGCGCTGACAGCCGCGTCCCGCCCGCAGGGAAGGCGCAGGAGGCCCGGCAGGAGCGGCCCCGGCGGGTTCGCTGCTGGGCAGCGACGGCTGCGGCGGCGGCTGCGCGGCCACGCGGCTCTCGGACGGCGCCCGGGGAGCGGCGGGGCCGGCGGCGGGCACGGAGGAGGGGAAGGAGGAGGAGGAGGAGAGAAGGAGAAGGAGGAGAAGGATGGGGCTGTGCGGGGCAGGCGGCGAGCTCAGCCCGCTGCTGCCCGTGGCTCGCAGGTGGCCATCAAAAGGGTGCCAGGGAACCGCGTCCGGCACCGGGGCGAGCTGGTGATGAGCCGGGCCAGCGGCAGAAGCCGGGCCGTGCCGGGCGGGGCTGAGCCGGGGCCCGGCAGGGTGGGAGCTGCCAGGACGCCTGGAGGGAGAGCGGGCGTGGGGCCAGCGCAGGGCGCAGAGCATCCCGGGCTGGCCGAGGGGTTCCCGACCCCCGGCACGGCATCAGCCCCACTGACGGCATCGTGCTCCTCCCGCAGCCCCACGGCACCAGCGCAGCCCTGGAGATCGCGCTGCTGGACAAGGTCTCCTCTGGCTGTGCTGGTGTCATTCAGCTCCTGGAGTGGCTTCAGCTCCCCGACAGCTTTGTGCTGGTGCTGGAGCATCCGGAGCGGTGCCAGGACCTGTCGGGTTTCCTGGCAGAGCGGGGGTTCCTGCCGGAGGAGGAGGCGCGGGGGCTGCTCCGCCAGGTGCTGGAGGCTGCAGCATCCTCCTGATGAACTCTGTCTGTGTTCCACAGGAACCCTGTCCTACAGCCCACCAGAGTGGATCCACCAGCAACGCTACCACGGTGAGGCAGCGACGATCTGGTCCCTGGGCCTCCTGCTGCACCACCTGGTCACGGGGAAGCACCCGTTCAGGAGGAGCCAGGAGATATCTGGGGTCAGATCTTGTTCCCACCATGGCTCTCTCAAGGTGGATCCTCATCTCTGGCCTCGGGAGCAATACCAGTGCTGGGAGACAGCAGCAGCTCATGCACATCCTGCTCTGGCAGCTGCTGAGGAGGTGGCACATGTCCTGCTCTCCTGCTCTCCTCCAAACAGAAAACCCATGGGGAAGTTTAGGCCCACCTCTAAGCACACCCAGCATGGCCTGGGCACGGGAAAAGGGGGCAACTTCTCCAAATGACTGGTGATTGCTGGTTTCTCTCCCCAGAGTGCCTGGATGTCATTAAGAGGTGTTTGTCCATGCAGCCCTTGAATATGCCATCCTTAGAAGAGATTTTCCGTGATCCATGTTCCTCTGCCCTAGAAGATGGGAGAGATCCACATGCACAGTTGGATCCAGGGGCCTGGCAGGTAACAGCTCCACACATCTCTTGGCACTCAGTGGCAAAGCCAACCAGACAGGTTTTGTCCTGCCTGTAGCTCTGAGCAGGGGTCAGCAGGAGGGAACACAGCTCATGGGCTGGAGCTGAGCTGGAGACCTGGTGTGGCAAGCACTGGTGGCCAACATCCCCCTGGTTTTGCCTGCCATGGTTCATGGATACTGGGGCCCTGGGCAGAGCCCTGGTCTGGCCCAGGGAAGAAGGAGCCCCTGGAGAAGCTGTCCCAGGTGGGGCTGCTGCTGCTGGGGACAGTGAGGACATCAAGGATGACAACCTCTTGCTCCACCTGACCAGCGGCAGGCTGAAGATGGTGGACTTTGATTCTGACACCTCCTCCAAAGCCAGGCTCCACAGGGAGTTTGCAGATGAGTCCACACACTGGGGGATGCTCCCAGATTTGGGCATTGCACAGCCTGGCTGGGAACCAAAGGTTCCCCCTTTGCTGGGGCGGATGCAGCTGATCCTTCAGTCGGCTGCCAGGCTGCTTTTGGAAGGGCTGGGGACATGGGCTGGGGTGGATATGAAATGGGAGTGGGCACCTGGCCCTGCCAACAGCCCTCAGCACCCACCGTGCCCCGGGCTGGGGCTGGGCTGGGGCAGCCAGCCTGACACAAACAAACCCCCATGGTGGGAGCAGAGGTGGGACTCCAGACCCTGTGCAGGGGCTGCTTTGCTTTGCAGGCAAGGAAGGGCTTGGGCTGCTCCACTGCCCTTGTTTGCTTTGGGATCACCATGGGGGCAGTGCAGGGGAAGGGAGAAAGCCTGGGATTCCCTCCCCCATGGTGGATTTTTCCCTGGCACGCAGGGGTTGGGCCTTCCTTAGGGCCCTGACAGAGATAAGATTTTTGACCTTTTTTCTTGTTCCCCTTTTTCTCTGTAACCTATTTTCCATAATTTGATGTTTGTCTTTCTAGAGGAAGCGTTTCAGGTGGAGTCCAGTCTGGATCAGGACGTGCTTGGGAGCAGCTGTGGCGTGGATGGGCTGTGCCCTTGGAGAAGGCTGAGGGCATCGTTTGGGAGCAGCTTTTCTTCCAGCGGGGGATGGCGTGAGGTGGGTCCTGTCTGCTGGGGATGGTGGGATCAGAGCTCTGGGGAGATGGCAGCGAGCACAGGAGCGTCCTGCTCTGGGCAGCTGCTGAGGGCTGGAGGTGCCGTGGCTGGCTGCAGGCTGGGCACATGTCCTGCCCTCCTGCTCTGCTCCCAAAGGCAGCAGTGATGGGCAGCTCTGGGCACAGCTCTGGCACGGCCAGCATGGCCTGGGCACCGCGGGCGGCTGGGACAAGGGGACAGGAGCCTTCAGCTGACGGGGCTTTCTGGTTTCTCTCCTTGCAGCCGGGCTGTGCGGGTGCTGAGGCTGCTCTGGGCTCTGCCAGGGCCCTGCTGGAGCTCAGCACCGGGCCGCAAGCAGCCAAAGGAGAAATGGGGTGACCTGCAGCACAGACTGGCTTGAGCATTTCAGGAACACAGCTCAAGAAAACATGCAGCCACCCAAAAAATAAACTTGTTCAATAACTTCTGAAATGAAATCAATCTGGGATGACCCAAATGACTTTTTGCAGTTTGCTCAAGCAGTAGCTCAGCCCTTCTCTGAACTGTTCTCTCTTCTCCCTGCCTTTTACATCCCAACTGCTTCCTCTTTTCCCCCAGTGAGTTCCCAGCCTATTCCAGTCTCCACCACACTGTTCCCTTCCTTGGTGCCCCTCGCCATGAGGAAGGCCGAGCCCCAGGCTAAGGGACTCATCCTGTCACTGGCTGAGGAGCAGCAATGTCTCAAGAGGTCTGGTGGGATTTTAGTGTCATTCAGAGCTGCTCTCCAGCCCCCAGCTCTCCTCACTGCTGAGTTCCCGCTCCTTTTTCCTCGTCCTTGCAGCAGAATGAGCTCTGTGAATCCCCTGGAGCCTCCCCACTCTTTCCAGCCCACGCACCCACCTCAGTTAGGCTGAAGCTGCAGCTTCTCTGTCTCCTCTGGCACACCAGTGCAGTCCCCTGTGCAGGGAGCCCCAGCCCCAGAGCACAGCACTCAGCAGTGCAGTTGGGGCTGGAGCAGCTGCCCTGCAGCCCTGCCTTGGCTCTTTGTGGCAGGGAATGCTCCCTGTTTGCAGCTGTCCCTGCAGGATGGCCCCAGGGCAGAGCCCAGCCGGGCTCCCACTGCAGCCCCTGAAGCTTGGGGCAGACAGTGGTCCCAGAGCTGAGGTTCACGGGGAGCTCCCGGAGCTGTGCCTCGCACTCTGTTGCCGTGTCACCGTGCAGGCTGGCTTGTACGGGGTGAATGTACCAGCCCTGGTTTGACTGACAGGGGCCAGGCCCATCACGTCTCTCTCAGGGCTGCAGGCATTGCTCAGGCCAGAATCTGAAGGGGCACAGAGATCAGACCAGTGAAATCATCCAGACTGGATTTTCAAAGGCCCTTTAGAAAGAAGGGCTTGAGAATAAACGAGCTCTGTTTGCCACATGAACATCGGGGTGAGTGGTCTCTTTGGCTCCAACCCACTTTCCTCCCTGAGCAAACGTTACCCACTCCCTCACATGTCCCCTCCGTGCCTTCCCACTGCCTTGTCCTGTCATGGCTCCTGCAGCCCCTCATCCCTTTGTGGCCCCGTCCCCTCAGGGTCTCCCCAGCCCGGCCAACCTGCCCGGCAGCAGCGCCGCAGCCCCACAGGAGCTCCAGAGGAGCCCCACCAAGAGGCACCTGGGAGCCCTCAGCAATCCAGCCAGGGACACGCGGGCAGGAGGACACGGATGGCGCTTCCTGCCTGGGACAGGGCTTGTGGCCATCTCCAGGCACCGCTATCAAAGAGATCCCCACAGCTCCAGCCCCTGCCCATCTGCTCTGTGTGCAGCACAGAGGCTTCAGCAGAACCACCAAAGGCCAAGGGGCTTCTGGCCACTTTCCCTGGAACCCTGCATGCCCGGGCAGCTTGCTGAGCCCAGGAACCCTTTTCTCCCTCTTCCCCTCGGCTCTGCAGAGCCTGGGCAGCAAAAGAAAGATCCTGGGAGTCTGTCTATCGCAACACATCCTATATTAACATGCTAAAGAAAAACAAAAGAAGAAAAGAACAATCTTAAAAAAACAAAACATTCCTGCTGGCTCAGGTGGCCCCAGCAGACAGAGCCTCTGGAATCAGCTCTGTGCAGAGCTCCAGCAGCGCAGCCAGCCGAGCCCCGACAGACAAGGCCGTCTCCTCCATGCCCTGCAGAGCCGATCCTGCAGGTTATTGAAGATGGAATATGGAGCTCTCTCTGCTTCCTGGAGGATGTACAGTGTCTGAACTGCCAGGCTTCCGACGGCGTCACTGATGTCATTGGTCAGGCCTTCAAGGGCTGAAAGAGAGAGGAACAGAGCCATGGTCAGTTCCCACATCTGATGGGACCTGAGGTGACTCTGTGCCAGGGCCATCCCAGCTGGCTCTGGCCATGGCCAGCAGGGAGCAGGGACCAGCCGGATCAGCCCGAAGCTGCTGGCCACGAATCCCCCAGGTGCCCTGAAAGCTCTGTGTGCTCTGCCCACGCCGGCCCTGGTCCGCACAGGGAGCAGAGCCCTCCGCAGCCGGGGCAGGGCTCGCAGCTCCCCCGGCAGCCCCCGCTGGCAGCCCGCTGCCCTCGCTCACCCTCAGAGAGGAGCTGGAGCTCTTCCTTCCTCCCCCTCAGGTGCCGCCCGGCCGTCCCTGGGAACACAGAGCCTGTCAGGCCCAGGGCACAGCTCCCTGCCAGCGGCGCCGCCAGCCCTGTGCCCACACGCCCTCCTGGCCCGGCTCGTGGCTCACCCATGAACCTGACGGCCGCCTCTCGCAGGGGCTCCTGTGGGCTCTGCAGGTAGGGCAGGGCCCGGCGCAGGTGCTCGGCCACGCTGCTGCTGTCCTCTGCCAGCTGGAGAGAGCGGCAGGAGGGAAGGGTTGGCCCCGCAGCCCCCCGGGCCGGGGCTCCATGGGCACCCAGCTGGGGCCGCAGGAGCCTGGAGCAGAGCCCGCGCGGCCTCGGGCTGCAGCAGCGGGCAGGGGCACAGCTGCCAGCCCGCACACCGAGCACCGCGCTCAGGGGCTGCTCCAGGCTGGGGCTGCGGCTTCCCGGCTCTCCTTACCAGGCACTCAGTGAACTCCCACAGCTTCTGGTTCTGCACCAGCTGTACAAGATCCCTCCTCTTCAGGAACTCGGCCGCACAAAGCAGTGTTTCCTGAGAAGCCTGGAGAGCAGCAGAGACGCGGAGATGGCCCCACAGCCCAGGGCACAGGACCCCGTCCCTGTGCCAAGGCCAGCAGGAGCTGCAGCCTGCGAGGCGCCAGGGCAGGGCCAGCCCAGCCCCTGCCAGGGGCCAGCGACAGCTGCCGAGTCCTCACCTCTGCCACTCGCTGGTTCTCATCATGGCAGTTCAAGGAGAGTGGCAGCAGGCTCTGGCGCACGTGTGCCTTCAGGGCCTTTCTCTCTTCTTCTGGAAAAAAATGCATCATCTCTCGGAAGACAAAGAGGGAGCACAACTGAACCTCGCTGTCCTCCTGTATTAAAGGAAGGAAGAAAGGCCTCAGCGTCAGCTGCTTCAGGCCCACCTGGGCACAGCCTGTGAGTGCACAGGGCACAAAGTGTGCGGGCAGCACCCGCTGGCCGTGGCTGGAGGGGCAGAGCCTTACGTTATCAAAGAGTGGCAGGAGCGCCTCAGCCAGCTGCAGGGCGAGGGCGCTGGTTACTGGGGCACCATTGCAGAAAAATAACGCTCTGAGGAGAACCGTGGTCATCCTGAGCATGGTGCTGTCATCTTCGTGCAGGAGCTCCACGAGCCTTTCATGCAGGCTCCACATCCTTATGGCCATCTACTTGTGGGACACAAGTGTGTGAAACACCATCCTGCTGCCACAGGGCCCAGGGGCCAAAGGCCTGTGCCAAAGCCCTGGGGCAGCTGCAGCAGGAGGCAGGAGAGCTGGCAGCAGCTGCCCCAGTGCCCCAAGGCCAGCCAAGCCCCAGGGACTGCCTTCCCCAGCCCCACGCTGGCAGCACGGCTTCAGCCCCTGCGCTCTTCTCACCGAGACACTGGTGGTGCCGAGCGCCACGAGGCCTCGGAGCGCCAAGCGACGCCTCCCCCTGCACTCGCTCTGCAGGTGCTTGGACAAGAACTGCAGGACGCTGTCCCGGCACTCACTCAAGTTCAGGTGCTCCAGGATCTGAAAGGCACAGGCCGGTGACGGGGGAGCGGCCGGCGGGAGCCCAGAACCGCCCAGGGCCGGGCCCAGGCAGCAGCACAGGGCGCGGGCTCCGTCCCAGGCACTGCGGCCAAGAGAGGGCAGAGAGCCGGGAGGCAGCTCAGCGAGGCAGCGCCGGCCTTCAGGCTCACCTCCACAAGGAACGCCAGGGCGGCCAAATCCCGGCACGGCGTGTCCTTGCTGAGCAGCCCGAGCAGGTGGAACGCAATCGCGGAACACGCGGCTTCGGATGCGCGGTGCATTTCTCTGACAGGAGGAAACACGAGTCAAAGCCCTCAGCCAGCGGGGGCAAACCTCTCCCAGGACTGCCTCACAGAGGTCTGGCCTTTCTCCACCACCCTGCAAGGGGCAGCTGAGCCCTCTGGGAGGTTGCTGCTCTTGGGCACGCTCCTCTCCCAGCCTTTTGCAGCCTCCTTGGCCGTCCCTTGGTGACAAGGCCTTCTGGCCCACGGCCACGGGGACTGTGTGGGGCACCTCGGGCACAGGGCACACATGCCGGGGACAGCTGGGGAGCAGGGGGTCTCACCTGGCCAGCACGCCCACAGCACAGTGGTGGGTGTCAGCACAGAGCAGTGTGTCCCAGCCACGCTTGTCTTCCATGGCCACCACCACATCCTCATAGTGCAGTCGGCAGAGCAGGGCCTTCAGGGTCTGCTCTGCAAAGCTGTGCACAGAGCAAAGCCCAGGTCACGCTGGGAGCACTGGCCCTGCCCTGGGCACATGGCAGGGACAGGAGGACTGGCATGGAGCACCTGCTGGGGCTGGTGGCAAGGCCGTGTTGCTGCTGGCATCCCTTCCAGAAGGTATTGACCTCCTCTGGCACATCCAGAGTGCTGAAGAGCACTTGGAAGAGCAGATGCACAAAGAGGCCGGGGAAATTCACGGTGACTACATGTGGCACACAGGGCAGCTGGAGGATCTTCCACATCACCACGGTTGCCTGCAAAGGACAGAACAGCCCGAGACAGCGCTCAGTGCCGAGGTGTCCGTGTGGCAGAGCCCGAGCACAGGAGGGAGAGGCCCGGAGAGCCGCAGGGGGAGCACCGGGCCTGGTGGCCCTGGAGCTGCCCCGAGGCCAGGTTTCAGCCCAGCGCCTGAGGCAGGGAGATGCCGTGGGGGAGGGAGGATGGAGAGCTGCTGGAAAGGTGGCCTTGGGGCCAGCAGAGGCAGAAACTCACAGCCAGGGCAAGGACAGCCGTGTGGTCCCCATCGGAGGTGCACGTGCTGTGCTCTGGCCAGCTCCCCAGCACATCGAGGAGCACGAGCATGGCCGGCTCTGCAGTCCTCAGCGAGCACATGATGCTCTTCCACATGGCCAGAGCAGCTCTGTGGGGTCAGAGCTCTGTCTCAGAGGAGTCTGGGACACAGCAGCGTGGCCTGGGCGGCAGCGGGGAGCTGAGCTGCTCTGCCAGCCCTGCCTCTGCCCACTGCCCCTCACTGGCAGCACGCAGGCAGCCCAGCCCTGTGGGGACTGGCCCCTGAGGGGCAGGGGGGAAGCATGGCAGCACGCTGGGGGGCTGGCAGGGGCCAGGGCTGGCAAAGGGAGCAGCCAGAGGGCCCTGGAATTCTCTGTGTCAGACACCTGGGACAGGCTGCACAGGGGGAAGGGCTGCTGAGCCCTGAGCCCTCTGGGCAGGTGGGCACCGTACCTGTCACACAATGGGGCCACACGCAGGAGAGCCATCACCACGTCAGAGGGCTGTGCCTCTGTCAGATCCAGAAGGGGCCTGTACAGATTGTACTCAGGAAACTCATTGGCCATGAGCCACTGGTGGATGTACCTCACCATGGCCGGCACCTGGAGAAGGCAGGGGAGACTTGGAAAGCTACTGGAGGAAGGAATGTGCCCAGCTGCCCCAGAGAAGTGCTTCCCTTGCCTCCACACTGCCATGGCCTCAAAGGCTCCCAGGGAGCAGCAGGCGTGGCTTGGGAGGCCAAGCAATTGCTGGGAGAAGAATAGCCAGGCCACAGGCTGCTTACTTGCTTTGGGCTGGAAGGACCCTCCTCCACAAGCATATCCAGCAGGGCAGCGCTGGTCTTGGTTTTGAAGATGGGAGAGTACGCTCTGAGCACGGTGCCCATGGCGCTGCTCTCTTCCTCCCGAATCCTCTTCATGAATTTGCAAACCATCTGCAGCAGAAGGGCAAGAAGCCCGGGATGCTGCATGGAGTGCTCCGAGCACAGTGCTGGGCTGAGCAGTGCCAGCAGGCCCAGCCCAGGTGGGGATGGCTGCAGGTACCTGCGCTGTTCTGCGGAAGCGGCCACGGGTGCGTTCCTGCTCTCGTGTGCGCTGCACGGCTGCACCTGGCAAAGAGCGAGCGCAGCCCGAGCTGAGGGGCTGTGGGAGAGGCCGGAGAACACAGCCCAGCCCTGCGCTGCCCAGGCAGGGACAGCCCCGCGACGGCCCAGGGCACGGAGCACGGCTGTGGGGTGTCTGCCCGGCCCCTATTCCATCCTGTCCATGGGCATGGCCCCAGGGGATGGCATGGCATGGCATGGCATGGCATGGCATGGCATGGCATGGCATGGCATGGCATGGCATGGCATGGCATGGGGCCAAGCTGGCTGCAGGCACCAGCCCTGTGGCCCAGCTCTGCCACTCACCCTTCTGCCATGGCTGGAACTGCTCCAGCTCTTCAGGCTGCTCTGCTGGTTCAGCTCCAGGGCCTTCTTTCTCCTCCTTCCCCCAGGCCAGCTTGGGCACACTCGCAGGTCTGTGCTCTACGTCACTGCCTGGATTCATGGCTGCTTGCAGAAGGTAAAAAGGAAAAGGTCCAAGTCAGCAAGTGCTGCAGTCGTGCCTTGAGGGCACCTGCAAGAGTGAAGACTTGGCAAGGCTACAGGACAGCAAGTCCTGCACTCTGGTCCTGGGGGCTCCAGCCACAAGGAAAGGAGACTCCTGTCAAGGGCAGTGAAAAGCAAATGCCACAGTCTGCCCTCGAGGGCAGCTGCAGAAGAGATGCCTCGGGAAGGCCAGGGGTCACCAAGTGCTCTGGTCTGGCCACGAGCTCACCTGCAGGAGTAATACCTTGGGAAAGCTCTGGGTCAGCAAGGAACGAGTGGCTGTGCGAGGGCTCCTCACAGCACCGCTCTCTCGCGTCCTCTCTCGTCGTGTGCACCGAGCACTGTGGAGTGTAACTGTAACTTGTAACTGCCAACACCTCTGCCAGAGCGTGTCACCAAGGGCCCTTGGAATCCCTGCCCCGTTCCATTCCACGGTGACCATGCTGCACCGTGTCACCAAGGGCCCTTGGAATCCCTGTCCCGTTCCATTCCACGGTGACCATGCTGCACCGTGTCACCAAGGGCCCTTGGATCCCCTGTCCCGTTCCATTCCACGGTGACCATGCTGCACCGTGTCACCAAGGGCCCTTGCGCGCACTGCCACCTGCCCTGGGGCCACCCCCAGCCCCCCAGAGTGGCCCAGGTTGGAAGGAATGCCTTGCCCCAGGTGTGTCAGACAGCCCAACAGGATCTTTAGGAAGGGCTCAGCCCATCAGCAAACGCTGCCCTGCTCTGCGGGCTCAGAGCAGCAGGAGCCCCCGCAGCTGCCGACGCAGCCGCGGCGGGAAGGGCACGGGGCCTCCACAGAAGCTGGCACGGCCTCCTCGGGACACGTCCCACATGGTGGCCGTCCTAAGCACGGCCGTGGGACACAGACCAGGAACGTGTGGGCCAGGGCAGGAATGCTGCTCTGAGCCCTGGGGCCCGGGCAGCGCTGACAGCAGCAGGTGAGGCACAGTCCCCGCCCAAGCAGAGTTCCCCCGAGCCCTGGCAGCACCGGTGCCCGTCTCCTGCCCAGAAACCTGTGCCCCAAAAGGGCTTCTCTGCCCGAGGGCAGCCAAAGCTGGTGTGCACTGGGGGCTGTGCTCCGTCCTACAGGGGCTGTTGGGAGCAGCACCTGGAGCAACTGGTGGCAACACTTGGTGAGTGTCAGATGTTGTTGCTCCTTCCTGGGATGATTTTTTCATGGAAGGGATTAGCAGCAGCACAGAAACACCAACAGCTACTGAACTTCACAGGACAAAGAGACTCCACCAAAACACTGTCATGTTTCCTTGTGCTTTTGTGTCTTTCTTGCACTCTGAAAGAAAAAGAATTGGCCCAAGCCCTGCTATTCAAATCTCCAGCTGCTGTGTGTCTGCCTCTGGCAGCTCCCTGCAAACACAACTGGCTGCCTGCTCAGCTGGGCAATGGACGGCCACAAACAGGGAGGGCCCTGGTGAACATCTCTTTGGTCTCGTGGGGCAGCGAGGGCACAGGAGACAAAGACTGCTCCTCCCAAGTTCATGGGGCAACAGAGAGATTTTATTTCCCAAGCCCCCCCTTACACAGGGCATTTGAAAGACCAGGCCTGGAAGCTCTCATTGGTTTGAGCTCCATGCCCCTTCAGGTTCTGGCCCGTGAGGTGCCTGCAGTTTTGGGAGATATTTGATTGGTCAAGACCCCTGTCAATCATGGGAACACCTCACCCTCCTTTTCTTTATAAAATTCTGTTTATTGTTCTCTGTCACCCATCT
Source organism: Lonchura striata (assembly GCF_050655825.1). Taxonomy (NCBI): domain Eukaryota; kingdom Metazoa; phylum Chordata; class Aves; order Passeriformes; family Estrildidae; genus Lonchura; species Lonchura striata. The sequence continues at coordinate 8,191,362 of NC_140737.1, forward strand.
GCAAGGGCCCTTTGCCAACATGGGGACAGAGGACAGCGTGCATCTAATTTACACTGGAGCTGCAGCATTCCCCTCCAGGAACTGTTAGGGGAGAACTCAGGCCACAGGCATAATGCTTCTTGGTTACAAATTGAACTTATCTCTAAAAGCAGAAGGCTATTTAACCCTGAGCCCATTTAACACTTAGAGAAAAACCCAATTTTAAAAAACAACCTTTAAGCACTTGATCCCTTGGGGGAAAACCAAACTTCCAGAAAACAATCTGTAAACAGAAAAACTGTTTGCAAACTTGAGAAGTAATTTGTAAACAAATCAAATCCATCTATGAACTGTCCATGAGGCAGGTGATCATTTGTAATGCTGTCTGTGGTTTCCAGTGTCCATATTTTAGGCAGCTGTATTGTACTGTTGTAGGATTTATTGTAAAACATGAGAACAGACTCAGAGGGGAGGAGGGTGTACCCTCAATCCAACCCCTTTCCCCTTTTTTCTTTGTATAAAAATAATAATAGGAACAGAACATGGACTTTGAATACTATTAACTTATGCAACGTTTCATCCACATTTACTGAAAATATTTGCCTTTACCAGCCAGGTTCAGGGCGAAGAACTTGATTGGGAGATGTTTTGATCAGGGCAAGGAACTTGGTTGGGAGACATTTTCTGTATTTATATTTTATCTAGTGCAAACCATATACTTTTTTCCCTTTGTTAGAAGTTAGAAATTTTGTTATTGACTTTAATAGCTGACTTTTCACTTTTAAAATGATGACAAGTGGCAGAATGTCAGTGAAAATCTCTGCAACTGCAATTTGCTTATGATAAATCAATGTTCTATGTGTACCTCAGTGGATATTCTTGGAATCATACCAGTTTATCTTGAAGCAATGCAAGAATAATTACTCGAATATTAAGAAAAGACATGTTAATGCACATACTAGGACTTCTTTAGGACAATGATTTACTAAAATCTGAATATCAATCTAATATCGATATCCAACTGAGATGGACAAAAACTCTCTAAGGGTTTAAAGTTAGAAAGTGTATGTTTATTGAGACAGCCAGGCAGTACCTGGGATAATTCCCTAATGCACACTGCAAAAATCACAGGTATTACAAAGCTTTTCTATTTACAGAAGTCTTGAATACACAACATATGAATGCATATTCATATCCCTGTCACTTCCTCTGATCCACTTCACATGCTAATTGGCAAAAAGGCAATTAAGCATGTGTAGTTCTGTTCCCTGAAATGAGTCAGGGGTCCTTTTTGGGGAGGGGTCTCCAAAATGAGGAAGTAAAATAAGTCTTCCTCGTTCTGACCTTTCTGCCTTTCCCATGCACACGTGACAAATGAATCCTTGCCGTTTTTCCTGTGCTTATTGGATTCCTAAACTATGGGAAGTCTGCAACTGTTTTTGTGTCCCTGAAATCTGTTTATCACATTCTGTTTCACGTGATAAGTACAGCTACCCAAGCATAAAGCTGGCAAGCAATGAGTTAATAGATCCTGGATATCTTATCTAAGATCCAGCTACTGTTAACTATGAACAAAGCCGATTTATCTACTTCCGATAAGTCAGCAACATCTAATTTAACTATCATCTTAACTTTCCTAAAATTCTTAATTCTTCAAAATTAATGTCTCACCGGGATTGGGGACAGGGAATGGGAATGGGGACAGGGAATGGGAATGGGGACAGGGAATGGGGACAGGGACCAGGAATGGGGACAGGGAATAGGACTGGGACAGGGACAGGGACAGGGAATACGGTACAAAGATAAAGAATGGGGTCCGGATTGGGATGGGAGCAGGATGGGAACGGGACAGGGGGGACACAGGAACAGGCAGGGGCAAGGGGAGTATGGAAGGGGAGTAAGGAATGGGGCAGCCACTGCAGGGGGATGAGGTGTTGGGATGGGGGCACATGGGGACAGTTCCAGGGCAGGGGGTCCTTGACCAGCTGCCCAGAACCTCCACCAGGGTCTCCCAGGGCAACTGGAGCCGCTCAGCCTGGGGTGCCCAAAGCCCTGAGCAACTCCCAGGTCCCTCCCAGGAACCCCCAAGTCCTTCAAACCCAGCATCCCCCATATCCCCTGCAAGACCCCCCCCTCCATGTCCCTATCCTTGTCTTAGCTCAACATCTTTATTTTTGCCTGCTTTTAAGAGTTTTGAAAGGGCAAAGAGAAATGAAAAGAAAATCCAGGCCACGGGGAGCCAGGAGGATGTGGAGCCCCTCCAGCTGGGTGTCTTCCCAACATGGATCAGCAGCACCACAGGTCACCAGGGCTCTGCCCACTGGGGCTCACTGGGGATCAACCAGCACGGATCCTCCCATGGGGGATGGAGCTGGAGAAGCACACGGAGCTCTTCCCACACTGGGGCACTCGCAGGGCTGCCCTTCGTGGTGCCTCTGCTGGTTTGGGGTCAAGGCTGAGCCGTGTCATGAGCTCTTCCCACACCTGGGACACTTGTGGGGCCTGGGACATCACCAGGAGTGGGGCTGGGATGTGTCCTGGTGCCTGGGACATCATCAGGAGCGGGGCTGGGATGTGCCCTGGTGCCTGGGACATCACCAGGAGCAGGGCTGGGATGTGCCCTGGTGCCTGGGACATCACCAGGAGTGGAGCTGGCTCTGATGCTCTCCGGTGCCTGGGACATGACAAGGGGCGGTGCTGGCTGGGGTTTGTTTGGTGCCTGTGCAATCCCAAGGGCGGTGTCACAGCGGGGCAGCTCTCAGTGTCCCCAGCAGGTCACAGTGTCCAGGGCAGCCCGTGCCAGTGGTCACTGCGCACACGGGGCAGGCTGGGCTGGACAGGGGACGGGGCAGAAACGCTGCCCCGGGGCTGGGGTCTCCCCCTGCCTCTGGGGCCCAGCCCCTGCTGGGAGCGCCTTGGGCAGGGCACGGGGCTGCTGCTGGGCCAGGGGGACAGGCCGTGCCCCCTGTCCCCTGCTGCTGGGCCAGGGGTGTTATGGACAAATTCAATTGGGGAGGCTAATTATAGATAAATCAATTAACAAGAATTTATTAAGCAAGTGGTATTAAGGAAAAGAACAGGTCTGGGTGGCCAGGGAGCCTCTGCTCTGCCACGGCGCACCTTCCCCCTTCACCTTTTTTTTTTTATAGTCCCTTTTTATTTCCTGTTGACGCATTTTCTCTCGATGCACTCTGCGTCGGTGCAATTGGTTCCTGGGGGGTCTTTTGTTCTGCCCTTGGTGGTCATAGGAATGAAGGCTCCTCATCTTCCTTGCAGATTGTCCTTGGCCTAAAAGTTAACTTGTATATAATTAGTTACACAGTCTTCTATGCTAATTGCATTCCCTACTCAGTTCAGATTCTTATCTCCTATATCGCTCGTTTTGATGAGCAAAACAATTTTTATTTATTACAATTCCCCCTTTTTCTCTTTACCAATTTGTTCATTAAAACGCTTTAACTCTTGGTAGCTTAAGACCAGGGTTTCATCTACTTCTAAGTCCCTGGGCAATGTTTCCTACCTATCTCTAATAAGTGTTAGATGAGCTGCCTCTAATCTTCCTTTTACAATGTCTATGATTTTATTAACAATGTAAGGTCTGAAAGTTAAACTTAGTAACAACAATATTACGGGACCTGCAATCTCCCTTATACAGAATTTCTCCTTGAGTGCCATACCCCGGAGTTTTGCACCCCTCAGGGTACCATGAGACATTTAAACATTTACCTGGATGGGTGACAGCCAAGGCGGTTGCTATAGTTTCACAGCCCCAATACCCACACAGATATTCCCCAGGATAATGACCATATCCCCTCCCAGGATTGGAACCAGGACACCAATAGGTAGCCCGGAGTTCAGGTTTACTGCATCTCCACATAGAGTCTGCCAAGTCTTTGTTAGTAACAAAAAAAATGGGAGCTACAGTGGTGGCATTATGCTTAACAACTTTCCCTTGGTCTATTTTGATCAGAGTCCAATTAAATGGCTGGTGTGCATAGTCCCCTTGACCAGGCCAGGTACAACATATAACTAATATGCACAGAATTTGCCAGCAAGGGTGGAGTCCAAACTGCCCCAGGATTTGATTATCATTATCTCCCCATTCCCAGTGTTTGTTTTGACATGTTATTGCCGGGCTCACCTTTACCCTTGGGAGATCAGTATCCTTGAGGCAGTTCTTGAAATACTTTGAATTGTCCCAGTCTGAGGGCTCTTTCCTCCACCGCTTCTTATCCCTCTGCCTCTCTCGCCGACTCGGTTGCTCTGAGCCACGAGGCGCACCATCTTCTCGGAACAAGGATATTCTTCAGGAGGACCCTTACTCTGTTTTTGTTGCCTCTTTTTGAATGATTCCCAGCTTTTATCCTTCACTTGTGATGAGTCACACTGAATCCCAGGTAAAGTTTTCTGGTAATTCCCTTTTATAATTTGAACAATTAGGGGAATTGGAGTGGAAACAACAATTTTCAGGCCTAGCCCCCTTAGTAAACACCTCCCACCACTCTTGGGATTCCCTTGGTAGGGTCCCGTTCACTACTCCAATCTTTAGAACTGACTCTGTCAGTACTCTTTCTAACTGATAACACCTTTACAAATACCCCTAGGAGGAGTGCCTCTGTAACTATGGACCCACCACTGTTCCGGCAAATTTTACAAATAGAGCATACAAAAGGGTAACAATTACAATCCTTATTAGTACAATATACTCTAAAATCATTAGTTATAGGATATCCATAGTCCAATATCTCATTCTACCAGCTGGTTCGTACAATTCTTACTGAGTCCATTCAGTCCATTTAAATGTGACCTTAAGGTCCCCGGGCTGGCTGGTTTTTCTCCAGGGCTCTTCGGCAGCAGCAGGAATCTCTCCCTTTATTTGGCTCGCATGGGTCCACCCCTTCTCGGTGGTTCTGACTGCAGTTTCTCTAGTGAGTAAAGCAACATAGGGGGCTTCCCAGTTTGGGGTTAGTGAGGTTTTTTTCCAGGTTTTTTATTAACACCTTATCACCTGGATTTATATTATGGATTGCTAGGTCTAAAGGAGGTTGTTGCACTAGTAACCCAGCTCTTCTAAGCCCTTCCCGAGCCTTCACAAGTTGCATGACATATTGGTTAATTTGTTGATTACTTATTTCAGGGTGATCTATAGGAGAATCCATGTCATAAGGCATCCCGTAAAGCATTTCAAATGGAGAAATTCCAATATCGGTTCTGGGCTGAGTTTTTATATTTAACAAGGCTAAAGGTAAACATTTTACCCAAGATAATTGTGTTTCATACATCAATTTAGTTAGTTGTTTCGTAATTTTCCCATTTACCCTTTTCACTTTACCTGAGCTTTGTGGATGCCAGGGAGTATGATATTGCCACTTTGTTCCTAGAGCTGTAACTACTTGTTTAATTATTTTGGAGGCAAAGTGTGGCCCTCTGTCTGAGTCTATTACTTCTGCTAGTTCATAGCGGGGGATTATCTCTTCTAATAGTATTTTTACTACTGTTTGTGTAGTTGTCCTGGAGGTAGGGAATGTCTCTACAAAGTGAGTCAAGTGATCTATTATCACCAATAAGTGTTTATACCTTCCTACTTTAGGCATATCAGTAAAATCGATTTGAATGTGGGAAAATGGTCTATGTGCCAATTCCCGTCTCCCCCATTTCCCACACCACTCAGGATTTCTCACACCTGGGTCTATTCCTGGGTCAGGGGTCTCTTCAGCCCCGCTAGAAATCTCAGCCCTCATTCTAGAGAGACTGCAGACTGTGTAGAGAAAGCTTACCAGATTAAACACCAGGAAGATGGTCTCTTTAACAGTCAGGGGAAACGGAACATTCTCTAATAGGGAGCTAAGAGATTCAGAGGAGAAGAAGGAAAGCAAAGGCTGAAAAGCCTCATCCCCTGCTTCCCCTCTAACTAACTGGCTGCACAACCATGACTATGAGCCATGCATTCCTGGAACAGACCTCAGCACCTTCATAAACCCCCTGGATGCCATCACACCCTGGCACAGCCTGATGGATATTCTGGTCAGTGCCCTTCTACTGCAAAAACTACATATTAGGGACAATACTGGAGCTATTCCTGGATAAAAAAATAAACCTAGGGACCATAGAGGGATTAAGATCTCAAAAAAAATCCTAGGGACCAGGAACACATACAGGCCTCCACTCTAAAAGACACTATGAATTCAAACAACAAAGCCAGTAACTGCTCCATACTAACACAAAGTAATTGGAACCAAAATATGATTAGAACTGGGTTGTTTTTTTTTTTCATTCTCTCCAGCCACGAGATGGGCAGCAAAATATTTGTCCTAGTTTGGGGCAAATTTGGGAGAAAAACCTCTGGAAGGAGCCCCCAGAAAACAAACCCCCATGGCCCCTCCCCACCCACCTGATTCAGGAAGAATTTTCTCTGAGAGAAGTGGAAAAGAACCTGTTTATTTAACAAACAAAACCCTTCCCAGCAGTAAAAAAATGAACAACACCAGATGACAACAAAACTCTTTCACCATTCTGAAGAGATGACAAATCCTGGAAGTCTCTCCTGGGGGTGGTCGCCCGGGTCTGGGCGCTGGGGATTGCTCTGGGCACTGGGGATGGCTGCTGCAGATCACAGAGCGCAGGCTATCGGTGCTCCTCGGTGTTTAGAGGGTCCCAGTCCAGAGCAGGTTGGATGGTATTCAGGAAAGGGAAAGGGAAAAGAAACAGTCCAGGGAAAGAATTGGACTGCTTAGCTATACTAATTTAAAAAGCAAAGGCAAAAGCAAAAGCAAGCAAAAAAGCAAAGCAAAGCAAGCAAAAGCCAGCAAGCAAAGCAAAGCAAGCCAGCCAGCACTGGCCTCTTCTAGACAGCAGAGCATGGGGGGAGGTGAGCCGGCTGATAACAAGGCAAAACAAACCTTCACTTTCTGAGTCAGTTCTGAGAGCAGAGAACAGAATATCAAACATAAACAGAACACACGATTGAGGATACAAACACCATAATGTCACCCTTGGACATTCCACCCCTTATCTCCATATCTTTAACATCATGTTAAAAACTATATCAAGTTAAAACTTCCATCTTTCACTTACTCATAAACATTTCCTTCCATCTCACTTACTCAAACCTTTGACACACATTTCCTTCTGTCTCATGTCTGTGTGTTTTTGTGTACAGACACTGGCAGTAACATCCAGCAAACAGTGATATTTGCATTTGAGTCTCACCCCACAGTCAGATCTTCCTGAGGTACACATCGTGTTGCTCCATCTCTCTGCATTATCCACCATGTACAACCTGGTCCCTGAGCAAAGACAATCCCACAAATGGGTTTGTCAGTACTCGAGGCAGAATTGATCCACACTGATTTCCCTAACAAACCTCTGGCATGTGCCACTGGGACTTTATCTCCATCTACTATATTCAGGGGCTCAGACTGGGCAGGACCTGCTTGATTGGTGGAACCTTGGCTGTTAACTAACCAGGTGGCCTTTGCTAAATGTTGCTCCCAATTTTTGAAAGATCCCCCACCCAATGCTTTTAAGGTGATTTTTAACAGTCCATTGTACCTCTCCACTTTGCCTGCAGCTGGTGCATGGTTTGGGATGTGGTACGCCCACTCAATGCCATGTTCCCTAGCCCAGGTGTTGATAAGGCTGTTCTTGAAATGAATCCCATTTTCTGACTCAATCCTCTCAGGGGTACCATGCCTCCAAAGGACCTGCTTTTCAAGGCCCAGGATGGTGTTACGGGCTGTAGCATGAGACACAGGGTAGGTTTCCAACCATCCAGTGGTGGCTTTTACCATGGTGAGCACGTAGCGCTTGCCTTGGCGTGTCTGGGGCAGTGTGATGTGGTCAATCTGCCAGGCCTCCCCATACTTGTACTTGGACCACCGCCCACCATACCACAGGGGCTTCACCTGCTTGGCCTGTTTGATGGCAGCACACGTCTCACAGTCATGGATCACCTGAGAAATACTGTCCATGGTTAGAGCCACCCCTCGGTCTCATGCCCACTTGTAGGTGGCATCTCTGCCCTGATGGCCTGAGGCATCATGAGCCCATCGTGCCAGGAACAACTCCCCCTTGTGTTCCCAATCGAGGTCTATCTTTGATACCCCTATCTTTGCAGTCTGATCTACCTGCTGATTGTTTTGCTGCTCTTCATTAGCTCTGCTTCTGGGGACATGGGCATCTACATGGTGAACCTTCACAGGTAGCTTCTCTACCCAGGTAGTGATATCTTTCCACTCTTCAGCAGTCCAAATTGGTTTTCCTCTACGCTGCCAGTTAGCTTCTTTCTACCTCTCTAGCCACCCCCACAGAGCACTGGCTACCATCCATGAATCAGTGTAGAGGTAGAGCTTGGGCCACTTCTCCCTTTCTGCAATGTTGAATGGCTTTGAGTTCAGCAAGCTGGCTTGATCCACCTTCTCCTTCAGTGTCCTCTGCAACCCATCATATGGGACTCCATGCAGCTGCTTTCCACTTCCAGTTCATCCCTACGATGCAACAGGAACCATCAGTAAAAAGAGCATAGCGTGTTTCCTCTGCTGGCAGTTGGTTGTATGGTGGAGCTTCTTCAGCCTGTGTCACTTCTCCCTGCTCCTCTTTGTGAGACCAAAGTTTTCACTTTCCATCCAGTCTGTAATTATCTCCAAAATCCCAGGGCGATTCAGGTTTCCAATACGGGCGCGTTGAGTGATGAGGGCAATCCATTTGCTCCATGTGGCGTCAGTGGCATGGTGGGTAGTAGGAACCTTTCCTTTAAACATCCACCCCAGCACCGGCAGTCGGGGTGCCAGGAGGAGTTGTGCTTCTGTGCCAATTACCTCCGAGGCGGCTTGAACTCCTTCAAAGGCAGCCAAGATTTCCTTCTCTGTGGGAGCGTACTTGGCTTCGGACCCTCTCTAGCTTTGGATCCAGAATCCCAGAGGTCGGCCTCAGTCTCCCAAGGCACCTTCTGTCAAAGGCTCCAGGACAAGCCATTGTTCTGGCTGCAGAGTAAAGCACATTCTTCACCTCTGGTCCTGTCCTGACTGGGCCAAGGGCTACAGTATGAGCGATCTTCTGCTTGATCTGGGTGAAGGCTTGTTGCTGTTCAGGGCCCCAGTGGAAATCATTCTTCTTACTGGTAACCAGGTAGAGAGGGCTCACAATCTGGCTATACTCAGGAATGTGCATTCTCCAGAAACCTATGGCACCCAGGAAAGCTTGTGTTTCCTTTTTGCTGGTTGGTGGGGACATAGCTGTGATCTTGTTGATGACCTCAGTGGGAATCTGGCGCAGTCCGTCTTTCCATTTAAATCCCAGGAACTGGATCTCTCGGGCAGGTCCCTTGACTTTGCTCTTCTTGATGGCGAAGCCAGCTTCTAGTAGTATCTGGATGATCCTCTCACCTCTCTCAAACACTTCCATTGCCATGTTCCCCCACACAACGATGCCATCGATGTACTGCAGGTGTTCTGGAGCCTCACCCTTTTCCAGTGCAGCCTGGATCAATCCATGGCAGATGGTGGGGCTGTGCTTCCACCCTGGGGCAGTTGGTTCCAGGTGTACTGCACGCCAGGTGAAAAGAAACTGAGGCCTGCATTCTGCTGCCAGAGGAATGGAGAAAAACGCGTTAGCAATGTCAATAGTGGCGTACCACTTTGCTGCCTTGGACTCCAGCTTATGCTGGAGCTCCAGCACGTCCGGCACAGCAGCGCTCAGCAGTGGAGTCACTTCATTTAATACACAATAGTCCACAGTCAACCTCCATTCTCTGTCAGAGTTGTGCACAGGCCAGATGGGGCTGTGGAAGGGTGAGTGGGCCTTACTGACCACCCCTTGGCTCTCCAGCTCACTGATCATTCTGTGGATGGGGATCACGGCATCCCGATTCGTTCAATACTGCTGGCCCTGCACTGTCGAGGTGGCAATTGGCACTCGTAGCTCTTCCACCCTCAGGAGTCCTACTGCAGATGGGTTCCCTGACAGTCCAGGCAAGGTGTTCAATTGCTTAATGTCCTCTGCCTCTGCAGCAGCTCTGCCAAAAGCCCACCTGAGTCCCTTTGGGTCTCTGTAACATCCGTTCTGGAGGAAGTCTATGCCCAGAACACACAGGGCCTCTGGGCCGGTCACAATGGATGTTTCTGCCGCTCTTTCCCAGCCAGGCTCACCACGGCTCCCAACAGGGTCAATTGCTGCAATCCCCCTGTCACCCCAGCAATGGAAACAGGTTCTGCCCCACATGCCCCGATGGCATTGGGGTACACTGTGCATGAGTATCAGCTAAAGCTTCATATTTCTGTGGCTCTGATGTGCCAGGACATTGGATCCACAACATCCAAAGGTTATGGTTTTCCAATGCCTCTCCCTGGCTAGAGACAGGGGCCCTCTAGCCCGGGTTATTATTTCTTTTCTAGGTATACATGGTGGAGGCAAGTTAAAGCGGATCTGACAGATCCTACTCGGCAGCTCGGGCATGGGAGGTTGAGGCTACCTTCACTTCACTGGAATTCCCTTGGTCAGTGCTTCCCTCCTTGAGCTGACACAACCACGCTGCCAGGACAGAAATGGGTTTCCCATCCCACCTTCCCATGTCTTCCCCATGGTCACGCAGAAAGAACCCCAGGCCAGCCCGTGGGGCGTACCCTCTCACTCTGGCTGGGGAACGTTGGGCTCTGACTTTGGGGCCTGTGACTCGCACTGGGGCAATGTGGGAACTGTTCCTCCTCACCTCCACCCTCATCTCCCTCATCTCCTCTTTGAGTTCCTTGCCCACAGCAGAGCCATGAGCCTGCACTGGGCCATGGATCATACTCTCACAATTTCTCAGCTGCTGGCAGCAGAGCCCACTGTCTCTCGGCTGTTATCAGCATTAATCGTGGCAATGAAGGTGGTGTACTGAGACGGCCCCAGCCTTGCCAGACTCCACAGCATTTGCCCTGTGCACCTGACCTTGTCGGGCTCATTATCATGCTGTCCATCCCTCCCAAAGAGTACCTCCAATGCTGCCACTTCCCTCAGCTGTTGGATCCCTTCCTCAAGGTTTTCCAGCACGTTCTATGCTGGTGCTCCTGCATTCTCTCCCTGTGGACAAACCTCTCTCTGGCACTCATTAAAATCCACTCCCAGAGGGAAAGGGACCCTGGCTCCCTTACAAAAATCTGATTCATACCTGAGTCCTCAGTCAAGGGTCCCAAATTCCTTGCCTCACCACCATCCAGCTGGGCACCTGTACCCATGAGGTCTCAGTCTTGAAGTAGTCAGGTTGTATAAGCCTCACGTCTCCATCGTACAATGTCCTTGTGCAGGTTACAGAGACTTTTGTACGTCAGGGACTCGGTGATGATCGCAACCTCTGGCTCCCCTGTGGGTTGTGAGGGCCTTCCCTTATCTGGGTGCTCTGATTCCATCTTAGACCTCCTTGTTTCTACAGGGGCGACTGCTGCTGGCTGTGGCTGCCTTTGTGGCTCAGCTGGAACCTGGACAGTTGTAACATCTGTGGGTTCCACTGCTGCCCCATCAGACTCTCCTTTTTTGGGGCAGGGGGAGGGCTTCTCACCAGCTGGGGAAATGCACTCCTTCAGCATCTCCTGCATCTCCCTCAGCAGACCCCCACCCAGTCTGGGTGGTTCATATCTGGGGTGGCTGTGGGGCAGGGTCAGGCTCTGGGGCAGCAGCATCCCTGGTCTCTGGGGCCGTGTCAGGTTCTGGGCTGGGTGTCAGGGTGGTTTTCCAGGTTAATCTTCCCTTGTCTCTCAGTGCCAAATAGAACAGGGCTAACAGCAACACAGCCCCTGTATGATATCATTGGTATTTGGAGTGGATCTGAGCCCTTCACAAACTGGTGGGGCAGCCCCAAAGAGATGGTTAAAGGCTTGGGAGAAAATTTCCCCCGTCTCATTTCCTCACAGTAGGTGCCATTATTAAAGTAACCCCAAAAGCACACAGTTAGTGTGTGATAGCTGTGAATCCATGTGCCTGCTTCCCAGAGGAAGTTAAAGATCCTGAATTCTTCCCCTTATTCACCCATAAAACAAACCGGAGAACAGCCACAGCAGCCTTGGCTGTAGGAGCCGTGTTTAGATCAGGGCCTGCAAATGGAGAAATGCAGCCACGGTTCCGTGCCACCCAAACCAGGGCAGGCTGGAGCACAGGGTGCCGCTGAACGAAGTTTCTGTAGCAGCACACAAAAATTGGATTACTCAAGAACTGTTATTCCCTTTTTTGTTCCTGTGCCCTCGAGCCGCACGTTGGGTGCCAAAATCTGTCTTGGTTTGCAAAGACAGGAGTCTGCTAAGGAAGGCAGGAGCCTCCCCTGAAATGGGAAAAAAAATGTAGATCCCCTCCCTCTGAATTGCTGTAAATTTGAAGTTAAGGGGGGCTCTCAGGCAAAAATATGGGAGCAGGAATAACAGTTCTTTATGAGGGAAGAAAATAAAAAGATAAAATAAACAATACAGTGAACCAACCTCTAACAGATGGCAATTGAATACATATTGCCTTCAGCATGAATCACATCCATTTACCACATGCCCCTTACCCCCAGATATTGCCCACCTGGGACTGACATACCAATACATTTTTAGAAAATTATGCATTCTTCTTCATAATTAAAATGTAGTTATATTTTAATTAAATTAATTTAATAAATTAATTTTAGCTGAATAACAGTTTAAATTTTATTTTGCTTATGCATAAAAATATTATTCATTACTTTATTATTTTATTTTAATGTTTGTATAAAAAAATCTCTATATGGGTTTTGCAACCAAGAAATCATTGGTCATTGGTTCTAAGTAACACAATACCCTTCATTAATTCATTGACCACTATTGGCAATTGATTTTGCCCCTTTATTGTATTTTCCTTTATTTGTATTATTTTTGTCATCAATTTCTACCATTTTCACAGACAGGGTAAAAGCGGCCACTTTGGGGCCCGTGGAAACATTTCTGGGCACATTTGGGGCAGTTTTGTGTCTGGGGAGGGAATTCAGAGAGAACTTGAGGGTCTGGGGGACCCCTGGGGGAGCCGGGCGGGCGCTTGGAGGGGCACTCAGGGATCCTGAGGGGCAGTTCGGGGTCCGGGGGAGCACTCGGGGGTCCGGGGCCCTGGAGGTCAGCGAGGGGAATTTGGGGCCCTTCGGGGTCCGGGGGAGCACTCGGGGGGCTCGGGCGGGGCTCGCTGGGCGCGGGGGCTGATGGGAGTTGTAGGCGCGGGTACAATGCGGTGCAACGGGGCCGCGGAGCATCACGGGAGTTCTAGAACACCTACAGCGGCTCTCGGTGGGGCGCGGTGCATGACGGGAGATGAAGTCACGGCTGGAACTGCGCTGGCCGTGCGCCGCGGAGCATGATGGGAGCTGTAGTCCCGGAAGTGTCTCGGACGCGGCGTTTGGGGCCCGGGAAGGCCCTCGGGAGACACTTTTGCATCCGAGCCGCGACTTGAGGTCCTCGGGGGCTCTGGGGCACTCGGGGGAGCTTGGGGAGATTTAACCAGGTTCCTTAGGGTACAGGGCGCGGCAAGAATTTTAGGCGCAGAACTGTGTTCGGAGGGGCTCTGGGGCCGCGGGGGATGAGAGGAATTCCCAGAAGTGGCTGTACCGGGCACCTGTGGGGCTGGGAGCACTCAGGGGATCCGAGGACAGTTTTAGGGGGTCCCGAATGGGCGCTGAGGGCACTTGGGGATCCCGGAGGGTCTGGGGGACACTGACGGGAGAGATGGGGGCGGTACCGGGGTTCTGTGGAGCGCGGGGCATGACGGGCGTTGTAGTCCCGGCCCTAATGGGGCTCTATTGGGCTGCGGTGCATGATGGGAGATGTAGGCAAAAGAAAAGATGGCGCTGACTTCAGGCACCGCCCCCAAAGCCATCATGCCTGTCGCTGATTGGTTGGGGCTGTGATGATGTGCGGGAGCCTCGGCAAATGGGAGGCGGCGGGGGCGGGAACAGCCCATTCCCAGTGCAGCCCCAGTGCCCCTCCAATCCCTCCCAGTACAACCCAGTCCCTCCCAATACACCTGAGTTTATTCCCAGGCCCTCCCAGTTCCTCCCAATGTCATCCACAGTATGCCCCAGTGTTGCCCAGTCTTCCCCGCAATGTCCCTAGTTTGTCCCAGTATCCCCCAGTTTCACTCCCAGTATGTCCCAGTGTGTCCCAGTGTACCCCCAAGTCCATCCCAGCCCACCCAGATTCCCCCTCAGCATTCCTCATGTTCCCAGGCTGTCCCAGCCCTTCACAGCATCACTCCCAGTATGTCCCAGTGTCTCCCACAGCATTCCCAGTGTTCCCCAGTATGTCCCAGTCCTCCCCAGTGTTTCCAAGGACAGTTTAATTTCTCAGGGCTGCCGTGGCAGCCAAACCCAGCAGTGGGGTCAGTGCAGTGCCCATGGCCACAGCCCCTTGCAGTGCCCAGTGCAGCTGGGGCTGATGATCCACCCTCACAGCTGGCCCAGGGCCGGTCTGGAGTGGTTTTGGTGGCACCTTGGGCTGGCACACACCTGAGGAGGGTGTCTGTTTCCATGGGGAAACTCAGGGGTTTTAGATTGTTCCAAACATAGAAAAAGGGAAAGCCCCTCTTAGGCTGGGTGCAGCCAGCTCTGCAGGCACAGCAGGTCCCAGGTGAGTGAGGACAGACAGGATGGGCTGGGGCAATGTGGAGCAAGGTTGTCCACGCTGGGCCAGAGCTCAGGGCACAGCTTCTCTGAGCAGGCCAGAGCTCCTGAGGGGAGACCCTGGCTCAATATCAATCACAGAATGCTGCAATCGCCTCTGATCTAAAGAGAAATGTAATAAAATACACCCTTTAAAACAGGAATGTGTATTTCTTACAAGCTCTTTGAAATCTTTCTCCACAACTGGAAGAGGAAAACTTTAATGACCCTCTCAGGGCTTTGGTGTTGTTTACATCAGACTCAGTCCCTGAGAGTGTCTTCAAAAAACTTCTCAAGAACTCAAAGCTAAATTTAAACTCCAAAGTTTCTTGAAGTTTTAATGGGTCCCACTGAGGAACAGGACTGAGAAAGTGTCCCCAGGTTCCAGTCAGAGCAGAACACTGGAGGCAGTGATGACAGCTGGGGACAAGCAAGGGGAAGGTGGCTCTGGTGCTGAGCAAACCTGGATGTGTTTCAGGAATGCAAAGGGCCCAGGCCTGAGCCCCAGCCCCTGGCAAGGCAGATCCTGTCTCTCCCTCATTGCTCAGGGCTCTTCCCGGGATGGGCACTGGCATGTGGGGATGTGCAGTGCCAAGGGCAGGACCATGGGGCGGCCCCTGCCAGGCTGCTGAGCAGGAACAAGGAGGCACTGACGCCCCAGGGCTGCAAGGGTCACTTGTCCCCTCGTGGCCTCAGGCCCAGGGCCAGCAGCCATGGCCAAAGGGCTGCACAGGTTGGCTCTGTCAGGGCCTTGCAGCTGCTGCACATCCCTGAGCCCTCTGCAGCCCAGGCTGTCCCACGGTGTCCCTGCCCTGCGCCTCTGTCCCTGCAGGCTGTCGTCACCCCCGGCTGCCCCACCTCGCTGGCCCTTCCTTTGCTGGCAGCTCTGCCTCCTGCTGCCCCTGCCTGGACACACAAAGCCTTGGGCTGATACCAAAAGGGTTTATTCCATTTTTACCTTGCCTGGGAACTTTTAACACAGGAACAGGGTGTGCAGGAGCTGCTTTTCCAGCAAGGACAGTTGGAAGTGTAGAAGACATCTGGCTCAAGGGTGCAGTGATACAAAAAGCAAGGACTGAACCTGGGAACTTCGGGTGGGTTTTATGGAAATGGGTAAATTGTAATACACATTTAGCGACTGTGTATAAGCAACACACAGGTAGAGTTACATGTCCACATACGGTTAGGAGTTATCCCTCACTAGACCCAAGGCCTGAATAAATGATCCCCTCTTAAATAGCAAATTAGTGTTAAGGAGTCTTGTTCTGATATTTCAGAGATTTGGTGGCCATGGGGCCTCACAGAACCCAGGAGTCAGCTGTGACTCTGTGCAAACTCATGGAACAAAGGGTCCATGGTGACACAGCGGAACCCCATGGAACCCAAATCCATTTTGGCACACTGGGGCCACATTGAACCAATGGTCCATTGTGACACCACGGATCCAAGGAGACCATTGTGACCCTGAGAAACCTCTTGGAACCAAGGGGCCATTCTGACACAGCAAGGCCTCGTGGAACCACAGGTCCATTGTGACACTGCAAGATCACACGGAACCAAGGTGGCCATGGAACCAAGGTTCTGCCATGGAACCTCATGGAACAATGGGACCATGGTGACACTGTGGAACCAGGGAGACTGTTTTTGGCAGTAGGAAAGCTCATGGAACTCCAAGTCCATTGTGACACAGCGAGGCCTCATGGAACCAAGGGACCATTGTTAAGCTGTGTGGCCTCATGGAACCATGAGCCATTGGGACACAGCATGGCACCTCATGGAGCCAAGAGTCCATTGTGGCACTGTGGGGCCCTGTGGAACCAAGGGGACCACAGTGACTTTGTGGGGCCTCATGGAACAATGGAGACTGTTCTGACACTTTGGGATTCACTGGAACCAAGGGGCCATGAGAGCATGGCAGGGCCTCATGGAATCAAGGGGACTGCAGTGAACACTGTGGGTCTCCATGGGATGAAGGGTCCAATGGAACCATTGTGTCACCATTGTGTCACTCTGGGGCATCCTGGAACCAAAGGTCCATTGTGACCCAGCAGGGCCTCATGGAACCATGCAGACCATTTCTACATTTTGAGGCCTTGTGAAACCAAAGGGCCTCTGTGGCACTTCAGAGCCTCGTGGAGCCAAGGGGACCATCGTGACACTGTGGGGCTCAGTGAAACCAATGGTCTGTTGTCACACTGCCAGGCCTTAGGTGTGGGTGCTCTGCTTGTTTTTTCTACCTGTGTTGTGATCAGGATTGAAGGTACTTGAGAGGGTAGTTCGTGTTCAGACTCAGGTTCTTCTTGTTTCTTATCAGTGTTGCAGCCTCACAACTGAGTTCTGCAGTCTTTCATTAGCAAGTCACAAAATGGCCAAATATCTCTTGTTACAAGGTCTTTTAAAACTATCCAATCAAGAAATTACACCGAAATTATTTTCCCTTTTGACCCAATAACTGATCCCTCGAAGCCAGCAGTGCAGACTTTTCTGTCCAATCACAAAATATCACCCAAACCCATGAAGAAGGAGGTAAGAAGAAGGTAAATGAGAAGACCCTGTCTCCACCCTAAAACCTCCATCTTGCTTCATATTTATTACTATGTTCTAAACCCCCAAACTCTAACTTTTCCACCCTGTGGTTGTATACACGTCTAACCAACTGCACACCTGTAACCCCAGTGCTATTAATCAATTTTGGAAGCCTTCTCCACAGCCTCAGGTCAAATGCAGTGTTCTCTTGCAAGTCTGTGCCTTTCAGCACAGCAAGTTTAACATTCTCAGCATCCAGGGTTCCAACACTCATGGAATCAGGGACACTCTTGTGACACTAAAGGCCTCACTGAGCCATTGTGACACCACAAGGCCCCATTGAACCGAGGGGCCATTGTGACACTATGGAGTGTTGGCAGGCCAAGGGGCAGCTGTCACACTGAGTGGCACCATGGATCCAAGGAGCTGCAGGGCCCCATGGAACTAAGGATTCATGGAACAGTGTGGGACCCCACGGAACCAAAGGTCCATTGTGACATTGTGGGTCCCATTGGAATCCTGGAGGCCATTCTGACACTTTGAGGCCTCGTTGAATCAAGGGGCTCTGCAGGGCCCCATGGAGCCAAGGAGACCCTTCTGACACTGTGAGTGCCCATGGAACCAAGGGTCCATTGTGATCCTGTGGCACCAAGGAGACCCCTGTGACCCTGCAAGGCCTCATGGAAGCAAGGGACCATTGTGACACTATGGAGCCCCATGGAAACAAGAGGCCAGCGTGACACATCTGGGCCTCATGGAACCAAGGATCCAATATGACACCACCAGTGTGACACTGCAGGGCCCCATGGAAACAAGGGGCCAGTGTGACCCTGTGGCACCAAGGAGACATTTAACTCTCTAATGGAGACATTTAAAAGGAATGACAATAATCTGTGTCCTCTGATTTGGATGTACTGAAGCAATATTATCAAGAGTTTCTCAGGAGCTCTAAACAACAAACCAGCTTTTACTGGGAAATTTAGAAAATCAGAGAAACTTTGGCAAACGTTTTAATATAGCATTCAATCAACAACAACAACAACAACAACAAAACTTCTCAAAGCATTAACTTGGCCCACTCAGCTTCACAAACTCTAAGCCTGTTCAATTTTAAGTTAATCAATATTTGCAAGAGTACAGAAATAGAAGAAGTAGATACAGAAAGAGAGAAAAATAAGATACACAGAGAGAAGCACACACTCATCTACCAACTCCTGGATTCCAGCAGTGTTCAGATGGAAATTCCAAGAGGAGGTAAGGTCAAGATGTGTGCTTGCCTTGTGGTCAGCCTTAAATACCCCTTGGTCTTCCTGGGCCCTTCCCCCAGGTGGGACTTGGGGTCATTTGGTCACTCAGGAGCTGGGCTGGGGCTCCAGAGGTGGCTGTGCAGCATTGCCTGTGCTGTGCCAGGGACTGGCAGACACTGCTGGGCTGGGATAGAGGCTCTGGGAGGATTGGGGTTCCAGGGCAGGGCAGGGCTGGGGTTCCAGGGCAGGGCAAGGGTGGACCTGCCCTTTCCTCCCTCACACATGAAATGTTTCCAGCCAACAATCACCTCCAGTCTGTCACAATCTGCACTTGGAGGTGAAATTCCAATTCTGGCCATGACCACCTGCAGGAGAGGGACAGTTCTTTTCCATAGGAAGGAAAGCATAGAGCCCTAGTGCATAGGAAGTCAGGTGAGAGCCTCATTAGGCCAAGGCCAGCCAGACTTGGCAGGAATGGCAGATTTTGTCTGGGGGCAGTCTCTGGATATAGGGAATTTTGGAGACAGAATCCAAATTTTGCCCATGGGCACCTGGAGAAGCAGCACAGTTCTTCCCCATAGGAGGGAAAGCATGGAGCCTTCCCTAGTCTTTTGTGGACAGGTAAGCAGTGACCCTTAAGAAATGACTGCCAGCCTGATTTTTCCTGGCAATATGTCCATGGGAACAATCCCTGGATATAAGGAAATAGAGATGAAATCTGAATTCTGGCCATGGACACCTGGAGGAGAAGGAGAGTTCTTTTCCATAGGAAAGAAAGCCCCAAGCCCCAGTGCTTCAATAGCAGATGAGAAGAGACCCTGCAGGTGCCAAGCTGTCAGGCAGCCCCTGGAGGCCAAACCAGCCAGACCTGTCCCGTGTTCCCTTGGTTCCTTGGGGCCCCACAATGTCCCAGTGGTCTCCGTGGTTCCCCAGGCCCCACAATGACATGGGACTCCTCTGTTCCATGAGGCCACAATGTAACAATGGACCTTTCGGCCCTGAGGTTTGCGATGTCACAATGGTCTCCTTTGGCTCCACAGGGTCACAATGGAGCACTGATGACACGAGGCCCTGCAGTGTCACAATAGCACTTTGGTTCCCTGCAGCCCTGCAGTGCCACAAAGGCCTCTTGGTTTCACGAGGCCCCACAGTGTCACAATGGTCCTCTTGGTTCTGTGGGGACCCCCAGGGTCACAATGGTCTCACTGGTGCCATGAGGCCTCACAGTGTCACAATGCTTTCCTTATTCCATGGGGGCTCATAGTATCCCAATGGTTTCCATGATCCCATGAGTCCCCTCAGTGTCACAATGGAATCCTTGGTTCCATGGTGCCCCACAGAGGCACAATGGCCCCTTGGTTCCATGAGGCTGTGAAGTCTCTTAATGGTGTCTCCATGATTCCATGAGGCCTTGTAATGTCACAATGGACCATTGGCTCCCTGGGGTCTCGCCATATCACAATGGTCCCTTGGTCCCATGACACCCCAAAGAGTCATAATGGTCTCCATGGTTCCCTGAGGCCCTGTGGTGTCACAATGGTCCCTCGGTCCCACAGGCCCCACATTTGTGGGGGGGGGGGGGGGGGGGGTCATGACCCCAAACTTTGGGGACTGGGAGGATTGATCCTAAAATTTGGGGTTTAGGGGGGTTTGACACCTCTGGGTTTGGGAGTTTTTGATCCCAAACTTTGGGAACTGGGGGAGCTTGACACCCCAGGGTTTGGGATCTTGTTTTTTTTTTTTTCCCAAGATTTGGGAATCAGGGGGTTTCATCCCCAAATGTTTGGGTCAGGGTGGTTGGCAAACCAGGTGTTTCAACCGCCAGGATTTGGGGTTTGGGGGTTTAGACCCAAAAATTTGGAAACTGGGGGGATTGACCAACTGATTTGGGGGGATTTAACCCCAAAGTGGGGGAGATCAGGGGGATTTGACACCCCAGGGTTTGGGATTGGGGGGGATTGATCCCAAAGTTTGGGAATTGAGGGGTTTGACCCCAAACTTTGACGAGGAGGAGGGTTGGACAACCCAGATATTTCAAACCCCAGGAGTCGGGTCTTGGGGGTTTTAACCCCAAACTTTGGGGGCTGGGGGTGTTTGACACATCAGGATTTGGGATTTGGGGTATTTGACCCCAGACTTTGGGAATTGGGGGTGTTGGACACCCCAAATATTTTGAACCCCAGGATTTCGGGTCAAGAGGATTTAACACCATCTTTTGGGAACTGGGGAGTGTTTGACACCCCAGGATCTGGGATTTGGGGGGTTTGGGGCAGGGGGGAGGTTGACATCCCAGAGTTTGGGTTTGGGGCTGTTTGACCTCCCCCCTCCCAGTGTTGGGATTTGGGGTGTTTGACCCCAGTGTTTGACCCCCCGGGTTTGGGGTCGGGGTTGGGATAGGAGCCATTCCCTGGAAACAGCGGTGGGATCGGGATCGAGAACAGGAACGGGAATGGGATCGGGATCCGGAGTGGGAGTGTAATGGGGTTGGGAATGAGATCGGGATCGGGAACTGGCCCGGGAACGGGAACAGAAATGGGAATGGGATCGGGAACAGGATCAGGGAACGGGATTGGGATCGGGAAGGGGAGAGACCCTGACTCAATAATGGAGCCCACCCCCAGGGAGCGATCCTGCTCCAGTCCAGGAATGGACCCATCCCCTCAATCCCGGACCCCTCCCCAATCCCAGCCCCTCCGCAGCCGCTGACCGGACCCTCCCTCAATCCCAGCCCGCCCCAATCCGGATCGGAGCCATTCCCGGACCGGACCCTTCAATCCCTTTTTGGGGCGGCTCCTGCCGCTTCCAGCCCATTTTTGGGACTTCCAAGCGGCTCCGGGGACCCTCCCCATTTTGGGGGTGTTGGGGTGGCCCCAAGGCCGCCCCGGGGGCCGAGGGGGGATGGAAACCCCCAAACCCGGGGGGCTCCTGGGGGTCCCCAGTTCCTCCCGGCCCCGCCCCGAAGCAGATCCTGGCCAATCAGAGCGCGCGGCGTTGATGACGATTCAGTTCCCGGGCAGGAACTCGGCGCTGGTCCCGCCTGGCGATTTTCAGCCAATCAGCGCCCGGGACGGCTCTGACTCATCAGTTGCCAGGCAGAGCCCAGCGCCTCTCCCAGCACCGGCCAATCTAAACATACAATGGAACACACCTTAGTGAAACAATTCATACTACAAATATACTAAACACGAAACCAAACACCACTATAATGTCTCTTACAATTTAACCAAACAATTAAAATTTAATAACACCCTTAAACACTCTAAAAAAATTTAAATAGTTTTAAGAAATATAATTGCAGATGGGTGGTTTTATATGGATATTGGTTTTTGGATTGTTTGGGTTAGATTATTTTTAAAAAAGGATTTTTATAGGAATTTAAACAGCTGAGAAGGAGCCACTCTGCAAACAGAACTGACTGAAAATGAATGGGACAAACATCATTAACTCTGAAAGTTTTATTCACTATCAGATACATCCCAACCACCCAGCCCCACACAATCCCAATCTCTCCACTCCAAACTGGGTTCACAATTCTCCCAATCTCCTCCCAACCCCATTCCACCCGGTCAGCTGTGGAATCGAGTGAGCTTTGTGTGGGATTGAGGGTTTTTTTGAGGGGGAACAAGCAATTTGAGGTGGGATTGTGCCTTTATAGTTTAAAATCCAGTTATTTTCAGTGGGATTGAGTGGTTTTGTGGTGACAAATTCATCCCTCTTGGCTTTTGAAATGCAAAGAGATGGAGAACACTGCCCAAAATCACCCCAGAACCCACAAATCCTCCAGAAGTTGAGTTCATGGTGTCCAGGGTGAGTGCAGCTGCCGGCGGCAGGAACAAATGAGATGTATCTTGGTTTCACAAAACTCCAAAATCCATTTCTTATCACCGAAAGACAGGGCAAATGCAGAGCCATGGGATTTGTATAGGGTATCCCAGGGGTGGAGTTTGGGTTTGGGTCAAGGGAGGAATTATTGGCAACACAAGAAGGGTGAGATCAAACTCCTGCCTCTCAGCAACAGGGGCACTCCACACAGAATGCGTCCCTAAATCCTAAATTCCCCCTCAAACTCCTGTGAAATGGTGACAATTCAGATATTTTTGA
Source organism: Lonchura striata (assembly GCF_050655825.1). Taxonomy (NCBI): domain Eukaryota; kingdom Metazoa; phylum Chordata; class Aves; order Passeriformes; family Estrildidae; genus Lonchura; species Lonchura striata. The sequence goes on from NC_140737.1 coordinate 8,213,841, forward strand.
TCAGTTTCTTTAATTTAACCCTGTTTTGGCTGTGTTTGAAGAATAAAGATGAATCAGAGGAAAATTAGGGCCAAACCAAAAGGATAACCAGTCAGGTGTGTTCCCAACATTGATCACAGGGAATGTGGGTCACCAGACCTGTGCCCAATGTGGGTCCTGCAGTGGGGGATGGAGCTGGAGCAGAGCACGAAGCTCTTCCTGCAGGCGGGACACTCTTGGGGCTTCCGTTACTGGTACCTCTGTTGGTGTTTGGTCAAGTGAGAGCTCTGGGTGAAGCTCTTCCCACACTGGGGACACCCATAGGGCCTCTCACCAGTGTGGATGCGCCGGTGCCTGACAAGGGAGGAGTTGTGCTTGAATCCCTTCCCACAGTCAGGGCAGCAGAAGGGCCTCTCATCTGTATGAGCTCGATAGTGCAAGAGGAGATAGGAGCGAGTCTGAAACCCCTTCCCACACTTGGAACACTCGTAGGGTCGCTCCCCAGTGTGGATCTTCTGGTGGACAATCAGGGCACCACACTGCCTGAAGCTCTTCCCACACTCCCTACACTCATAGGGCCTTTCCCCAGTGTGGATCCTCTTGTGGCTGCTCAGGTGGGAGATCTGCCTGAAGCTCTTCCCACATTCCCCACACTCGTAGGGCCTCTCCCCAGTGTGAATCCTCTTGTGCTGGATCACGTTGGAATTTGACCAAAAGCTCTTTCCACATTCCTCACACTCATAGGGCTTCTCCCCAGTGTGGATCCTCTGGTGCTGGATCAGGTTGGAGTTTGACCTGAAGCTCTTCCCACACTCTGAGCACTTATGGGGCTTCTCCTCATCATGAAGCTGCTCAGGGACCACCAGCCCTGAGCTCTGGCTGAAGCTCTGTCCACCTTCCTGGACCAGAGTGCATCTTTCCTCCTCAGATCCCCTCGATCTGCGTTTGCAGCCCCTCCTCGTGCAGCTCCCATTGGGTTCCTGCACCATGGAGCCACTCAAAACAGCCTCTTCCACAAGGTTCTGCCATGGGGATTTGTCCTCTCTGCTCTCCACCCTTAGCTCCTCATCTGCGGGAGGAAGGACAAGGAGAGGATGGGATTTGCCTCCGTGCCACAGGGAAGGGCAAGGAGATCCCCTCAGTGCATCCCCGGCAGGAGGACACCGGCAGCGGGGCTGTCCTGCAGCTGGGGGCCAGGCTGGGCTGGGAGATGGAGCAGGAGAGAGGGGGAAAGGGGATCTGACTTCCTCCTCACCCGCCTCGGTGTCCCAGGGCTCCTTCCTCTTCCTCGCAGCCTCCTTCTCCATTTCGTGAAGGTTTTTGGATGGGAAATCCTGTTTTGGGAGGAAAACAAGGGATGAGTACAGTGAGTTTTGTACTGTATCAAAGCAAAACAGGGAGAGAGTCTAAGCCAGAATCACAATTGAGTAAGAAAATTAAGATCAAGGCAATGATAGAGAAACACTGGCTTAACCTGACAGAGTCAGGATATAACCGGACACCCCGTTGCTCAGGGTGGTGGTAGCAGTCTGATGAAATCGTGTCTGCAGTCCGGCTGGAGTGATGAACGTGATTCTGCCAAAGCGGTGATCCTGTAGAAGGGTCTGGTCTTCCTTGCAGGTCCAGTGGTGGTTATGGAGCTCTTGTCCTCTGGGAATGCAGTAGGCAAGGTGGTCGTGGTGTTGCAAATGGTGAGATTATATCCAGGCAGGAATTCTTGGTTCCTCCCCCTGGGCGGAGCATCCCACAATGGGATGATGTAATTTTATCAGTGCTGCAGTGACACTCAATGGCCCATTAAGAGAAGATGGCCCCTGGAGGGCGTTATCAGGGCTGAGCCATGGAAGAGATAAAGAACACTGCCCACCTGTTGATAACAGTTTATGGAGATGGTGACTGAAAACACTTTTGGTTACATCTGACATTGTAACCTGAAACAGTGAGGCAATCCCTGCTCGGGGTGGGGGGTGAACACCACCCCCCTTACCCAAACTGGCTCAGGTGTAAAACCCCCACCCTGGGAAGGCCACGCACACAGGGGACAATGTCACACTTGCCCCGCCCCATGGGAGATCTCTGTCCCTGTCACTCCCTTGCTCTCTTCTCTTTTTCTTTCCATCTCTCTCTACCTCACATTTACTGTTCAATAAAATCCACTTTGGAATTGATCTTGTTAGCACCTTAATTGGGGCAGAGGCATCTCTCTAACAATTTCATTATCCAGATTGCAACATTATTTTGGCACAGTGAGTTCAGGGCTCTGTTGTCTGACCCCAGGTGCCTTAGACAACAGCATGGTTCTCTCCTCTGAGGAGCTTGTGGCTCTTTCTGGAGGAACTCTTGGAAACTTGGATGCAGCTTCCTCTGAGTGACTTTTGGGAGAACTTATGAGGAAAATAGCTCTTGTGGGTGGCCAGTTTAAAGAAAATATTTTGTTGTCCTTCTTTGAAAAGTCTGTTAAAATCACTGGAGGAAAGGGACCAAATGATACCAGCAAGACTGACAAGGATCATTCACCACCCGGTGAGGAACACAAGGCTACTTAAATCCTACAAGAAGCCCAGCTCAAGTAGCTAAATTCCCAAATAACTCCTGAATTCATGGGCTTTGGGGGAAGAAGCATTATTTTCTTGGTCCCTGTCACCTTTGTGAAAGTTACACAGACCTTTCCCTTCCTTTTAATAATCTGTATTGGGCCAAATTTCCGTGTTTGGTTTTTTTTTTTTTGGAACCTGCCAGCATCTGAGCTGGAGCTGTGCTGGAACTGATGAAATTTGGAATTGCCAGAGAATTGCTTCTGTTGTTTGTCTATTCATGTTTGGGATTTATTTGTGTTTCCATCAGAAATGACTTGTGGGAAGAGCAAATCTTTCTCAAGGCATTTTATGTAGGGTTAAATTTGATTTCTGATGAGTTTGTTTTGTCCAGTGTCCAGGAGATGCTCAAGGGGTCTCTGGTTTTGGTTTGGCCCTAATTTACTTCTGACTTGTCTTTATCACTTAAAAACACCTGAAAAATTACTAAAAAGAGTATTGACCAGAGATGTCAGAAGTCCCACCATTTAAGAGGTATTTGAGGTGGACTTTACTGTTTGGGAACATATTCTGGAGGATTTGTGGGTTCTTGGGGGATATCTGGTAGTATTCTCCATATCTTTGCACTCCAAAACCCAAAGTGGATTTGTCTGTCACCTCAAAGTGACTCAATCCCACCTCAAAATGGCTGGTTCCCACCTCAGTCCCATGCTAAAATTGCTCAATTCCACAGCCTCCAGGATGAGATGGGGTTGGAAGGTGATCGGGAGAAGTGAGATCCAAATTTGAGGGTGTGGGGTCAGGATTGTTTGGGGCTGGGTGGGTGTGATTTATTTTGATAATAAGTAAAACTATCAGAATTACTGATTTCTGTCCCATTCATTTTCTGTCAGTTCTGGTTTGTTTTTCAGAGTGCCGCCTTCTCAGCTGATTTTGTTTGTGTCCTCCTGTCCCAGACTGAAAAGCAAGATGTGTTCTATTTGCCTTCTGTATGGCAGTTGTCCTGTGTTAAGTGGGCAGTTTTTCCTTATCTCTTCCACAATCAATCCTCCCTCAGGACAGACATTTGCTGATAATGGGCTATTGAATGTCACAGCATGAATGATAAGAAATGTGGAGAGTTTTGTGGATGAATGGCTTCGTGAGAAAAGACATGACTACGTGCAGTTAGTGAAGCAGTAGCTGAAAATTGCACAGTGCAGCAATAGCAGATGTAGCAATAATATCTTATGTCCTTGGGTAAGCTGGTTCCCAACAGTAGAATGGTCAGCAAAAAGATAAACGTAAGGGAAAACAAAGCAAGCTTAGAAAGCTCCAAAGGCGGGGTTGACCTGTTTTTAATACACCAATGATGAGCCTAAGTTTTGCAATATGCATGAGCTTCATTATAATGGGTATAACTGTACATGTGTGCTTGAAATAAACTGAGACTTGTTGACATTATAGAATGGACTTGTCTCCCATCATTATTTACATCCTTGTCCTCCTCCTCTTTATTCTCCTCCTTGTCCTCCTCCTCCTCCTGTTCATCTTCTTTCTCCTCCTCCTCCTCTTCCTCATCCTCATTGTCCTCTGCATCTTCATCCTTTTCCTCATCCTCATCCTTCTCCTACTCGTCCTCGTCCTCATCCTTCTTCTCCACCTCCTCCTCCTCATTGTCCTCCTCCTCCTCAACCTCACCATCCTCCTTGTCCTTGTCCTCTCTCTTCCTCCTCCTATTCCTCCTCTTCATGCTTCTCTGCCTCCTCCTCTTCCTTGTTCTCCTCCTCCTCCCCATCTTCCTTATACTTGCCCTAGTCCTTGTCGTCTTCCTCCTCCTCTTCCTCCTCCTGCTCCTCCCCTTTCTCCTACACCTCCTCATCCTCCTTGTCATTGTCCTCCTCCTCATCCTCCTCATCATCGTCATTCTTCTCTTCCTCCTCGTCCTCCTCCTTGTCCTCCTCCTCCTCCTCGTTCTCCTCCTCCTCCTCCTCATCCTCCTCCTCCTCGTCCTCCTCCTCCTCCTCGTTCTCCTCCTCCTCATCCTCATCCTCCTCCTCCTCGTCCTCCTCCTCATCCTCCTTGCCCTCTGCATCTTCATCCTTTTCCTCATCCTCATCCTTCTCCTCCTCGTCCTACACCTCCTTGTCATCGTCCTCCTCCTCCTCCTCGTCCTAGTCCTCCTCCTCGTCATCCTCCTCGTCCTCCTCATTCTTGTCCGCCTCCTGGCCCTCCTCCTCGTCCTCCTCGTCCTCCTCGTCGTCCTCGTAGTCCTACTCGTCCTCCTCGTCCTTCTCCTCGTCCTCCTCCTAATCCTCCTTCTCGTCCTCATCCTCGTCCTCGTCCTGGTCCTCGTCCTCCTCCTTCTCGTCCTCGTCATCCTCGTCCTCGTCCTAATACTCCTCCTCCTCCTCCTCCACCCCCTCTTCTTCCTCCTCCTTTTCCTCCTCCTCCTCCTAGTCAACTTCATCCACGTCCTCGTCCTCGTCCTCCTCCTTCTCATCCTCCTCCTACTCCTCATCCTCCTCCTCCTCCTCGTCCTCCTCCTCCTCGTCCTCGTCCTCCTCCTCATCCTCCTCCTCATGCTCGTCCTCGACCTCGGCCTCCTAATCCTCGGCTTCCTCCTCCTCTTCGTCCTCCTCCTCCTCGTCCTCCTTCTCCTCCTCCTAGTCCTCCTCCTCCTCCTCGTCCTCGTCCTTGTCCTCCTCGGCCTCGTCCTCTTCGTCCTCCGCCTCGTCTTCCTCCTCGTCCTCCTCCTCGTCGTCCTCCTCTTCCCCATTCTCTTCCTCCTCCTGCTCCATCTCCTCCTCCTCCTCCTCCTCCTGCTCCTCCTCCTCCTCCTCTTCCATTTCGTCCTCCTCCTCGTCCTCGTCTTCCTCCTCCTCTTCTTCATCCTCGTCCTCCTCCTCCTCATCCTCTTCGTCCTCCCCCTCATCCTCCTCGCCCTCCTCCTACTTGTCCTCCTCCTCCTCTTCATCCTCCTCCTCCTCCTCCTCCTCTTCCTCCTCCTCCTCGTCCTCGTCCTTGTCCTCGTCCTCCTACTACTCATCCTCCTCCTCCTCGTCCTCCTCCTCCTCCTCCTCGTCCTCCTCTTCCTCATCCTCATCCTCCTTCTCCTCCTCGTCCTCCTTCTCCTCCTATTCCTCTTCCTCCGCCTCTTCCGCCTCCGCCTCGTCCTCGTCTTCATCCTCGTACTCGTCCCCGTCCACCTCCTTCTCCTCCTCCTCCTCGTCCTCCTCCTCCTCGTTATTGTCCTCGTCCTCATCGTCCTCCTCATCCTCCTCCTCCTCCTCCTCCTCCTTGTCCTCGTCCTCGTCCTCTTCCTCCTCCTCCTCGTCCTCGTCATCCTCGTCCTCGTCCTCCTCTTTCTAATCCTCGTCCTCCTTCTCCTCCTCGTCATCATTCTTCTCCTCCTCCTCTTCCTCCGCCTCTTCCTCCTCATCCTCCTCCTCGTCTTCGTCCTCGTCCTCCTCCTCCTCCTCATCCTCGTCCTCCTCCTCGATCTCCTCCTCCCCGTACTCCTCCTCCTACTCTTTGTCCTCCTCCTCCTCCTCCTCGTCCTCCTCCTCCTCGTCCTCGTCCTCCTCCTCTTCCTCCACCTCCTCCTCCTCTTCTTCATTCTCCTCCTCCTCCTCCTTGTCCTCCTCCTCCTACTTTTTGTCCTCGTC